>NW_026591643.1:64122-107970 GCF_907164565.1 Psammomys obesus | reverse complement strand
CACACACACCACACACACCACACACACCACACACACCACACACACCACACACACACACCCTGACGGTCACTGTCCTCATTTGCCTTCTGTTACGGTGCTATAACTACCACCATGATCAAAAACCAGCTTACAGAGGAAGCAGCACGCTTGCCTTCAGGGTCCCCGGACAATCCTGGGGGAAGCCCGGGCAGGCGGGACCTGGAGGCAGAAATGGGAGCACAGGCCACCAGGTCATCAGCCTGGCCCGCCTGCCCAAGGCGCCACTGCCCACCCGCAGGGGGCGGGGCCTTCCCACGGGCTCCCCTGATGGGCGCAGCTTCTCAGCCACGGCTCCATCTTCCAAGGTGACTATTTTGCGTCAAGCTCTCACAAGCGAAACTTGCGATCCTCCCGGCCCAACCCCTCCGCGCACTAGGACCACAAGCGTCTGCCTCCAGGCCTGGCTCCTGCCCCTGTTTCTTGCTGTCCGAACTGCACGCATCTTGAGGCCCTGAGCGCGCACACTGCCTCCCCACCGAGCCTTCGGAAACGCTGCTCGCACGTCTCCTCGGCAGGCACTCTGACTCAGAGGAGCAACTGTATCGGGTTTCTACTGTGTCCACGGGATGCTGAGTGTGGGCACAGCAGGGCAGAGGACAACTCCCAAGCGCTGCCCCTGAGACTCACCAGCTTCCTCCTGGACACCTCTTGTCTGAGCCCCCAGCACTTAGTATGGTATCCTCAGGTTGTACGCAGACACTCGCCTGGCGCGCCACTGTCCCCCACACTTGCTGACCTCTGATTTGCTTCTCTTCCGGGGACGCTCGCTTGGCCAGACCCTGTGACGGCGTGTGCACAAGCCACCTGGACGGCAGGCCCTACCCCTACTCCTTCCATCTCCCAGGCATCGAGGGATGGCCACGCGACCCAGCTCTGTACAAAGAGCTGGAAGCGGAGACTTTCGGGAAATTTCCCAGGAAAGCACAGATAGGCCCCGCGCCTCACCTTCCGCGCGGTCCCTTCGTTCTGCCTTTCGCGTGTGTTAGCAGAAGCTGCATGTGAGAGGGTGGGGGAAAGGCCAAAAGAAGGAAGGATGAGTCAGACGCGAACTGATGAGGAGCCACGTGACTCCTACTCAGTGTACTCGGATCGAATACTTTACCCGAACTGATGGGGCGGGGGAGGGCCCTGGAGTCTCCCAGGGGGTGGAACTGGGCCAGGAGTCACCCTGACACACGCCCATTGATCCTGGGCAGCCACAGTGGCCACCACAAACCTTAGCCGGGTCCATGTTGAGAAGCCGGGGCTGAGTGAAGCCAGGCCCTGCTCCCGGGAGCCGGCACTCAGGTGACGGAGGCCAGAGGGACAACAGCAGATGCTTCGAGAATGGTGAGAGATGGGGACCCCGCAGCCTCACCTGCCCAGTGCCAGGGGTCTGTCACGTCCACGTTGGGGAAAAGAGCTGCATCCAGCAGACGGAGGACTGCGCAGTTGTGACGCCATGAACACAAGGAAGCATGGCAGAAGGAAAGGTTAGAAGGGCTGTGGCCCACACCGGAAAGACCAAGTGTGGTGACACAGAAAGGAACCTGGGAGGCCTGAGTCTATCTGAGTGCGTTCAATGTGAGCAAACACTCACGAGCCTACCCACAGGGACCACATCCACCCTACACAGAAAGGAAGGAGGCTGGAAACGGCTCAGAGAAACTACAGAAACAGGAAACTGGTGTAAGCCAGCAAATGGGCCACTAGAGAGGAGAGTGGGGCCTGTCCTCGTCACTGGGCCCACCCTGGTTGGCTCCTAAAGGCACATTTGTAACTGAGAGGCCGGAACTACCGCACACTCAAAACCCACTTTCCTGCAGCGTGAGGCCTTAGAGTCAGCCCTGTGGCTGGAGACGTGTCCCCTCATCACCTCCTATGGCGACACCGAGCATGAGGAGGGCTAGGAGGACCAGGGTCTCTGAAGGGAAGGGAAACCCAAGGAGCCCCGGGGACGTGTTTCTCAGGTGCCCTGGTGTGGACCCAATGCTGCCACACACAGCCGGGCAGGGGCCGAGTTCTGCTTGCCCTTGTCTGTAAGATTCCCAAGCCAACGGCTCCCGCCTTGTCCCTGAGCTCCTGACGCTCTCGGAACAAGTCCAGTGGAGAAACCAGATATAAACAAGTGTGAGGAAATGCGGTACCGTCGAGCCCATTCTGGGTAGCCATAGGCGACACTGCCGGTGCTAACGCTGGAGACAGGAAAGCGGTGACGCAAACCGCTGGGGACGCTAAGGACCGTGAAGAGAGAGCTGCACCTCACGCGTGTTTGCGCACGCTCTGCTGCGTGTTTGCAGTGCGAAGGAGGGGTGTGGAGTGTGGGCCTCAGGAGTTCTTCGAAGGGAGCCAAGGAGCCTAAGATCCTTGCCCTGAGCATTGTGAGTGAGAGGCGTTTCTTCTAGTTGCGATTCTGTTAGGCAACTCTAACACTCTAACAGAACGCTTGCAGTCAAAGCCCATACTTGTTGTTAGCGTCCAGAGCAGTGGCTCTCCCTGAGGACTGGGCCTGTCTCCTGGGTGCTCTCGCCCAGGTCTGGATTCGCCAGTTTCTGGTTGTTCTTTCTACTCTGGAACTGGGTGTGGAGGCCAAGGCTGCCATACAGGAGCCTCTAATGCAGAGGCTCTCACAACAAACGTTCAGCCAGTCTTACCCAAGCCTAAGACCTGGAGCTCCAGAAGGAAGAGTCAGAACTGGGCTGAAGAGACGCTCGTGACCAGGAGTGAGGGACCAGGAGTGAGGTCCGTATTCACAGAGGACCTGGGGCCTAAGGCGGCAACTCACAGCCCTGTAACTCCAGCTTCAGGAGATCCAATGCCCTCTTCTGGCCCTTGTCGGCAACTTCATCAAAGGCATGCGCACGCTCGTGCGCGCGCGCGCACGTGTGTGTGCACACACACACACACACACACACACACACGTGCGTACACACACACACACACAAGCCAGAAAGTACCACACAAACATTGTTTACCTGCGATCTCTCTAATGCAATTAATATGATCACAGCAATCAGTCAATTAATTGCCTCAACTGTAGTGTAGGTCAGTGAGGTACAAATGCAACTTGTAATGACTATGGGTGAAGTTTTACACACAGACTTCAAAGATATTAATCGGTCACATTCCCTAATATTACCTATTAAGTCCAGGACCTCAGGAAATCATTACTCAATTAGCATTCCAAACTGAAAAAGGTCATACTTAGCCCTAAACTGTGAGGTGTTTTGTTTTGTTTTGTTTTGTTTTGTTTTGTTTTAACAGCTTCCAGCTTGTAGCATGGGAAAGGCTTACCCCATTCCTTGCGAGTTTACAATCACACCAGTCACTCTGCGCCTGCGGTGGGACATGCATGTTCCCTGTAGGAAGTTTATCACTTGTGAGAGGAATTTTATGCAGAATGCAAACTGGGGAGCGTTACACGGCTGCCTCCTGAGGATGCTGAGCTGTGCAAACCGCGTCGCTTTATTTGACGTAGCAGCCTCGGGTTGGCCTGCTGCTTCACCTCAGGGCTGTCTGGAATTATGGAGCAGGGATGACAAGGCCGCTGTCGTGCCCCTGTCGTGCCCCAGCTGCTGCAGGAAGTGACTGGAAGAAAGGGAAATTTATGAGCCTCTGGGTTCCACCGAGTGGAGGATGCAGCGGCTGCACAGCAGGGAGCCTGGCGACTCCAAATTGCAGGCATTATGCAAAAAGGAAAGGCAGAGCGAGGTGTCCAGGGAGCCCTCCAGAGGTAGCAGGGCACCTCTGCACAATCTCTGAAGAATAAATTTAGCAGCTATTAAAGAACGCCACCCGGATGTTGCAGACACTGAACTTTATGCCACCAGAAGGGATTCTGGGACTTTCAGGAAAACAGCTGTCATTTAAAAGTGACAACGACCTCAGCACTGACAAGCAGTTCCAGTCCCAGCTGAGAACAATCATTTAACCCTCTGTGGGCCACCAAGCTTAGAGTGCTGCCATTAACAGTTACTGATATGCTCGTTAGCTGAAGAGCCAAAGGAGAAAAAATCATTAATAACGAGAATTGATTCTGTTAAATGAGATATTTTTTCTTTCCGCTGTATCAAATCATCAGATCTTGACTGTGTTACTTTGGAACAAAAGCCTACACAAACCTCAAGATGATCTTCATGAAAACTCAAGACTAAGTCGGTTTTCTTCAGTAGCATAGCCACAAGATAGCACAACCTACTAGAATTGCTGAGCCTCGAACAGGGACGTGAAGGGAGAAAGGGCTGAAGGGGGACTGTCTTGAAAGAGGAAGGAAATTAGTGGGGGGAAGGGGAACTGGATGACTATGATCAATACACTATGTGCATGTATAAAACGTCTTAACGAAACCGATCTTCACGTATAATTACTATGTGCTATAAAAACATTTTTGAAACTAATTCAAAGTTAAAAAAAAAAAAAATCCTCAAACCCAAATGTCTGTACTAACTCTACACATGGATTTACCAGCCAACATCTGCCAAGTCCGTCCTGATTTTAGGTAACAGCAGGAAACGTGGAGTAGTAAGGGCGCCAAGCAGGACAAAGCGCTGCCTCATGCTCACGCTCACGCCCCCACTCATTCTTTGGAACAGTCCCACAAGAGAAGGCAATGTTATCTTCATCTCACAAATGAGAAATTAAGGCCTTTTAAGCCAATGATGAGACAAAATTATACAATGACAGAGCTGGGCATGGCCAGAATGAGAAATCTGCCGAGGCCCAAGGCTAAAAACCTGCCACATGCATCGTGTCAGAAACGTAGCCATCAGTCCTGAGAGAGGTGCTACTGCTGACCATGCACCCCTCAAGCACCACGGCCTCACTTCCAACCATGGACTCAACAACACTAGAGCCTCCAGGGGCAAAGCCAACTTTACACGCTCCCAAACTGATTTAGCATCTTCCTCTGAAACCTGCAACTCTGTTTCTCTTACCTCAAGGAACTGTACCAATATCTACCTTGTGTTTAGAAATAATCACGGAAGCTGGGTACGCCTGTAATCCCAGCACTCAGATGCAGAGGCAGGAGGATCTCTGTGAGTTCAAGGCCAGCCTGGTCTACAAAGCAAGTCCAGGACAGACAGGGCTACACAGAGAAACCCTGTCTTGAAAAACTAAAAAAAGGAAAAGGAAGGAAAGGTGGAAAGAAAGAAAAAGAAAAAATGAAAGAAGAGAATCAAGAAACAGATATGGAGTCTGAGAAGATATAACAAAAACTGTTAGAAGTGCTATAACTAAGCCATTGGTTCTGTTTCTACTCTACACTTTACATTTGTTTTCAATACTTTTAAACATTTACACTGTAACACACTATCACATCCTGTTTTAGGGTTTCCATTGCTTCGAAGAAACACCATGACCAAAAGCAAGCTGGGAGAGAAAGGTTTTCTCGGCTCACACTTCCACACTGCTCTACATCATTTAAGGGAGTCAGGACAGGAGCTCAGGCAGGGCAGGAACCCGGAGGCAGGGGCTGAGGCTGAGGCCATGGAGGTGCTGCTCACTGGCTTGCTCCCTATGGCTTGCTCAGCTGCTTGCTCATAGAACCCAGGACACCAGCCAGGGATGGCTCCACCCACAGTAGGCGGGGCCCTCTTCCCATTGGCCACTAGTTAAGACAATATCTTACAGCTGGATCTCATGGAGGCATTGCCTCAGCTCAGGCTTCTTCATCTCTGCTGACCCAGTGTCAAGTTAACACCAGCCAGTACAAATCCTTTCAAAATAAAACCAGACATGATTTGGAGGAAAAAAAAAAAAATCCCCCATTCAAATGCCGGCTCCCTCCTCACAGGCGTGCACTCCTTGCTTACCCTTTCAGACACCATCCCTGTGACTAAACTATCTTTACAAGCTGTTGTGCAAATAGCTGGGACTTTATGTACTTATGCATATATAAAGACTTTCCTGAACGGGATTCTAATATAGGACGGAACTTGCTTTTTCTTTCCCACGTCAGCACACGCAGGCTCTTGGCTACAGAGCACTCGTGACACCTGTCCCGTAACTCGCCATCACTCCTACTGACGAGTTCAGAGGTTATAGACAATTTCTCGTCACTTCCGAGAGTGCTGACACCATCCTCACAGAGAGCGTGTCAGCAGCTCTCAGACCAAAGCAGCCTCCCCACATTTGGTCATTCTACCACCGATATGAAGTGGATATGTTTTATAAAGATATTTGAGACATCTTCCTGTAAGAATAAAACAACCATTTGTTTTAATACAGCCTCAGTACATTTCCTCTCACTGGCACTTCAGACATTACAGTTTCAGCAAATATGTAGCTCTGTAAAGATACAACAGCTGGGTTAATATATAGGACATACATATTAGATATTAGTTTAATATATATTATTTATTAGATCTAATATATATTAAATTTCGCTGTGAATATGCAAATTGCCCACTAAATCTAAGAAGGGGTATTTCTTCACCAACAAAGGCCATTGCAAATCTTTGAATTAATCAGTGTTTAATTTAATATATGCTTGTCAATTACATGTACTTACAAACATTTGTTCTGTTACTCTTCCGTTTTGTATGGTATCTTTCACCCTTCAGTATCTCCAGCCCCACCACCCTTAGGCTAAACTCAGAAACTGGGCTTACACTCATGATCCCCTGCCTCAGTGTCCCAAATGCTGTGGGCTCTCGTTTTACAGCTGTAGACCATGTAGTTAAAAAATAAGTTTTTAACTTATTTTTATATACTAAATCTGTCATTATTTCCTTAGGACTGTTGGGTATCTTGCTTAGAAGACCGTCTGTTCCAAAACCAGAAGTCAGTTTCTGAAGCCCTTATTTTAGCACTGCTGTCTGCCCTCTCGAGGTACCTGAAGTCTGTGCATTGTGATGTAGGCATCCCAGTGTCTTCAGCTCCTTCCTAGGCTATCTCCCTCAAATGATCCTAACACAGACACGTGTCCTTGTAAGTCCTTACTGTACCATTTTCTACTGTAAACTGTAAGCTACCTTGTCCTCGGTGCTTAGTAAACTGTCTCTGCACATGAATTTCCGGGCCAGTTGCAGCTGCTTTGACCTGAGTGGTCCTGTCTGTCCTTCTCAAAGAAGTCCTTGGGTAGCCACTGCCTCCATCCTGAAGCATCCTTCCTCCAGAGAGGAAGCTGGGAATCTCACAGCACTCACAGGGGCCCTCCCCAGGGTCATCTGAGCGATGAACAGTTGATGGAGGGAGACTTGCTGGACCACACTGCCAACAGGCTGGTGGGGAAGCCCCAGGGACGCAGGCTTCTTGAGTGGCCACCCATGCTGGGGTGGTTTCTGCTGATCCAGCTGCCTTGAGTTACACTCTAGTGAACAACCCTGCTACAATCACTGAGGTAGACTTGGGCGAAATCATTTCTTTGATCTGTCTTCAGTGCCCTAAGTGGCATTCATGCACATCTCCCCAGGCAGTTACACAACAGAACTCCTCATGTCTCACCTGAAGCCCTCCCCTCCATGGCGGCTCCCAGGCAGTTCATGTGGCTGCTTCACACAGGGCTGACAAAGAACACTCCCCGGGGAATGCAGGGCACCTTATTCCTCTTCTCCCTCTTCACTGGTGACCAGACTCAGGCTTTCAGGATGCACAGCAAGCTAAGGGGGAGAGGGGTACTCAATCTGACTCATTCTTGTGCCATTTGCCCTGTGTTACCTACGCAGACTTCTCAAGACTGCCTTGACATGTGGATTTGCCAGCATGTGTCTGCCACTTGTGTGTGGCATGCCTGCAGAGGCCAGAAGGTGATGGAGTGACCCCTTGGAACTGGAGTTACAGACATCTGTGGAGGCTGCCAAGGGGCTGCAGGTCCTCTTCAAGAACAGCAGGTGGCCCCAACCCCTCAGATAGTTCAACCTTCCATAAGCCACTGTTATTTTTAACTTTTATCCATCGTCTATATTAAAATAACTAGAATGTAAACTGAATAATCCACTTGAAACAAACTGACATATAGACCATCAATTTTTAATAGACAGGAATATAGGTTGGTTTCATTAAAATATGTAGTTTGTTTCATATGCTACTCCTGACTCCCATATAGTTCAGCTTTCTGTTCTAAGTGGAATTTTAATTTTTCCACCGGCCAACACCAGTAGAAAGTTAGTTTCCATGGGGGAACCACTCAAAACTACCTATTTTAAGACCACCAGTAAAAGCTTTGCTTGGGGATGTTGCCTTCATAATCACCCTGCCTGAAATGTCTAAGTGTCTTTTCCTAAGGATTCTCAGGGTGAGTTGCCTCTCAGCAGCATTGTCTGGAGCCTGTATGTTTGCTGAAGCTTTCTGGGAGCCATCCTTGGCCATAGTAAAAAGGTTTTCATGGGCAGAGGGAGGCCCTGGGTTCAAGCCCCAGAACACATGGAGACTCACAACCATCTGTAACTCCAGTTCCAGGGAACCTTCTGGCCTCCACTGGCACCGCACTGCACGCACACTGCACACACACACACAGACACACATGCACACCGTACACAGAAACACATCCACACAAAATGCCCATACACATAAGAAATCTTTTCAAAAACTGCAAAGGTTCCCAGAGACTCGTAATCCAAACAAGGACTATTCATGGAGATAACCTAGAACCCTGACAATGCAGCCACTTCTGATGAGATCTGATAGATCAGAAAGGAGGAGGACCTCCCCTATCAGTGGACTTGGGGAGGGGCATGCATGCAGAAAGGGGGGGGAGGGGGGACCGGGAGGGGAGGAGGGAGGAGCTTATAGGGGGATACAAAATGAATAAAGTGTAATTTTAAAAAGTTAAATAAAAAATTAAAAAAAAAAAACTGCAAAGGTTTCTGCCTATTCTTAACCGGCCCATAACTTAAAACAAGTGTTAGCTTAGGAGCTGTTTCCTGGCTTCTATCAGGACTGTTCTGTGTCCACTCCCCACTGAATGCTCCAGCAACGGGTCAGGCTGAGTTAAATGGATTCTGTTGAATTCAATGAAAAATCCTAATTCACCATTAAAAACAAACTACAGAATTCAAGAAAAGAGGAAGAGAAGGAGGGAAGAATGGATGCTTCCAGGGAGGCCTCAGGGTTGGTGGGGCCAGCCGCATTCACCACTGCCCCTAGCTTTGCAGGTTTTGTTTGCATCCCAACAGGACCAACTATATAAAAAGTGATTATTAAATAGTCAAATACATTGGGAGTAGTGTTGGTGGTGGTGACAGAGGCCTTCATGATGACACTGGTAAGAGTAGTAGAATGTGAAAGGAAACTACACTCAGCTCAGTTATTAGGAGTCTGTGTTAAGAGTTCCAGATCAAAATGGCATACCGGACTCAAGCAATTTTAAGTTCTAAAGTTCTATTACAATTCTGTATCATAATTACAGAAGAAATACATGGATTAAAGAGTCACAAACATATTTAGCTACACAAGAAAACAAGGGTGCTATGAGATATTTGCAGGAAATTAAAATACAAGGAATCAGGTTTTGGTGTGATTAGGCAAGTGAAGAAACACCTATATACAGATGACAAAGAACTACCTCCTTAACTGAAAGGCAACTATGAGGGATTTGGCCATGGCATGGTACGGCAGCAAAAACATTAGCTGTGCTGGTAGCAGCTCAGGCAGAAGAGCGAGCCTGTAAAATTTAGGAACAGTACAGATGCAGACTTTCCAACAGACCGAAGGAAAAAAGTGACAACAAGAACACAGGCCCTGCACAGCTCCTTAGACCCTGCTTTATCTCACTGCCAATATGAGGACAGCTTGGAAAACAGATGCTGAATTGTCCTTGTTACTGTAAGACAGAGAGACAGTAAGGATTGTAAAAATTAATTTGCATGTAAACTTCACTGCAGACCTACAAATTTTCAAATGGAAAATAGATACATTTGAAAGTCTAAAAGTACACTTTAATATTACCTTGCATATAATCTGGTCTATATAAACTTATTACTACTTGGATGCTTTTTTGTCATTCAAAAATAACTCCTAAAATTGTTGCAGAGGTTTATATGTTTGTATGTATTTATGTATGTATGTATGTATGTATGTATGTATGTATGTATACATGACTCTTCCTTCAAATCTCAGACCCCCAGAGATGTTGTACTTACAAACCTCCAATTTGGGGCCAGCAAGACTGTTCAGTGGGTAAAGGGATCTGCTCCCGAACTCAACCACCTGAGTCACAGTCCCAGCACTCACATGGTGGAAGGTGAAAACCAGTTCCTGGAAGTTAGCCTCCGACGTCCGTATGTACTCCAAAGGATGAGCAAACACGACTGCCTCTGTCTCTGTCACCGTTTTTTAAACTTCGTGCCAATAGAACGAAATACTAACAACATATTATTCTCTTACCTTAGCTTCTCCACAAATATCCCCCCCCCCGCCTGCCCAAGATAGGGTTTCTCTGTGTAGACTTGGTTGTCCTAGAACTCGCTCTGTAGACCAGGCTGGCCTCGAACTCACAGAGATATGCCTGTCTCTGCCTCCTGAGTGCTGGGACTAAAGGTGTGAACATCTTTAGATAACGAAGTAGAAAGACTGACCAAGCCATAGTACGCTTAAGAGGTCTTCCATGCAGTAAACAGACTCCTAAGCAGGATCCAAATTTTCTAGTCTTCAACTAACCTTCTTGTATTTGGCTGCAAATCCCTACAATTAGATCTAAATGCTTACCAGACTTTTTGATCTTAAGTGTAAGCTACATAGTTCATGATTACAGCAAACTGTAACAGTGTGGCCTGTTACAGACTTGGCCCCACCCTTCTGTGTGTGTCTGTGGTACCAGCACGCGTGTGGTGGGCATGCACGGCAGCCCAGGCTGCCGTCCGTCTTGCAGCCCTCTCCATCATGTTTGCTGGAGCAGGGCCTCTCACTCACTAACACGGCTAGTCTGGGCTCGCCAACCAGCTCCTGGGATCTCGTGGCCACTTTCTTTACAAGTGCTGAAAGTACAGCAAGCCACCATGCACAGTCAGTCACAAAGCCTCTGGGAATCTGAACTCTGGTCCTCATTCTTGGTCAGCAAGCATTTTACAAGCTGAGCTATCTCCCCAGCCCTAAACTTAGTTTCAAAGGCCTTATTTTCGGCTGGGGTGTGGATCAGGGGCTAAGAGTGGCTTGCCACACCAGCACAGAGCCCTGAGTTCCCTGAAACACACATAAAAATCCAGGCCCAGCCACACACAAGTCTGTAACTCCAACAGAGTGGGAATGGAGACAGGAGGATCTCCAGCACCTGCTGGCTACCAGCCTAGCTCCAGCTTCAAGAGACGGAGGGACAGCACGACAGTGCAGGGTACCCAGAATCCTCCTCACGCCTCCAGAGTACAGGCCTGAGCAAGCATTCCTGACACATGGCCCATACACATGTGCACAAACACATAATAATCACATACACACTTCTACAATCGCCATATACTCATCAACTTAGTGCTTATCACATAAGTTGTCCATTTAATACCTCAAATTTTTGAGAAGTTAATTTCATTAAAAAGAAAAAGTTGTCACCCCACCCCAAAAAAGGCCATACTGATGATTTAAGGAATACAACTCCCAGTGCTCACCAGGAGGCTGGTGAGTAGCAGAGTGCAGCTTTTCAGTTACACAGCCTGCCGCTGAAGACGATGACTAAGAACAGGCCAGCCTCATGTCCTCTTGATGAATGTATAGGAAGTTTTGTTTTTTAAAGGAGAGTATTTGAAAGGATAAAGGAGAAATAATTTATTATGAAAAATAAACAAAAAAACAAAAGCAGAAGGTTTAACTCTTGGTTCTCCAGGTAAAACAGACAAAAGAACACAGCTTATTTATATTAAACTGTATTTTCTGGAAGGTTCCAAGGTCCGACATAGATACAGAGACAAGAACACACTAAAGCTAGTATAAACAAGGTCAGTTACAGACTGACCTCTGAAATGTGTTAGAAAATATACAGTAGTCACACTTTTTAAAAATATGATTGAGGAAAAATGTTTAATTCAAGTCTTCTCAATCACTTGAAATACTTGTGAGCTAAACTCATACATTAAGGCAGATATTGATTTTTTAAATACTCATTTAATTGGTGAAATGTTTAACCTGCAATCAAAGGAAAAAGATTTTGTTTAAAAAAAAAAAAAAGAGAGAAAACATTTTATTGCTACAAAGGGAACTGTACACAAAAGCCTTGAAGCCGTCTTAATGCTAACTGCTAGTCCATGTGAAAATAAGAAATACACCATCAGGACAGAGCAATTGTCCAATCAATCTAGAGTAAATATTGAAAAACTGAACGCACTCTTAAGGCTTACTTCCAAGAGCAGCATTTAAGTTCAAATGATTACAACAGAGGAACAACATACATCTAGCATCCTGAATACCAATAAGGTAATAAAGATCATACAAACAACTTATCACATCTAAGTTTGGTATCTATTAAAAACTAAGCTGAAATCACCTTAACTTTACTTTATTAAACAAGTGCCAAACATTTAGAAATTATATAAAACCAACTTTAGCATGTGGAACGCATGCAGCACGGTGTCAGTTCACACGCTATCAGTGGAGGTCAAGCTCCTGTGCCCGTGTGCCTGCGTCTGACTACTCCCACCCCTCAGCCCTCCTCCTCTCCTGCCGCATCCCCTGCTGCCTCTGCTTCTCCCTCTGCCTCACCTTCCCCTGCTGCTGCTGTGCCCTCCTCCCCCTGCATATCCGCCTCCTCCTCCACCTCAACCTCCGTCTCCCCCTCTGCCTCAACCTCTGCCTCAACCTCCGCCTCTCCCTCAGCCTCTCCCTCAGCCTCTACCTCAGCCTCTACCTCCGCCTCTCCCTCAGCCTCTTCCTCAGCCTCTTCCTCAGCCTCTCCCTCTGCCTCTCCCTCTGCTACTTCAGCTTCGGCCTCTTCCTCTGCTTCCTCCACCTCTTCTGCCTCTCCCCCTTCCTCTACTTCTTCATCCTCCTCCTCTTCCTCCTCATCGTCATCTTCATCGTCATCCTCCTCATCCTCCTTCTCTTCAATGGGTTCGTCAATCTTCTCTTCATCATCTTCATCTCCTTCTATCTGCTGATCCTGAGCATAATCTTGAGTTTCAAAAGGATTCTCTCCCTAAACAAGAGAAACAGCTGTTACAATCAGCACATCTGTTTTTTTATCGCTGATACTTGCTATATCACAGAAAAAATATTTGAAGTTCTTTTTACTTGTAACAAATTTAATCAATATTTTTCAGCATCTACTTCATTCCAATGTGAGTATATAATTTATTAGTTATTTTATAGTCCATAAATTACAGTTCTTAAAAAGTCAAAATTTTTAACTGAATTTCTAAAATGATGCATAAGAGACAAACAGAAAAGTTTCTGATACAAACAAAACAGCTGCTGGGGATGATCTACTTAATAGCACAACTGCTAACTATGCTTCTGTTCCAGGTTCCCTTAGGAAAATGAAAGCCAAACTCCTAGCTTTAGCCACTAGACACCACATCTCATACTTACATTTCAAAAACTAGAGCAACCTTGTTGGCAAGCACTCACAGGCGCAATGCCGTTGCTTTCATTACTTTCCCTGTGTGCATGTGCATATGCTTGTGTGGGGGTCAGATAGGCAGCAGCTGCCTCTTTTCTCCATCCGGAGCCCAAGGACTGAATTCTGTCATCAGGCTTGATGGCAAGTGCCTTTATCTGCCAAGCCACCTCAGCAGCCCTGTATTTTACCTGCATTAAGTCTCACGTTACTGGACATATTGGAAGACTGTTACTGTGGGAGGTAAGGAGGTGGTGAGGCTTATTAAGTAGAACCTGCTAAGGCCAGTGACACACTTCAAGGTGGGTGAGCAAGGGTCACGTGTAAGAGTAAACACCTGGGCTGTGCAGTTTAAGGATACAGAATGGGCTCAGAGCCCAGCATTCACACTCCATAAGGAAGAAATGGGTAGGAAACACTAACGGAGACAGTTCTCAACGACACAGAGGAGGAGAATAGGAGAGATAAGATCATCACTAACAGAATAGGTACATTAGAACAGGGAGAAATGGGTGTGTGTGCTGTATACAATCAGAACTTGAGGTGTGTAAATGTTGAGTGAGCCTTATGTAAACCTTCACCTCACAGAAGGGTGCCCACATAAAGTATTTACGTGGATGGATTAGCTGCATTAAGCTGACAGTGGAACTAGAGTCCCTCATGGGACAGCCTAAGACAGACTCCAGGGGGAAGTCAGGGCTGAGATAAAACCCTAGGAGCCTACACGTGGGCTTGAGTGAGAGAACAGATGCTCAGAACAGAGCAGTAGCTGCCAAAAATAGAACCTTAAAAGAAAAAAGTGACAAATGAGCCGTGTCAAACAATCAAACAGATAAAAGTAAAAAGGATTGAGAAAAGTCATTAGAGTCCATCATTATCAAAGTCGAATGAAGAAGGCTTGATTTAGTTTTACATGTCTTTTGCGTGTTTGCATGTGAGTGTGCATGTGTTCCGGTGTATATGTATGTGTCTGAGGACAACTTTTGGCATCACTCCTCAGGAGATGATTTTGAGGCCAATTAGGCCAGGCTAGCTGAGCAGAGCCCAGAGATGCTCCAGTTTACTCCTGACACTGAAATAACACACATGCACCCCAAGCCTGGTGTTTTCTTCATTTCTGGGAGTCAAACTCAGATCCTTCCCCTTGCACACGAGTGGCTCACCAAGTGCGCTAATGCCCAGCATGTTCACCTTTAACGCACAAGCTGTGACAACTGGATCACTGATAACCTGAAGGGCAGTTTATAAACTAGGACGCAAGGGCCTTAGAGCACCAGCAACTGTCCAAGAGCAGGGCTCTACAATTAATCTCCTATTAAGCTCACAGATCATAAGTTCTTTCTTAAAATACTAATTCTAATCAACCTCAGACCTTCTAAATCAAAACTGCCAGGAAGAAGCCTAATAAACACTTCAGGAGCAGGGCGTGGTAATGCATGCCTTTTAACTTAGGATCTCTGTGAGTTCAAGGCTAGCCTGGTCTATAGAGCGAGTTCCAGGGCTACACAGTGAAGCCTCATCTGGGAGGGAAGGAGGGAAGAAGAGAGAGAGAGCGAGAACAGAATAAGAAGCAGTTCAGGATATATTAATCTGAAAGGTTTGGAAAATTAATTCAGAGGATCTCTAAAGGGGCCTGGGAAGTTTTCTAGTCATCCATACCTTTTAAAAAAATTCTGATTGTATTCTTCCAAGTGAGAACTATTCAGTTACAGCAAATAACAAGAAGTAAAGAGCCTAACACTAGGCCAAGCTATCTTCCAAAATATGTTAAGAAAAGGTAGCAAAGGAGAGAGTCAGGCCGGTGTGGTGGTGCACGCCTGCAATCCCAGTGCTCAGAAAGGCAGAGACAGGCAGATCGCTGTGAGTTCGAGGGCAGCCTGGTCTACAGAGTGAGTCCAGGACAACCAAGGCTATACAGAGAAACTGTGTCTCGAAAAACCAAAAATCAAAAAATAAATAAAATAACAACAAAAAAAACCCAACAACAACACAACAAAATGAGAGTAGGAGAGTAAGAGTGCAGGAAAAATCGGGTCACTAGGTTTAGGGAAATTGTAAGCACTGTCTATTTGGAAAAGATGATGATAATGGGAATAAGGAAGCAAGAATGATAAAGCCAGAAAACAGATGAAGGAGAAATAGTAACAAAGGAGATGAACACCCATAAATCTAAGAGTCATGTTGCTCTCTACCTCTGTAGTGTAAAGACTATGCAAGCTGGGAGAGAGCATGAAATCTGGGCTATATGAAGAGAGGGAATACCTGAAGCAGCACCTGCGGAAGACGTAAGTCAACCTTAAAGAGCAAAACCCAAACAAAGCTAAGGGCTAGTGAAAGAGCTCAGTCCTAAAGTGCCTGCCACACAGACTCCGTGGGAGTCTCAGAGCCCAAATGTAAAAGCCAGGCCTGGTGGCACAGGCTTGTTAGCCCAGACGCGGGGAGGCAGAGCTGGCCAGCCAGCCTGGCTAACTACGCCAGCCCAGGCCAATCACAGAGCCTGTCTCAGAAGCAAAATGGACAGCTCCTGAGGTGCCGCACTCAGGGCTGCCGTCTGGCTGCCGCCTACACACTCACTGTCACAGAAAGCATTGACCAGCGACCCACATATGTGCGAATAAAAACATCTGGAGTCCCTAATTCTTAGTCACCGCTCATTGATTGAGAGCTAGAAAGGGGAGGGAAAAGAATCACTGCCCCTGTTCCCTGACCCCACCATGTAACAGAAACAGTGTGATGCCTATAAGCAAGACAGCAGTGAAACTCTTCCCGCTGTGTCCTGTGCTTACTTTAGGGTTCTAACTCTGCTACCACCTAATTATACAGCACTTTCCCAAACAGCTTTTGTTCAAAATCTCACCTTAACAAAGCGTTTATACCGCTTCTTAACTATTGGGTTATTTAAGATGCTTATAGCAGTCAGCACGCTTTCTCTTTTTATTTGTTTCTTGTAAGCCTGTGGAAAACAGAACACAGTGTAAGTGCGAGAAAGCCATGGCATGGAATGCTTATAGACATGAAGTGATATTTTACACTATACTTAAATGGCTTTTACAACAAATTAAGCTATGAACAGCTGTAGCCAATGTGCTTGTAATCTCAATCATTAATGGACTGAAACCATGAGCTTCTGTAAGCCAATAAACACAGCACTCCCAAGTGTAAGTCTAGGTTTACTAGACATTCCTACCCTTTGTACTCTACATTTCACTCTATCCGCAGAATGATCCAAAATAATCAGTCTTCTTCAAGACTTCTAAGTTATCACAAGAAGTATAATACAGGGAAGAGTGTCTCCCTGCATGCTCAAAGTGTGTAAAGGAGTCTCAAGTGAAATTTACTTCATTACAAAACAGAAATTTAATACTCAAGTCTCTTCTATTTAATATTAAATTTAAATCATTAATTTTTAGGTCTTCAAATCCATTTTACGAATGAACACATTTCCCACAGTATAAGCACTCATGTTTTTTGAAGTAAAGCAATCTAGATAAAGCCCAACATAAGGGAGCGAAACACGCTCTATGAATGAGCAGACAGTAAGCTGCTCAGGGATAGCCTATTCAAAAGCCCAACAGACACACACCAAATGCTAGTGCTAGTTTTAAATGTGTTTTCTCAGACCACCAGAAAAAAGCCAGTCATGATAAAAATTTCATGTTCTTTTTGTTTTCACACACATACAAAACCATTTTGTAACAACTTAAAAACAAACAACTGCTGACTGCCATTATAGAAACCACTGTATTAGATACTGCATGTCAGCCAACTGAACCCTTAAACAAGCACATAGCATGACTCCAGCCTCAACTTACAGATAAGTCAAGTTAGATAAGGAACTCCTTTAACCAGGACTCAAACCCAGACAGCCTTGCTCCAGAGTTCACGATCCTAACTACGACATGCCTGACTCTAGGCAGACAGGCAGCTGTTCGCAGTGAAGATGCACAGGACAGCATGGGTGAAACAGTCAACGGCTGATGCTAATAATAAAGACTGGTGAACACCAAGAGCTGCATGAAGACTCGGGCTCACCTGCTTGCCTTTGCTGTGGTCAGGAGACTTGAGGTGCTGCTGCACTGAGCTGTGTAAAGCGGGGATGTACACGCTGCAGGCGCTACAGTGCACAGTCTCCACTTTCATCATATGGTCATCTGCAGTGACACCTACAAACAAGCTTGTTTAGGGAAGACATGCCCGCACACTCAGTCCGATAAATCAGGCTCCTCCTAGCTCCCACCATGGTCTGTGCTCTTACAACAAGGGATCAGAGCATGTAGGCTCTTGCAGTTCTTCTGTACATCCCATATCTACATGTACAGATTTTGTTTTTGACTGGTCCTCCAGAAGTGGAGCTGAAGGCGGCTTCGAGCTACCTGAGGAGGGCGCTGCAGGCCCTCTGCAAGAGCCATACATTGTCACATTGTTGTAACTACTGAGCCAGCTCTCCAACCCACATCAGTCTCTCAAGGGACTATTCAACCACACTTAGAGCTCTTTTAGTCCATCACCTCAAAGAGCACAAAGCTAAATGGATGTTATTTTTAGTATTTAGAATTTAGAATTCCAATACCATGAATGTGGAGGGCAGGAAAAGCAAAAAGGATGCTCTAAGGAACAAAACCCTCCATTCTCGACCTTCAAAATGATAACTCTAGCTGGACCTCGGGCTGCAGAGCTCACTGGTAGGGCTTGCCCAGCTCTTCATACAAAGTATTGTGGTTTTTATGTGAGAACGTCCCATGTAGGCTGTGGATCTCAACAACTGGTTCCTACTTAGTGGTGCCGCCTGGGGAGGCTTCTCCTTGTTAAAGGAAGTATGTCACCGAAGGCAGCTCCAGTACTTAGAGCCTCACCCTATTTTCAGTTTGCTTTCTCTGTGTCTGCCACCCTGCCTGCCTCTGTTGCTATGCTCTGTGTAGCCATGCCTAGGAGTTTTAGGCATATACTGTACAAGATGAAGAACCACTAATTAATTTCCTGATGCAACCACACTATAGAAACCAAAAAAAGAAAAAAGAAAAAACTGAAAGGAAATTAATCGGGAAAAATACTATGAAATATTCAGAGAACAAGAGAGAATTTGAACAAGTGCAGTATGTTTTTAAGATTTATTTTATACATTTGACTGTTTGTCCACACAGATGTCTAGGTGTGTTTGGTGTCCATGGAGGTCATCAGAGAGCACTGGATCCCCTAGAATGGACTCTATGAACGTTGTAAATGACCATGTTGGTGTTGGGAATCAAACCTGTGTCCTCTGCAAGGCTAACAAGTACCTTAACCACTGAGTTACCACCTCAGCCGCCAAATACAATACTTAAAAGACGGGCAAAGAAACAGATTTGTTCAACATGTAAAAACAGAACTATAGGACATAGTGCTACAAATGAAAGCACCTTGGATAACTTCTTACTTCTATCTTTGGTGGATGGTAGAGCAGTTTCTCAAGAAAAATGAAGTACTTTGAGTTTTTGTTTCCCTGTGAATTATTAAAGATGGTAAAGAAATGACAGCTTTTGAAGATATGCTGTTTTTTTTTAATTTAGATTTATTTTTATTATGTTTTTTTAATTTAGATTTACTTTATTATCTTTTAATTATTTGCATCTGTCTGTCTGTGTGGACAGTGTTGGTGCCTTCCCTGGCGCTGGCATTGCAGGCGGCTGGAGCCACCTGCTATGGGTGCTGGGAACCAAATGAGGGTCCTCTGCAACAGTTCACACTCTTAGCCCTGCTCTCTCTCCAGTCCTGAAATGTTCATTTCCTATGACTACTGAAAAGAGGTCAGCAAGCAACCGAATGAATGAGACAAGATTTCAGAAAACAGGCCTAAACCAGGTCTATAGATATAAGTAATTCACATACACATGATAATTTAAACTCTGACATAAATGAGTTCACCTGAATGATATAAAAGGAGATAGTAACGAAGACAATGACTGAGGAGATACAATGACTAAAAACAGACCAAGGGGAGTAAGAGAACATTAGGTCAGTAAGGTGCAAGGAAAAAAAATATTCATGAACAAGGGAGTAGATGGGAAATGCTATTGAAGATGAGTAAAAAATAACAAACACAAACAAACAAAAACTAAAAGGATCGTTTTGGGTTGGGCATGGTGGCTCACAACTGTAATCCTACTACTCAGGAGGCAGAAGAACTGCTGCAAGTTCCAGGCCAGGGTCTACGCAGTAAGACTGGCTCTCCAAATGAAATAGGGGACTGCTCTCTGTCAGAGCAGTCTCAACAGGCTAGTAAGTTTAGAAAAGCTCTTTCTTAGGTTTAACAACAGAGCTGAAAGAGGAGGCCTCAGGGTGGAGGAGGCTTAAAAAGTATGGCTGCTGGGTTAGGAAAATATAATGCCCAGAGGCAGAGCTGTTACCCACAGAATGGTTGTTCAAAAAAAAAAAAAAGGCAAATAAGTAGAATTACCACACTTTTGTTTTCACTTTTTAAAATAAGAACAGACTTCTATAAGCTTCAGCAAGGGAATCAGGAGAAGACTGAAAAGCAGAGTTAATGACCTGAATTTCAGAGAGGTATTATTAAGAACCAGCACTGCTCTTGCAGGGGACCTAAGTCTAGTATTCGATACCCACATCAGGAGGTTCTGTGTATCCCCAGCTCGAGGGGATATGAAGGCCTCTTCTGGCCTCCTTGGGCCCTGCAGTCATCAACACTACTTCCCAACCCATATAATTTAAAAAAAAAAAAAAAAATTAACTCTAAAATAAAATTAAAGAGACTTAAGAAAGGCAAATTATGTAAGTGCCTCTTTTCTAAAGCAGTGGTTCTCAATCTGTGGGTCACGACCTTCTAGGGCTGTATGTCAAATATCCTACCTTTCAGATATTTACATTATAAGTCATAAGTCATAAGAGTAGCAAAATTAGTTCTGAAGTAGAAATGAACAGGTTTTCAGCCTTCCTAATGCTGTAACCCTCATGTTGTGGTGACCCCCAATCATAAAAGTATTTCATTGCTATTCCTAACCTCTAACTTTGCTACTATTATGAATCACAACATAAATATTTTTGGAGGCAGACGTTTGCCAAAGAATTTGAGAGCCACAGGTTGAGAGCCAGTGCTCTGTACTGAAGAGAAAGAGGTGAGACTATAAGCAATAATAAACTTGTAAGCATGGAAACAAGAAGTTAGGAAGTCTATAGCTGATGAACTATAGCAAGTACAACTGAACTGTATCAGTCTCAAGGTTTTCAGGTATGATACATAAAATACCAACATAAGTTTATAAAAGACCTTGCCTAAATACTCACCTTCCATAATGTCTTTTTCAATTATTTTATAAGCTTCCGGGTGATTAAGTGTCTGTTGCTTACGAATAGACGCTTTTTTAAATTTATTCACCATACATTCCTAGAAAATAAATACAGAGAATACAGACTGTTCCCAAGGAGCACCTACTATATGCTCATCCTACGGGAAACACTATCACTGACAGGTATGTCTGCTCTGTAGAAACTAGAAGCCCACAACTGACTTGAAAAGACTAACATGAAACACTAGGAAAGTGCTTCCCTCCCATGGTGTCTTCTGGGCTTTTAGAGGGTGACCTTCTCAGGTAAGTGGGTGAATCTGATAGCATCCTGTTATAGGAAAATTACAGGAATGAATTTTAATCACAGGATACAATTCTGCTGGACACAGAGTCTGAGTGAACAGCATTTTCAGCCTCCTACAGCCCAGATTAGTTTTGTGCAGTTATCAGTCCATCTTGAGCCTCCTCTCTTAAACACTTCTGATCCAAAGCATTGTTTGCTAGTTCAAGCCCCAACAGTATTTCTGCACACTTGGTATCTCTATCTCCACACCTCTGGACATCTTTTACTTCCAATTATAGCTGGCTCATTACGAGTAATGCTCATGGTCTTGAGGGTAATCTATTAAACTGACAGCCACGGGGACAACACAAAGACACCAAACAGACGCCAGTCTCCCTGGCTCTGAATTCTCACTCTGCTGGCTCATGACAAGGTCACCTAGCCTCTACAGATACGGGCTTTCAGTCATCACTTGGAGCCATGAGCTATACAGAGGCTCATCTAGAGTGAAGAGCTAGTGTGCCCAGCATACTTCAGGCGCACGGTGGACTCTGCGGGAGCGACAGGTAAATCTGAGTCAACGGTAGCTAAAGAACTCTGACAACTTTCTCTATGAGAAATGAGAACTTATTTCTCAAGTTAAAAACCCAAATTCTAATATAAAGTTCATATCTAATTAACTTTAAAAAGTTTGCTTAAATAATTATCAATTTTCTAGAAACACAAGCAGGTAAGAGAGCAATTATAAAAAGTAAAATAAATTCATATTGAATAAAATACTTCTCATTCCAAAAATACCTACTTACATGTAAAAACTCCATAACTACTTTGTCAAATTTGGTTCGTTTCTGAATATGAGTTAGTGTTTCCTGGTGTGAAGAACTTTCCAGATGCAGTTCAATATCTTTTTCTTCAAAGGTGCGAAATTTACAAAATGAACACGTGAATGCCATTCTATAAAGAAAAGAAATTTTCTTCAAATATTACCTTATTCATTTACAGCTTCTAAAACTAATTTTACCAACTGAAATAATTTTCATTCCATTTTAGAATTCTGAAATTAAGGTAGAGAAAAAAAAAGTAGTATCTAAATTCCTACCTGGACAGCATAGTCATTAAAGTACTTTGCATTTTAAGCTTCTGGGCATGAAAAATATAAGGGCCATAAGGTGATAACCTCAAGCCTCAACCATTCAAAAGCTAAAGTATAAAGAAGCATCAAGTTCCAAAAATCCCACAACAAATTTTACACTCTGGCCCATTCTCAAGTTTCTAAATTATCAACAAAGTCAGACAGACACAAAGCAATAATTATTCAATCCCAAAGAATAATTCTTGGGGATTTTCCAAGGATCTTTCATACTACTGTTAGATTTATTTCCTGAGTTAATTAAGTTTAGGAGCTAACTGCTCAGTTTATATCATATCTCCATTTGTGATCTTGGACACGTCATTTGACTTCTCCGGCCTCGGCCTTTTCATGTTAATCAGTCTTCACAGAGGTGTCACATGAAGCCCTAAAGATGACTGCTATCACAGTCATTATTAAGTTAATTATTGCTATAGTAGGTACTAAAACACCACTGCTTAAATAGGCACTGATTCCTTAATACTAAAAAAAAAAAAAAAAAATTAAAAATTAAAAAAATAAAAAAGCCTTCAGCTCCTATCCATGAAATGTCCTCATCTCTCCTCTATGCCCACTAATCTCTTAACAATACACAGCATATACTATGTCTCTATTAAATGTTTTAATTATGTTACATTTTTAAATCCCTACTTTCTTTCAATCCCTTCTTCTACTTTTTGGAGTTGTCAGTGAAATGCCTACTTCTTTGTTTTTACCTTAAGGCAAGCAATCTACATAGATTGCCTCAGTCAATTCTTGCAATTCTACTGTTCTTAGATCAGTTCAAACACCACCTCTGTCACGTTGTCTCCTGGAATTTACTGCCACTGACTCAGAAAGCAGTGCTAATAAGGCTGACCACTTTGTACTTCTCTTTGGCGCTTCATCATATAGTGCTGTCTCTGTATGCCTCTCACATAATTGTGTCACCCCAGGCTTTCTTGAGTAGCGCACATGCTCTCCTTCTTCATAATACTAACAGCATTCAAATACCAAGAGACCTGCCCAAAAGCAGTCCTATACCACTGGCCTCAGATCTTCCTAATACAACCGCTCTGGGAAAATGACTGTGCACAGGCTACACATGTAAGTCACTGGCAGGACATACTTTAATATGTGTTAGGTCCTAGTTTTAATAATCAGTAGTGTTTTAATCCTAAAACACTGTACAATATTTTTTAAGATTCATATTCTGTAAGATGACAATTCAACTGAACTGTCAGGCTTAAAGCTATGGAGAAAAAAAAAATGAAAAATTTAATTTTTTTATTTTCCTCAAATTGCAAAGTTTATTTTTTAACAGTTATATCAAATTCAAATTTATCTTCAATTTTTAATGGAAAAAATACTGGAATAATTAAATACAAATCTTAATCTTACAATGAACAATTTATTTAGACTCATATATCTAACAAACTGTTTAATTAATTTGCACACGACAGTATAACCTATCTATTATCTATGCTAAATGGAAATTAAAGAAATATGGAGCAGAGAAGAAACAAAGACCAAAAATGGTCCTGCTGGAACTCCAGCTCCACCACGTGCCCAGACCTCCCACTGCCTTCTCCAGGGTCTAGGCCAATAGGCCTCTCTAGTCTTACCCACCAACCCTCTCCCCAATCCCCCAGATACTTCCCAGGCCCCACACCTGATGTCCCGGCTTCAGCTTCTGCCAGCACATTCTCTACCTACCCATCACCCAGATTGCTCCAATGCAAACCGGCCTTTGCACCAGCCTGAGCCACTGCCCACACTCCAGGCTCAGACCAGGTGTGCATCCTCTACACCGACCCCATCCACCCCCTTCATTCCAGCCAAGCCATGCCCACCTTTAGGCCTAGCCCATCACCACACCCTCTCTTCTGCCCCAGCCTGCTGTCCATATCAGACCCAGAACTAACAGAATAAGTCCACATGCCCAGATCTCATCAGAAAAATACAAACAATATGAAAGATCAAGCCGGTATCTCCTCTCCAAATCTTACCAGTTTGGTAGAAATGTTTGCCAATAAAGTCACCTAAATGAACTCAACACATAGAATTTAAAGAATTATAAACTTCATCAAGAATTCAAGACGTTTAAAGAAGACACAAAGAGACATCGCAATAAAATTAAGGAAACAGAACTTAAGAAAAATAAAATTCCTAAGTAATGCCCAAGAGAGCACAAACATAAAGCTGAAGGAAATGAAGATAATCCAGGACTTGAGAATGGACTCAGTAAAAAGATAGAAACATTAAAGACTCAAGCTGAAATGAAAATCGCAGTATTAAAACTAAAACCCAAAGAAAAACCTTACAAGTAGAAAGAATCAAGCAGAAGATAGGCTATCGGACACAGAGTAGAAGACCTACATCAAATAGACAAGAAACACAAAAATTAAAAAGCAAAAACCACAGGAAAAAAAATACAAAAAAACAAAAAAAAAAAAAAAACAAAAACTGGAACACCATGAAATAACCAAACCTTCAAATTATAGGCATACATGAAGAAAAAGAATCTCAAGTCAATGGCATAGACCAGATAATCAATAATATTACAGAAGAAAACTTCCCCAAATTAAAATCATACCCATATGGATAGAAACATCTAATGAAATAGACTAGACCAGAAAAGAAACTCCACACTGGCATAACTAAAACACTACGTATATACACATACAAAGAAAGTGAATTAAAAGCTGCAAGAAAAAAAATGCAAATGACATGTAAACAAAAAACCATAAGAATAACAACTGATTTCTCAAAGGAATTTTTGAAAGCCAGAAGAGCCTAAAGCAATGCATTTCAAGTCAGCCAGCCCAGAATAACATATACAACAAAACTATCCGCCATGATTGAAGGAGGAAGAAAAACTTTCCACAATAAAAGCAGCATAAAAAATATATATGACCCCCCCCAAAAAACAAGGAAAATACAGACAGTAATAATTTCAGCTGAAGAGAGAGATGAGCATAGCAGAGACTATGAGAAAAAATATGAAGCTGTAATTACTGAAATACAAAGTACCACCAAGAACATAAGCACCAAAAGTCAACATGATGACTGTAATTAACAAATACATTTCAATAATAACTAAATAGCAGTGACCTCAATTCTCTAATCAAAAGACAGGCAGACTGAATGGGTCAAGAAACAAAATCCATTTATCTGTTGTCTACAAAAAGCAGTACATCTTATCTTTAAAGATAGGCACTGCCTTAGAGTAAAAGGATAGACAAAGTACTCTAATAAAATGGGACCAGAAACCAACCAGGCATCTCTACCCTAATACTTGACAAAACAGACTTTAAACTAAAACCAAACAGAAGAAATAAAGAAGAACACTTCATTCTAATAAAAAGGACAGTTAACCAGGAAGACACTGCTCTCCTAAACATGTATGCACCAAACTCTGGGGCATGCTATTTTATTTTGAAAAGTGGATTACTGGATTTAAAGACACAGAATAACATTATTGTATTACAATTAGGGGATTTCAGCAGGGCCATGGTGGCACATGCTTTAATCCCAGCACTCAGGGGCAGAGGCAGGGGGATCTCAGTAAATCTGAGGCCAGCCTAGTCTGCAGAGTGAGTTCCAGGACAGCCAGGGCTACACAGAGAAACCCGGTCTCAAAAAAAAAAAAAAAAAAAATAGAGGATTTCAATAACCCACTTTTTCCAATTATCAGGTTATATTAAAAAAAAAAAACAGAAAAAAAAAACATCAGACTTAATTAACATCATACATCAAATAGACTTAACAGATATCTAAATATTCTATCCAAACACCAATGAATATAGATTATACTCAGCAGCACACTGAAGCTTTGCTAAAATAGACGGTATTCTGGGAAACAAATCAAATCTTCACAAATTCCAAAGGACTGAAATCACTCCTTGTATCCAATTTGACCACAATGAAATAAAATTTAAAGCTGACAGCAAACAAATCTCCAGTAAATACACAAACTCATGGAGATTAAACAATACATTGACTGAAAACGGGACAAAGAACTAAAATTTCCTAGAGTTAAATAAAAATGAAACACAGCAGAACCTCTGGGACACAGTGAAGGAAGTCCTTTCAGCACAAATGAAGGACAATGATGCAGGTCAAAAACCTGAGAAAGAACAAACTAAATAAAACCCAATCAACAGCAAGACATAATAAAAATCAGAGAAATCAATCAAACAGAAACACAGAATCACTGAATCCAAGAGCTGATTGCCAACATAAACAAGAATTGAACAGATCCATGGCTCAACTAACTCACCCGGCCAAAAAGAAAAGAAAAAGGGATCCAATGTAACAGAATCAGGAATGAATAAGGAAACATTACAACAGACACCAAAGATATTCAGAATATTATAAGGGAATATTTTTTTTAAAAAAACCTGTACTCCATTAAGAAAAAAAAAAAAAAAAAAAAAAAAAAAAACCTAAAAGATTTTCTAGATTCTGTCAAACCATCAAAATTAAGCAAGAAGTCAGCAACCTAAATGGACCCATAAGAAATGAGGAGACTGAAATAGTAATAAAGAGCTTTCTAGCTTTAAAAAAAGTGTCCAGGGCCAGATGGTTTCATAGCAGAATTCTACCAGACACTGAAACACTACAGCAAACTGTTCTTCAACTATTCAAAAAATAGAACTAGAAGGAGCACTCCCAAACTGCTACGAAGCCAGTATCTAATACCAAAACCAGGTAAAGACTGCCCTTCACACCCTTCACAAAAAAAAAAAAAAAAAATACAGGCCAATATACCTGATGAACACAGACTCAAAATACCCACTAAAATACCTGAAAACAGAATGCAGACATACATTAGGAAGATTATCCACCATAACCAAGTTGGCTTTATTCCTGAATGCAGTGATGGTTCAACATACTCATTAATAAATACAGAAGTCACATAAATGAACTTAAAAGACAAAAACTACATGCAGAAAAACTGACAAAATCCAACATGCCTTCAAGATTGAAGTCCTAGACAATGTAGGGCTAGGAGACATAACAACACAGTAAGAGCTATGTATGAGAAGCCCACAGCCAACAACATCTGAAACAGAGAAAGTCTTGTCCCACTGAAGTTGGGAATGAAGACAGGGAGGTCTTCTGTGGTTCCATATGTATTTTAGGATAGTTTTTTTTCTATTTCTGTGAAGAGTGAAATGGGGATTTTAATCAGGATTGTGTTGAATCTGTAAATAGCTTCTGCTAGAGTAGTCATTTTCCCAATGTTAATTCTACCAATCCCTGAGCATGGGATTGGTAGACAAACAGCCCTGAACAAAAAGAACAATGCTGAAAGGATTACCATTCCAGAGCTTAAGATACATTACGCAGCCACAGTAGTGAAAACAACATGGTATTGGTACAGAAACAAGCATGCAGACCAGGGGAACGAAATCGAAGACCCAAACATGAGTGCAACACCTTCAGCCACTGATATTTGACAAAGATTCCAAAAACATGATCTGGAGAAAAGAAAGCATCTTCAGCAGATGGTGTTGGGAGAACTGGATGTCCACATGTTAAAGAACAAAGTAAACCTGTAGCTCTCATCTTGCCCAGATGGATCAAAGACCTAAATGTGAAACCTGAAACTGCTACAAGAAAACGCAGGCAATAGCCCACAGAACGAGGTATAGGAAAGGACTGCTGAACAGGACTCCATTTGCCCAAGAATTAAGGCCCACAATTGACAAGTAGGGCTTCATAAAATTAAAGTGTCTGCACAGCTAAGGAAACAATCTACCAGGTAAAGAAGAAGCCCTCAGAATTGAGAGAATCTTTGCTAGCTATACATCTGACAGAGGATTAATATGCCAGAGATACTAAGAATAACAACAAAAACAAACAAACAAAGACCCAAAAAACTGAGCCTGGGACCTGAACAGAGTGTCTTGAATGAAGAAATGGGAAAAAGGGGGTGGAGGCTAAAAAAAAAAAAAAAAAAAAATCTCAAAAATGCTAATCATTCCTAGAAAAATAAAAGATGCAAAACAAAACAACTTTTTAATTTCATCTTACCTCAGCCAGTAAAGATCAACAAAACAAATTCTGGAGGAGATGCAGAGGAAAAGGAACCATCCTTCACTGTTGGTGGGTTTGCAAACTGGAGTAACCACTATGGAAGTCAGTATGGAGAACTCTCAAAAAGATAAAAATAAATCTACCATATGACCCAGCTATACCACTCCTTGGCATATGCCCAAAGAACTCAAAACCCTTCTCCACAGATACTTGCTCAGCTGTGTTCACTGCTGCTTTATTCACAAAACTGGACATAGAAAAAATTTAGATGTCCTTCAACTAACAATTAGATAACAGAATTATGGTACATGTAAACTATGAAATACTATGCAAAGAAAAATGAAATCATGAATTTTACAAGTACACAGATCAAAGTTTAAAAAAATCATATTGAGTGAGTTAGCCCAGACCCAGAAGGACAAATGCTGTATGGTCTCTCTAGGCACAGCAGGGGCACACATACCTTGGCAGGAACCAACAACTCGATAATTGGACTTAAACCTTGCTCAACCAGAGGGAAATCATGCCTGATTCTAAAAACTTAGGCAACTACCCAGATCTAGTGGAGTCGTGGATCTCACGGAAAACCTACAACCACTCTACCAACCAGCATAATCCCTAAATACACTCTAAATATAGCCACAGATAAGTGGAGTCTTCACCCCTCATCAAGAAAACTTTTCTTTCCAAAAAAAAAAAAAAAAAAAAAAAATTACAGAAAACCCCAGCCAATCAAAACGTAGAGTTGTGGAGCCCAGTCCCAAAGCAGCTCCCACACCTATCTACAGAACACTGCAAAAGAGGGTTAAAGATTGTAAGAGCCCAAGGATCAGGGAATTTGTTGTAAAACTCTGTCTCCTAGTAGTATCAGAATCTACACTATAAAGTCTCACCCACATGACTGCCTAAACGTGAGCTGAACAGGGACATGCCAAAGTAGATGAGGAAAAACCCACAATGCCTCAATCTTACACAAAGAACTACAGGCAACTGAAAAATGTGAAAATGGGAGAAATAATCTTCCCCAGGGAAGAGCACACCAACTTGTTGTCCAATACCAAACAGTAAGCACTGAAAACACACATACAAATAACATCACACCAACTCTTACTTTTAGGAACATATATGTAAAGGTACACAGACATGAACGCAAGCAAAAAGTAATCATTAAAAAACAAAACAAAACAACAACAAAAACAGGTGCAGTGACACACGCCTGTAATGCCAGCATGCAGGGAGGCAGAAGCAGGTACACTGCTGTGAGTTTGAGGCCAGCCTGGTCTACAAAGTGAGTCCAGGACAGCCAAGGCAACTCAGAGAAACCCTGCCTCAAAAAAACAATACATACATACATACACAAGGTCCATGAACTTCAAAGAGAGCAAGGAGGATATGGGAGAGTATGAAGAGAAGAAAGGGAAGGAGGAAATAACAATTATAATCTCAAAAATAAAAGTTTTATATAAAAACAAGATGTAACTCCTCTTTACAGAGTAATTCTTAGTATGTTTAACTCTATTGTTTCTCAAATACTTGTAAATTAGAAGCAATAAACCAGAAAAAGATCAGATTATGAAAACTAGATTCAAGATTATAAAAGGCATACTTAAGAGCATAAAATCAAAGATAGAACAAACCAAATATCTGCAAATTCAGATGCAGCTTCACATTCTTGTCTACACCTTACATACATTCATAGCAGGTAACAATAGTTTCCACTTTAACGTGGAAGGAAATTCATATTGTAAATAAGGTCTCCCTCAAAATGTTTTAGTCACTATCTGTTATAGATAAAATCTGAGCTACATAGAACAATGATTTAATAAGCATAGTTTCATCATTTTCCTAAAATTTTAAAGAACAAACCATTCTGAGTAGGAAATCTTTTTATTTAAACTTTGTAAATTTTTCCTAATATAAGGAGTCTTTTTTAAAAATGTCTTGATGGACAGTGTGGCAGATGCCTATAATCTCAGCACCTGGGAGACTGAGGAAAAAGGCTCACACATCCAAGGCCAGCATGGACTACATGGGGAGACCCTGCTTCCCTAGCTTTCTCCCTATACGTAATTTTCATTTTACCCTTTTCTCCATGTGACTGTAAATTCCCCAATCATCATTGCTAACACTGAGTGCATAAGGTAAAGAATCAGAACTTACACCAGCCTCCTCATTCTCTAGACCTGACACCTAACTCCCATTAGGACTTAATGCAAATCATGTTGTAATGAGAATTTTTGTAGATTAACCTCTTCTGTGGTTTTAGATTATTTCCTTGGTAAAAAATCAATGAATACAAAGTTGCTTAACTTTTTAAAACTGCCATCTGATACCTAATAGTAATAACATTATATAATTCTCCACTAAATTTTAAGTTTATTTGATTATACCTCAACTAGCAAATCAGTATTTTGCTAATGAAACATGTTATTTTTTCATTTTACTTAAATTACTGTTTTCCTAACAGTGTTACTCTGCTATGTCCTTCACTAAATTACACATCAGATATCTTAGTTTTCTTTCTTTTAAGAAAAGCCAGTAGTTAATGTACATTAGACACCAGCCACTTCTTGTATCTTCTAGACCACATGCTCTCAAGGTTTGAATCCTGGAACTGGAGAGATGGCTCAGTGATTAAGAGCACTTGGGCTCTTGCCGAGGATCCTGGTTCAGTTCTTGGCACCTACATGGTGGCTCAGAATCCTAATCCCAGTTCTAGGGAATCCTATGCCCTCTCTCACATCTACAAATTCTGCACACACATGGTACATATGCACCAACATAGACAAAGATACACATTCATAAATTATAAATAAATATTTTAAAAGGTTGAGTCCTCAGTCAAATCTGTTCATCCTTTTTAAAATTCATTTTTAGCTTAATTTGGGGAGGGGGGTACCCAAGGAGGCAGAAGACGGCACTGGGTGCCTCAAACTGAAGTGACAGCTCTAAGTCTCACAATATGAGTGCTAGGAACCGAACTTGTGTCCTCGGACAAAGTAATACATTCTTTTCACTGCTGAGCCATCTCTCCAGCCCTCATCATTTCTTTCACACCTATAGATAACTAACTTTAACTCTGAAAAAAAAAAAAAAAAAAACGAAGAAAAGTCCTTCATTTTATTCTCCTTTAATTTTCCTTTTTTGTGTTTGTTTGTTTAAATTTCTAATCTACCTAGATGGAATAGGAGGATAAAAACTGCCCGTAAACTTTAGTTGTCCACCCAATCGTTTTATTTAGCACATCATTATATAGATATTACGTTCTTATTTAAATGCAGTCTGCTCACAGGCTAATAATTTTGTCATTTGTCTATTACTATTCTTTTCAGTGCTGGGCATCACACTAAGCACTCAGCAGTGTGCGTCACTGGACGCTTTACACATGTGTGCACCTGGGGGTCATGAGCAGGTCAGAGATAGGACGTCTTACTGGGTCTTGGACTAAGCTGGCAGGCAGCCTCAGCCACCCTCCCGTCTCCACTCCTGACAGCATGCATGGCCACACCCACCTTCCACAGAGGACGGTTCTGTGTCAGGTCCTCGTGCCGCACACCCTTACCCACTGAGCCACCTCCCTAGCCCCACACTCTGACAATTAATGTTTCTGCATCTAAATGCCAACACTATTCATTATTCCTGTCCAGACTTCCCTGGCATCTCGATCAGAAACAACTGAAACACTACAAGACCCCAGCTTTCCCCGCCAGGAATACCACTGAGTCTCTGTTTAGTTGAATCTCAAGGTTCTGGCCTTTGGCCTCAGACACCCGGGTGCTGGGATTGTAGCTATGTACCTGCACATTTGGTCTATGCGGTCTGAAGAGTAAGTGGCTTACGAAGGTTTTGTGAATCATAGCAAACACTACCAACTGTGCTACAGCCCAGCCCCATGCCTTTATTTTGCTAATCAAATCTTTTCTGTTGACTTGAACGTTTTCATATCCTATAAAATATATATGCCACTTCAGGAAACTTTTTGAAATAGGGTCTCAGTTTCTAATAGGTAGTCTAGTCTGAGCTAAGTTAACAATCCCCCTGCTGCAGCCTCACAAGCAGAGAACACAGGCATGCAGCACCATGCTCAGGAAAAATACCCAGCTTCAAAACCATGTTCTAACAAGCCTCATTTTAATTCAGCGAACACTAACCTGTATCCACTTCCATATTTCTCATTGTTTTTCTCTCGTCTACGTCTCTGCTTCTCTCGCCGAGCCTCAATTCGCCGCTTTTCTTCTTCTTCATTTTTAGGATCAGTTTTTGCTAAGATTAGGGGGAAAAAAAAAAAAACCAACTTCATTTTAATACATTGGGACTTTCTATATCTCCTTCATCTCTATGTGATTATCTGCTATACATTTTTGTTTAAATCTGCTCATTTGTGCTTATCCATACCAAAATGGATAAGTATCTACAGAGCCTAAAACTCATCCTGGGCTCACTGTGTAGACCAGGCTGACCTCAAACTCACAGATATCCATCTGCCTCTGCCTCTGCCTCCACCTCCCGAGTACTGGAATCAAAGGCATGCACCACCATGACTGACTAGGAGGAATTCTTACTACCATCACTTTTCTTTAAAGCCGTTCCTTCAATGAGACACGCAATAAGAAGTTCGTATTTTAAAGTGGATTTGGTTTAAAAAAAAAAAGTTTTCTTAAAATCAAGTTTGAAACCTAAGACATGGTTTGTATTGCAATGAACTACTTTTTCTGTGTTCTCACTGTATACACAATCCATCACTGGCCAAACACTGCTCAAGACATAGCTATATACACTGTGTGGATGGCTAGGTTTTTCTAGGTATGTATCTAGGAATGAATGAGTCATGAGTCATATAATCCAGTTTCATCGTGTGAGGAATGCCAGTCTTTTTCAAAGTGCATGCCCTGCTGTTCATATTTTTACAGCAGTGCAGAAATTTCTCCACAGCTACCAGGAATATTGGTAAATGCCCTTAGGTCCAATGATCAGGACCTAATGCAGGAGGATCAGCCTGAATTGGCATATGTGCTGCCAAAGCTAACTAGTCTTGAAGTGGGAGACATCTCAGACTATACAGTCAAACACTGGAGCCAGGACTACAGGGCACGATCACACCTCCAAAAGAGAAGCGGAAGGAGGAGGTGAATGGGGCAGCAGAGAAAGTATCTGTCATGGGTGCGTGGCAACCTGAATATATCCCTAGAACACACAAAGGGGAAGCAAAGAACCAACTGCACCAAGTTGTCCTGACTTACAGATGCACGTGCGCGCCCTCATGAGCTCATGTCCCCCAGTCAATCCTTTAATTTACTCTCTGCACAGACATTCCAGGCTTGTTAGCAGCTCTGGGGCTTCCTGCAGTTGTCTTATAAGGGGCTGCTGAGCTCACTGGCAACTGAAATGTCTGTTTGAAGACATGCTGCACTTATTCTTTGTCCACATATGTCTTTCTGTTAGTGCCTTAAAGTTCTTACACACTCTGAACACAGGTCTTTCTAAGATAAACCGTCCGTACAAGTATTTTTTACATGCTATGAGTAGTAGAGGAAACAGAGTCACATTTACCCTAAGCTAACTTCAAATTCACAATCCTTCTGCCTCAGGCTCCCACATCCTGACATTACAGGTGCACACCAGCACACAATTTCTTTTCACTTTCTACTAATGCTGGTTTTTTATTTTGATGGAATTTAGTTTTTATTTGCTGCTCATGCTTTTGGTATCCTGTGTAAAAGTCCTTGTTGAATACAGAATCACGAATGCTTCCCTATGCCTTCTGCTAAGAGTTCTGTGAGTTTTGCCGAGATCTTTCATGTCAGCCTCTGCATGAGGCTAGTCAGCCAACTTAAGGACAGGCACAAAGATTGCGCCCTCCTCCTCTGAGCAGTCCGTCTCCACAGGCTAACAACACGGGACCACGAGTGGCTCATTCCTGTTTCTCAGCATTTTCCCCACACATCCACATGTCAGTCACTGTGCCAGTGCCACTTCGTCTCAAGTGTGAGTCCCTTGCCATCAGAATCCTGAGAAACTAGAGCCCAAATTTAGGAGCTCATGTCATCTGGACATGCCTTCCAATCTTGTCTAGCTTCCCCTTAATTAGATTTTTCTCTAATTTCCTTCACCACTGTTTGTCACTCACAAAATGTAAGTTTTGTATTTTTTTAAGCTCATTACTAGATGTGTCACAGCCCTTAGTACTATTATAAATTTTCTTATTCCCCATCTTCAGATGGGCTTAAAGTTTCCAACTCTGCAATAATAGAAATATAATTATCTCTAAGAGACATCATCTCCAGAAGACTAAAATCAAATTAGTTTTCTAGAAGAAACAGTTTACCTAATGCTAAGAACTAGGAAAATGTTCTTCCCCTTGTCCTGATACAAAGAATTCTGTACATTATGGCATATATTCCTCCAATAATAAATATAACATCCAAGAAGAGGTCTGAATCAAAATCATCTGCAAAGCCTTTTTAAAAGTACATGTTGCTGGGCGTACTGGCACATGTCCTTAATCCTACCACTAAGGAGGCAGGACAAGTGAATCTCTGTAAGTTCTATATATCAACTGGCCTACATATCAACTTCTAGGTCACCCAGAACTATATAGTGAGACCTTGACTCAAGAAAGAGAGAAAGATGAGTGGGTAGTTAAGGCTCAGAGAGAAATAAAGTGACCAGTGCACATTAATTTTAAAGGTATAGTTGAGGGCTGCCAACGGATCGGCAAGGAAAGGCAGCTGCCACCAAGCCTTATGGCCTATGTTTAACCCCTGGGACCTATACAGTAGAATGACAGAAGTAACGCCTACAAGTTGTTCTCTGCCCTTCCACATGCACGCCGTGGCAAGCACATGCCCACATACACACATCCCTACATTTAAATAGCAACAATCGATTAATAACTAATAAAGGGGACTCACGGGTCTAATTTTCAGTTATAACATAATATTATGTACTTTTCTCTATGAACACTTTCTAAAATGTAAGCATCCTGAGGTCGTCTTACTTACTAGGTGATTTGCTGAGTTTCATCTTCTCCATAGGTTTTGCTAGCTTAGGTTTCTTGATAAAGGCTCCCCCAGGCTTATTAAATATTTGCATCATTTTTCTTTTTATTCCTCTTGCAGTAGCAATCGTCACATTGGTAGGTTTGTTTTGATAGTCAATAATAATTCCAGGTCTATGAATGCTTCCATAATCACCCATATGCTGTAAATTTGTGAAATCAAGAGACATTAGTATAATACCAAAACATAAAATATGAATTAATATAATTTTTTGTTATCTATTTACTAGTTTTCACCTGAAAATTCTGTGGAACTTAACTGAATTTTACATGTCCACTCTGAGAAAGCACAGATACAATTTTATAAATTATTACATGAACTTAAACCCAATGGATTAGTATCCCCAACATTGTAAGGTGTGTCCCACTGACTCTTACAATTGAAATCACTGGAGACCATAAACACCGTGTGCCTGTCAGAGGTCACACTGACAGCTCTCTCACAACTCCTCTTCAGAGTTCCTACTTGATGCTTTCCATGAGACACCTTAAAAGAAATCTTTTATTTTACTACAACCTTGCTTAAAACTACAATACACAGAGATGATCGTATTTGCAGTTTAAAGTAAAAAAGATCCAGAAACCATTTAGGATTTCTCCCTGTTGACACGGGAAGGAGAAGGCAAGATGGAACATTAGTATGAAGTAGGAGAGTTAAAGCATAACCATGCATCAACTTCCAAGACACACTGCAGATAAGGATTGCATCTGACGTTCCATTCACATTCTTACCTAAAGAAACATTATCACCCCAGAAGCCCAAGAAACAGAAGTCTCAGACAAAGAGTCATAGCAGCAAATGACTCTTTGTTCCTTCCTCATCTCCTGCCATGAGCAAAACCACTACATCAAGAGGCCATGTCCATAGATATTCATTCTTTAGCCTTACTTGTAGAAAGTAAAGACTGAGGAGTAATCTAAAGAGAAGGTCCTAATGGGAACTGGACAAGTGAAGGTTCAAATGAAGACCCTACAGGCTCATCTACTTGGCTAACAGAAGGAAGGACAGAAAGTCCACTCAGACTAGAATGGTAAATACAAAGTACAGGAATACTCGATTTTACTTTCAAGAAGGCAAAATTGATACCTGAGACCTCATGAAGAAAAAATCCTTTGCCTAAAACATTACACAGCACAAAAGATGTTAAATATGTTTCTAAATTTTCCAACTAGAATGTATTGTCAATCTCAAAGCCCAAAGCCTACTACTCCAACTATTTTCAACTAACAGTCATCAAGCATACTGCAACAGCACTGCACGCACACAGTGATGTATGATTAGAAGTATCTACTGTGCCTATGGAATTACAGAAGTGTCACATCACGAAAATCTTCCTTCAAAACATTAAAGGTGCAATGCATTTTTATGTAAGTAAAGAGTGGCTGCTGAAACTGTAAAGATTCTACACAAGTAAGGCAGACTACACTGAGGAGCAGAGGCTAATGGAGTCAAGCACACCCTACCACAGTCTTTATCACAACACGTTCCTTCTTCTGCAAGGAGAAGGAACACAACTGACTTTGAAAAGACATTTTATAAGAATATAATTAAACAATAGTATTTACATGACCAAACAACATAATCCCATCATCTATACAGCCTTACTAGGTAACAGTTTATCATCAGGTTAGCCAAGATCACAAAGCATAATTGATACACTGTATAGCCTGAAATTAAACACCTGAAGAGTAGTTTATTTATACAGTTAGGCAATAACTTGCAAAATATTACTTCCTAGGAAGGAACTGTAAACCTATATACAAGTAAGAGATTCTTTCTTAATAGAGCTGGGGAAATAACACAATCACCAATAGGACATATAGTAAGAAGAGCAAGGTAGCAAAATAATGCTGACCACAAATCATTCTACCATCTATTATACCTATCAACTTCTTCACCATGTAAACATGGCAAAGCTATCCTGATCTATCACTGACTTTTGATGTCTTGTGTGTTTAACAGGAAACATGGAACCTTAAAGGAATTCTACTTTCTAGAGTTCAGTAACAAAGGATAAATATTTATTATACATTGCACCTTTAACCTACTCAAAAGCTCAAAAAAGGTTCAATTACCTTTTACAGTAATCCAACAACTATCTCACTAGCAAAATTGCTAGTGTTTACAAGGAAAAATGCAACTCCTTTTAACCCCTTTTAGACCAAACCTAATGTCCTCACCTTTTTCATAAAGGGAGCTTTGAGACAACTTCATGAATAATTATCTCACACTGCAACTTATTTTCTGAGGTGCTGGAAAACTCTTGCAGCCAACCTATGATGTTGTGACTCAGCTTCTGGTTAAAGTACACTGGGACGAACAGTGTCTGTTCTCGTTGAAAACCATGGTCTTGAAAGGGTTTAAAAGAGTGACTATTGAAAAGAATCTGAAAAGATTCTGTTGTACTTACTCCTCGGCCTCGGCCTCTGCCTGTTGATGGTCCTCCAAAAGCATCATAGTTTCTGCTTCCAAACGTACTTTCAGGATAAGCAGGCGTTCCTCTCCCCCGAGAGCCTACAGGTGCAGGCTTCATATGGGGTGAAGAAAAACCGCTGTAGGAAGAGTAATTCTCTCTTCCTCTGTCCTCCATAAACCCAGGCCTCAATTCTGAACGGGAGTAAGGTGCTTCCCAGCTAGACCCGCCCTGGTTTCTACCTCCGAAAGAGTCAAGGCTATTCCGGTAGGAGCTCTCAAATCGACCACCATAACTACCTCCGAAGCGGCTTTGTTCGGGCTCATTAAAACCATAGCCAGATCTGTACAGATCTCGCCCACCCAGAGAAGACCTGGAGTCGTAAGACTCATAAGGTCCAAACCTGGAAAAGTTGCACAGTGAGGGAAAAAACAAAAGTAAGCTTACTAATGTTAGACAATTCAAAAGACAAGTTATCAGATGACATTTATCAACTAAAATTCACTTATACCATAGCGGTTTGCACAGTTCTACTTTGGTCACACTTGATTAGGGCTGGGCAGTTCAATATGAGACCAGACAGAAAGCTATCTGAGTCAGTTTCTAAATATAAATCGAGTTCAATTAACCTTAGCTTTAAACTCTGCTTTTTAGCAGCTTTTCTATTTTAATAAGATTTGTCTGTCTAATAAAGCCCAGCCCTAGTCTTAGAAAAGGTTGTCTGCTGAAGTTCACAAACTAATTAAACTTTCTCTGAATCCTTCCCTAATATTTAAAATTATAAAGCATTTATAATATTTTGGCTTTTCATGGGGACACAAATTGAAGACTGCATAGATGGGGATGGGTCTTTGTGACAGAGTGATCCTTTGCACCTCAATAATCTATATCACAAAACTGCCTCATTGTGTCTGTAATAACGAAAGCTGAGGAATTATTTCAGGTTACAAAGTTTGACATTTTGCCAAACTTCAGCCAAGGCCAATCCTTACACATTCTGACAAACTAGTAAATCTAACAAATCTAGAAGAATAAACATGTAAAATAGAACATAAAAGTAAAAGACCACAACATATACCCTCTACATACGAATTTTCAAAGCAGATGAGAAAGAATACATTTTATAATGCCTTCAATTATTTGAAAAAGTATTTCCTATCAGAAAATTATCACATAAAACTACTCTAAAAGGTAAGCACACTGTCTCAACAGAAAAAATCATTTTACTTATCACAAATCCAAAACATGGATTACAGAAGTTGCTTGTTATCTTACAACACGGTTTTTAAAACGCTCACAACTACACAAGAGATGAACGATAACAGCTACAGAAACAGTTTATGCACAATACACTTACAATGTCGGAGGGCAGTAACTGACACCCTAAACATTTAAATGATCTTACGTTAGTCAGTGATTTACAGGTCCCTCAACTGAAGGCTATTTAATTCTGAAGCCTGGTGGCCATATAATACTATTCCTCTTTCCAACTTGGTATTTCAGACATGACGTAAGGATAGTAATTTACTGTTTGTTTTCTGGATTTTACTCTACTAAAAACCACAGTGGCACACTGGAAACACAAAGAAAAGCCAGCATCACTCACGCCCGTCATTAGGAATCCAGGTCCTTCAGTTTAGGAAGGACGATGACCTCAAATGTCTAACTAGTTTGTACTTAGAAGGAAGTGTTATATCTCAAAAAGCAGACTGCTTTGCGGCTACCAGAACATGATCAATCCTAAGACCTTTAGCTCTTTAACTAGACTTTAAGTCTCGCAGAGTTTCAACAGTAAAACAGAAATAGTCTAACTGTAGTTAAAGGTGCGGTGTCCATGGCCTTAATACAGCGCCCCTAATTTTTAAGCACACGTGGATTCAAATGTAAGCAGCAGCTGCCAGTAGCAACCTGGACATGATTTAAAGAACACTTCTATTATTACAATATGCTCTTCAAACTTGCTTTAAAAGTAAGTGAAAATCCATCTTAAATGTTTCTTAGAAACTGAAAGCTGCAAGGCTGGTTCAGCTAAAGCCACTCGAGGCAGACTATTTTGTTGTCATAGTGCCCATATTAGAAAAAAAAAATTTTCAACAAGTAAGAAAAATAATTCACAAATAAATATTTCCAGTAACATTTTGTATCATGTGATCAGGATATTATGACTGATAAGAAATTAAAACTAAAAGAAGGGTTTCTTTTTCTTTTTAAAGTGTCCACCATTAAAGAATGTCTTATTTTATTACACTGAAATAAAAGACAAATGGTGCCCTCCTAGAATAATGTCTGCCAGTGAGACTGAGAAAATTTTTATACCCATTAATGAGCACCTTTAAATATTTAAGGTGAGAAATCAATACCAAACAGCAAACTTCTAGTGCCATAAAAGTCTAAGGAATACTTAATATACCCAGAATCTTACAGGTGTCTAATTATCTGGCAAGTGATTAGGCAATTTACCTGCTACCCCCACCACCACTGTGACTGTCCATGCCATAGGACTGGGTTAGGTAGGAATCCATGGATCTTTGACCCCCATAGGATCCATGGCCATAGTCACGATCCAGTCCTATAAGAGTTTAAAAAGAAAAAAATTAAATGCTGCTCACCTTTACTGGCACTCAAAAGAAGAATTTTTAGATAAATATCCTTGAATGCCAGACCTCCGTAAGATCCAGGGCCATAATCACGATCCATTCCTGAAAGAGTCAACAAAAGATTATGAGTAAAATACACCATTTTCATGGCAAAATTTTTTATTAAACACAAAATAATCACTGGGAGGTAGTGCCACAGGACTTTGATCCCAGCACTCAAGAGGCACTGGCAGGTGGCTCTGGAGTTCCAGGCCGGCCTGGTCTACAGAACAAGTTCCAGGACAGCCAAGGCTACATAGAAAAAAAAAAAAAAAAAAAGTTTCCACAATATATTCACACAAATTATCTAAAGCAACAATTTGCATTAACATTTGAACTCAATATTGAAAATAAAAAACACCAAAATGATATTTATTAAAAGGCTATTATTTACTAACAAAGCTTCATGTTTCAAAGAAATATTCTACATTAAAATTATTCTCAGTGTAAGAAATATTTAGTAGACTGCAGGGCTAACAATGTAACACCTTGTGTTTAGAACCTATTACTATGGCATGTAAAAAGGTAACATATAAGCTTAATGAGTGGCTACTAGGCTCAAAAAGTCATCATTTAATAAATCCCAACAGATTTTTTTTTGTCGTGAGTACATTTTGATGAAAATACATACTTGTTTCTGTATTAATTGCTCTCCAATGTCTAAAAACTCAAGAGCACCTATATTTTTAACTAGTTCATAGTATTTTGGTAAAGTAAAACCAAAAACTAAGACCAATCTTTTGGCCCTGGGCCTGAACAATAACAAGGCCTCAATGAATGATTTAATTTTCAAATTTTTTTAATAGAAGAAATGAGTCTGAATCTTCATAATACAAACACTAAAAAAGCTAGTGTCGGAGTAAACAAAAAGAAAACTAAAGGTTATAAAATTAATTGATAATGACTATAAAGATGAAAATTTACTTAAATTTGCTCTGTAAAGTCCCTTAAAATGCCTCACTACTACTCTTTCCATATTTTATTATAAATACAATAGTAAACAGTTAAAACATTATATATATTCCCCCACTCCCAGGCAGGGCTTCTCTGTATAGCCCTGGCTATCCTGGAGCTCACTTTGCAGAGCAGGCTGGCCGCAAAATCATGTAGATCTGCCTGCCTCAGACTCCCCAGTGCTGGGACTAACGGCGTGCACCACCACAGCTAGAAAATGTCTAATTTTTAATAAACGTCAGAGAAGTAGTTATCGTAAAATGATCTACTGACCAATGAGTTACTGAGACCCTTTCCAGAAATCAATGAGGCCAAAACTATCTTCACAAATAACAAGAATATTTTTTGCCTTTCCTAGGAGTTACACTTACCTATTAATTCTGATTTAATTACATCTTTGTGCTACTCAATGTAGTGAAAGAGGAAGCGCACATAAAACAATTGTGCTACATAGAAAGGCTCACAGTTCTCTCCCAGAAAAGCCATTGTACCATTATCTACTTATTTTTATAAAGAACACTTTCAGTAGACAGAATAAAAAACAAAAGCTATGGTTTTCATGGGACTATGAACTTGGCCAAAGGCCCCTGGCTGGCTAGGTAACAGGCCCTGGAACCTGCTGCTCACTGTGGTTTAGTGCATGGAAATGGCACACACCCCTGTAAACATTCACGTTTCAGCTCATAGGACAGTGATGCCCTCACCGCCTCGCTCAGAGATGTGCTTTCTACAGTGGGCAGCAGCTAACATGGAGCTTCAGAGCTGGCCAAAGGACTGCGCAAAAGGGACTGTGGTGTGTCCAACCGCGTAAAGGACATAGGCACCACCCCTTCCACGGCTCAGGGAACTGTGAAGACAGGGCAGAAAGGGTAAGAGCCCAGTCTCAGGAGCGGTGAAACGCTGTCTTCTGGACACGCCATGGCAGTTACACGCATCAGCTCATAGCACCTTGGTCAGCTGCGTAGAGCTGAGCCTGTCACTTCCATCATGGGCTGGAGACCAGTTCATGAAGCACCATCAAGAGGCTTAGGAACTACTGGTGGTTAGTGGTTGCTCGGGGAGAGGGAACCATTTTTCTTCAGTGTCCACTGGTGAGCTGCCCACGCTCCAGTAAACAAGCATGCACCCGTGCTCATTCAGACAGTCCATATATGTACATATATATATATAATATACATATATATGTACATATATGTACATATATATATATAATATACATATAAATAAAACTCGGCGGGTCAGAGTCACAGACAGAAGAGCACAGAGGAGTAAAAAAGGAAGCAGAAAGGATAATGAGGATGAATATAATAAAAATATATTGGTATCATGTAGAAAACTGTCAAAGAATATATTTTCAAACCCATGGTTTTCAGACATGGGCATTTAGCAGACATTTTCTCATAATGCAATGAAACTGTTGCTACAAAGATTTGCTGCTAATGACAAAAATCCATACTTTAACCTGAGAAAACCCAAACTCCCTAAACGCTCGTATCAAGCACTGCCAACCTGCAAGCTCCCAACACTTGAAAGGCTCTCTAGGTAGGGGTGTACTAACACAACTTTATACTGTATACTGAACCTGTCACTATTTGGAAAGTCTGCATAACTCTCTACAAAAGAGCCCATCACTTGCTGGAAATTGCACAGTATTTGATACAGCCTATGCCTGTACCTCTTATAAAGAGAACAATTTTAGGATGAAAAGAACATTACCAACATTAAATTTCCTGCAAGGCCTCAACACAAAACATAACTTCAACACTGACTTTAACCACATACAAAAAGCAGAGAGTTTAATTATTTCTGCCAGTTTCTGAGTTAGCAGAGGCTATCTCTGCTTTCACTTTGAAATGTGTTTTTCCATGACTCACTGGAGTCACATGGCTAGCACTCAGCACTTGCGGTCTGGCACTGTGCAGAACGCCGAGAACTGTGACAGTACAGCAGCTCTCACTGTAATTCCCACACTGTTCACACACTGTGATTGGTTAAAGGCAGAGTCTTCCTAGCACACATAAGCAGTGTACTTAGAGAGACACACAGTCTGTAAACAACTTTTCTCCCTGGTTACCAAAATAAAATTTTAAATCATTTTAAGAATGTAACTATAAGGACTTTATCTCTTTACTATTAAGTGAATAAGCACTTTATTCAGAAAACAAATCTTCCCTAATAATTTGAATCAAATCTATTCTATTTACTTGAATCACAATTACATAAATAATAAGCTGAGTTGTGGGACATCCAGCAAATAAATACTAGCTGTGTGACATTGGGTCTTGAATGGAAATCCTATTTATACTCCTGTACTGACACATTGCCCACTGCCATAACCTTCACCTAGATTACTACAAGGTCTTCAAATTGGTTTTCCTACTCCTACTTTTTCTCCCCTTCTGTTTGTTCTAAAGATAAAAGCCAGAATAACTGTTACCATGAAAGGGAAAGCATATCCAATGACGGTTTACCACTTCATGCCAACTTAAAAGCCAAAGCCTTAAAGAATCTGTGATCCTATACTAGTGATTCTGCGTGTGCATGTGTATGTATGTATGTTTCTGCGTGTGCATGTG
>NW_026591643.1:59198-64112 GCF_907164565.1 Psammomys obesus | reverse complement strand
TGTTTCTGCGTGTGCATGTGTATGTATGTATGTTTCTGCGTGTGCATATGGGAGGTGCACACAACTGTGCACATACGTGGCTGCCAGAGGACGAAGCCAACTGCCCTGTTCTAGCAGTCTTTGCTTCACTTCCTTGAGACAAGGTCTCTCCCTGATGTGTGGAGCTAGGCTGACAGGCAGGAAGTCACGGTGACACTGTCTCCACCCTTCACAGCACTAAAGCACAGTCCATGTACAACTGTGCTTGGCTTCTTACTTGGGTGATGTGGATTCAAACTCAGGTCCTATGCTTGCGTTTGTAACCAGAAGCAAGGCTGTCATACCACCTCCCTCCCTCCTACCCCCGCCAAGGAGCACAGGCAGTGTCTATACACATTTCTAGGGGTCAAAACAAGGCAGAAAAGTGCTACTGACATCTACACATAGCGACTGAGGGTGCTGCTAAATATTCTGCAGTGACTGCACAGGATGGACACACGGATGAACACACACACACACACACACACACAACTACTCTACAATAAAAATATTAGCTAATCCAAAATGTCAACAGTTGAGAAACCATATACACATGCCCTATCACCTCCTCACCCGTGACGCCTTACAACCTCATCTGTTGCACACAACTTGCAAAGGCTCCTTGCTGTCTCTAAAAGACAACACATACATGCTCACCCGGTTCCCACTTGCCGCTCCTCTACCAATGCTCTCCTCACACCTGCAGTGCCTCTCACACACTCTTCTAGGTCTTCATTTTCTGCTGACTCTTCTACATGGGCAGGTTGCCTTTGGTTTTCAATGCCTTCTGGCTCTACCTCGGCTCTCTAACCTTGTCTTCAGACTGCTCAGCAAAAGTAATCTGCTCTGGTCAGACCAGTCCTCTTACTCTCTTCACACTTCCGTGTCCTCGGTCCTTCCTGTGCTCATGTATTTCCTTCTACAAGACTGTTCTCCTTTCTGCTATTTCCATAAGAAGGTGATGAAATCAGGAAAACAGGGGGCCCCTAGAAATACAAATCCTTCCTAAAACACGGTGTGGAGAAAATCGGTATCATATCTCCATGGAAAGATAGAAAGTAAAAAGGCTAACAACGTATCACCAGCTTCATTTGGAACCAACACATCCTTTGTTACTGTTTCCTCAAGTCGGTTACATTCTCTTTCCAGGCGTCCTCACCTCTTTTTATTCTATGCTCAAACACCATCTTTTTCTTGAGCCTTTTCTCAGTGACTCCAAGATCACAGCGCACACATATAACCTGTCTCTCTTCCTGCATTATCATTTCTCCCCAACAACTGTTATCTTCTAACATACAATGTTATTTTTAAAACTACATTTTGCATGTTTAATCCTTTAGACTGGAAGTTAGTTCCACAAAGACAGGATTATGTGTCCATTCTGTTCAAAGACCAAGTCCCCAGCTCTCGGAACATTACCTGGTAAACAGCAAGTACTGAAAAGGTGTTAAATGAGGGCAAATCAAACCCTTTTAGTTACTCATATATAAAATACAAACTAATACCTCACAGTATTTTCAAGTAGTAAACATTCGAGGTAAACACCAAAATCTTTATTCAGAGTACTCGGTCCACACAGTCAGGGACCCTTTGCCAAATTAAGCACCAAGAGGCCTAGGCTACAGCCTGAACAACACTCACGTGGAAAATGTTTCTAGGGAATTATGACAATCCCTTCAGGGAGAGTCACTACTGCAGTTACATTAGAAAAAGTTGAAATATTAGGGCTTTTCAACGCATTAGCAATGAAATAACCTTGACTTATGTGATTTTGAATTCCAACTACTATCTTTGGATATCAATTCTACTTCTCCAGTAAAGCTTTCTATCACCCAAATCTACTAGCCCTACCTACTTCAGTTTAAAATCTTGGATCATTTTTATCTAACTCTATTCTCTACCCAATCTTAATGGCCTCTACATTCTGTTAATTTCCTATAGAAAACACCTTAACATTTCTTAAATGAGTACCATCATTTCCCTACATCCAAGGGTATTAAAAGTTTTCTTTAGATAATTTTCTAGCCTCTGATCTGGCCTAATGTCAATACAAAATTAACTTCCTTTGTTAATTTTACTACATCCTGTCTTCAAACCCATGTTCTTCATCCTCACTAAATGCATGCTGCTTTCCACAGAACAGCCTTTCTCAAATCTGAGGCCTCTCTTAATTTTAGAGATGACAGAGATTAACTATCTACACAGATGGGCCTGGTGAGACGGCACAGTGGTGAAGAGCGAGAGCAGCCCTGCTCCTGCAGAGCACCCTGGATGGCTCCCAGAACCACAGCCGGCTACACACAACCACCTGTACCCCGGTTCCAAGGGATCCAACGCCTTCTTCTGGGGTTCAATAGTATCGAAAACACTCACAGAAATGCAGGCACACACACACATACACACAGACAATTTTAATGGCAGCCTTTAGCAGTACATTTGCTTTGGTTTCATTACTACATACTTGGGACAGCAGCTGGACTATGCATGTCTCTGGTGATCAAAGACATTTATTACTTCTCCCTCATGTCGTTCATGTAATTTTTTTTAACCTCCAAATTATTCTGTGCTTTTTTTCTGTTATCATTTCATATGGCAGCGCCTCAACTCTATTAACCATCAAAACAATATGCATGGCATTCTGCGTATCTCTTAGGACCGCAGCTAATCACAAGCCAACAGCAGGCTTTTGTCAACAGGCAACCAGCACTGTTCCTGTGCTGCTCACAACAGCTCTTTATCACTCACTCATTTGGTCAGCAAAAAATGGCCTGAAAAGCAGAGCCAACATGCATTACAACAAAAGCTGTATGGGAGCAAGATAACAATCGACTCATTCTACTAAGTGACTCCAATGTCAAATTCAACCACAGTAATTCAGCCAGCATCCTGCAAATCAATCACTCAGAATGTAGTCAGAAATGAAATAAAAGAATGCTAGTAAAATAAAACAGACAGGAAGCCAAGTAACCTAACTTCCTGTTCTGATCCCACGTTCAAATACCATACACAGAACTAGAGCTATCACTGTGGCACATTTGCATAACATTCATGAGATTCCCAGCACACACACACACACACTCACGCACACACCAAAAAAATAGACGCTATATATAGTATGACATTAACACTGAGATTTATGACTCAAGAGTCAAAACAATATCTGAAACAAACTGGGTTGGGCTCTTTGCACTAATACTTGTGTCTTATGGATACAAAAAGAAAATCTAAAATATATCTTCTCAACAAATATAAAAGGAAATGAAGCAGGCTACTTACCGTTAAAGCCCTGGTAAGTGTTCCTGCAGGCAGAGTGTATGTAATCTGGGAAGACACATTCAACAGCAAGGAATCAGTGCAATGTTAACAAAAACCCGATACTCATCGGCTCATAATTAATTCTCAAATGTCATGAAATCAATTATCAAAGAGACTAGGGTACAAATATCCTTTCGGGAAAGTGCAGTCCTCGTTCACTGCCCAAAGGCAGTGTAAAACTAGTTTATAGTCCATATACACCAAAAGAGGAGGCCTGGCCCTAATTTACACAAAGCGAGAAGAAGTAAAACAGATCACATATCAAACAATGCAATGATCCTATGGAGAACCAATGTCTCAAGGTCAGAGTTTATTTTAGCACTTAATCTGCTCTCTGTTAGGAGCTGTCTGAAAAACACATGCATATATGTATGAACATGTGGGCTGCACCCCTCCCGGCAGGAGGTTAAAGCCTTTATTCAACTCTGCAAATAAAGACTGGGAGAACAGAACTGAATTCAGAGCTCCTGGCTATGGGAACCTGGCACAGGACACGGAATCGGATCAGATAGACCCATATTCTGTGGCCTAACTGCGGCAGCGACGGCTGAGGGTGGGCAGCTAAGGGGTATTTATCGCTAACACTCTTACTGTTGCCACAGTCGTGATGAAAAGCAGACACAGCAAATTTTACCGGTCTCCTCCAGTTCAGTACAGAAAATGGACTTCCTTATTGAGGCACTGTTCTCGGCGTCCTACTTTGCGTACACACATAACTTGTGGGGCACCAGCTATGTTGCTAGTACCATCAAACTTCGGTATGAAAACATTTTTTTTTTCTTTTCAGTGTCAATTCTGGGTATCACAAATTGTTGCAATTTAGAGTCACCTATATCACAAAGAGCCACAGCCCGACACTAAGGCACAAGCAGGCAGCAGAAGAGCTGAACTAGTTCAAAGCAACTGAAAAGTTCATCGAAAAGGGTGACCCCCGTCTCTTTCCCCACTATCTGACAGCCTGAACTCCTTGCAGCAAATCAAAAATCAAAAGCTCGTCCGATATGGAAAGACCACACCTTTCCAACGTTAGGGACTTTTTTTTTTTTTTTTTTTTTTTTTTGGTAAATGCAGAGACTTCCTTACAAAAAATGAACCGGTTTTACTTAGAAATAACTAGTTCCTCGAGATTACCCAGCTTAACCCTACGAACTGTTCCGCGTGTCCCTAACCCCGTCACCGTGTCTCACTTTACCCTGACACTAATTCCTATCAAAGTTGGGCAGGATTTGAAGATGCCAAATTAACTGCACTTCGCGGCCCCGGGCGCGACGAGCCGAGAAGCGTCGTTACAATTCGGTTGATTCCATCGGTGAAACCCAACAACGGGGCGCCGCCGTGCACCGACCGATCCGTGCGGACGTGAAGGGCATCTGGGGCTGGCGGTGCCAGAGTCCCAGCTTGGGCGGCTTCCGTACCCGACACCACCTCCCCGAGAAGGGGAGCCGCTCCGGACGTCCACGAGCCGGGGGCCGGGGCTGGCGCCGGGGGGGATCGAGCCCGCCGCGGGGGAGCGCCGAGGGGGCGCCCGCGGCGAGGACGCGGCGAGGCTCGCCGGCCCGCGGGCCGCGTGGGCCGGGCCGC
>NW_026591643.1:32736-58798 GCF_907164565.1 Psammomys obesus | reverse complement strand
CCGTCCTCGAAGTCCATGCTGGACGCCGCGGCGCTGGCGGTCTCGGCGCCGAGCTGCGGCCCGCGGCGAGCGCCCGCGACCCGACGGTGTCCGCACGGCCGGCCCGCTCCACCGACAGCGGCGCTACTGGCCGGGAAGCCGCAGGCCACAGCGAGGCTAGGGGCGGGGCCGGGGGCGGGGCCGGGGGCGGGGCCGGCCGGCGCTGCCAGTCTCCGCGATGAGGCCTCCGATTGGCTGGCGCGGGGCGGCGGGCGGGCACTCGCGAGGGGGCGGGACGCGAGGCCGCTGTCAGGCCCCCGGGTCCTGACCCGAGGTGGAAAAGCAGCGCGCCGAAGGCCGGCGCGGGGCGGTCGGGAAGGGCTCCGGGTGGCCGGCCATGTTTGAGCCTGGCGAGAGCGTCGGGGTGACGGGGTCCAGTAGCGAACATCTTCCTCTCGCGACCTTTGGCTCTTTGTTGGCTGCGGATGACCGAGGAGGAAAAAGCTGGAGCCCTTATGGGGTTCCTCGTCTGAGACTGGGAAGTCTGGGTCGGGCAGAAGGGCACAGACTGCGAGACGGTCGCGAGGCTAGCCAGGCTGCTGGCCACTGCTGGGTTTTCAGGTGTAAGTGAAACAACTGTGAAAGCTCGCCGATGGGAAAGGTGTGGCAGGATGAAAGTAGTCCACAGCCCGAGGGAGCACGCACGGACAGACAGGGACTACCCCACTTTAGAAGTCCTGCTGGGGACAGAGGCTAAGGTATTCATTCGCTCAGGAATACTACGGGAAAACTATTTTGGTCGATGTGACCTGAACCACAGTTTTAAATAATTTAGTTCTTTTTTGTTGTTGTTTTCACAGAGCAAAGGGTGAGTAACAACAAATTGGTTACCAGATGGGAAGCCAGAAATCACCTTATTTGCACTTCTTCAGAGTTCAACCAGTTTGCTAACCCCAGTTCTGAGGAAGCAGGAAATGAAAGGGGAAAAACAACAGGGTGCATTACAGTAGCCCTGAATCTGGCCAATGCAATGTTTCCTCTTGGTTTTCCCTTCTCCACCCTCATTGACTCATCTTGTTCTCCACCCTTTTCTTGATTCCTTCTCTTTTTTTTTCCTCCTACACATGTTTTCTGTTCACCTGGGCTGAACATGTTGAAAACTGAACGCACAATTTCCCTTCTCAAACCTGCTTTGCCTCCCCATTCTGTCATCTGTTCACGGCACCCATCAACCCCAGCCAGAAGGTTGACCGTCCTCTCTTTGCTCCTCCCACTCCCAATCTGCACCCTGAACCCCTTTATTTGCTGACACCACCGAAATGTCTTAAGTTTGCCCTGTCCTTCCTATTCCCATTGCCACTACCTGAGTTAAGATACTTACCTCTCGGCAAAAATCCTGCATTTGCTCCCTAATTACTTTCTCTGCCCCTCAGCCTCACCTATTCTCAGCCTCCTCAGGCTGAAGCAGTCAAGTGCAAATCTGAGCACGTCACTCCCACACTGAAGGCTTAGAGTAGGTCTAGTCAAAGCTGCCTGACACAGAGCACAAACAGAAGAGGGGGGATAGTGCCTGACGGTTTTCACTCTCCCTATCTTTCCCCCTCCTCCGGCCTGGCCTCCTCCTCCCTATGCCTCCTCCCACCCCCTCTCTTGCTGCCCTCCCTCTCTCTCCTTTATAAGGTCTCTTTTTTTAAATTATGAATGCATTGTCTGTGTGTAATATGTACGTGAGCACAGGTGCCCTTGGAGGCCAGAAGAGAGCATCAGATGCCCCCTGCAGCTGAACTTACAGGTGGCTGTGAGCTGCAGAACAGGGGTGTTAGAAACTGAACTCAGGTCCTCAGAGAGAGCAGCAAGCACTGTTAAACACTGAGCCTTTTCTCCAGCCTGCTCTCCCGCATTGTGGCCATCAGTTTCAGACTACTAGTTCTCCAAGCATACCTGTGCTTTTCCATGGCCCTTGTGTAGAGAATTTTAATCCAGCAACATGCCTGCTCTGGCAAGGGATCACATCCGAAGACCTTCTAGATTTATGTGACCTGGCTGGAATGCAGACATGCTCTGGATTACAGTCTGATCTGGCTGAAATACAGACACTTAATACACACCTTTAATCCCAAACAATAAAGGTAAAATTAGTTTGTAGAAGAAAGTAGCCACATTTGAAAGTGACATCTAATTGAAGGGCAGACAAAGTGACTAATCAGAGAAAGATTTAACAGAAGAGTCAGAGATAGGATATGCCCAACTCTCAGGAGAACAGGACAGAAAAGAGAGGCTACTTAAGAGCAGCTCAGGAAGAGAGAAGAGAGCTGATTTTTACTGAGAGGTTTTTACCAGGACAATTTTACAGAGACAGATTGCAGAGAGAACAAGCTACATACAGGTGAAGACAGAGGAGCCAGAAGATTAGAACATACTGGCAGAATTAGTTTGAGGCCAGGTAGAGCAATTCAGTCAGAAGTCCAGAGAAGCAAGTTTGAATCAGTCAGCTTGGAGGAGTTTGGGTCAGAAGAGCTGAACTGAGTCAGCCAGCAAGAGTTCAGAAAGAGCTAGAAAGGCTTGGGAACAGGTCTCATCTGATCCCCTCATCTGAGGAAATAAAGGCAGCCTTTACATCTTGACTTTTGTATTAGTCCCTATACAGGGAACTATCTGCAACCTAATGCATCCTCAAAACATAACTCAGGATTTTATAAAGAAAACATTCTCAGATCTTGCTCCCATGTTCCAAACTTGTGCTTCTCAGGTATGCCTCTGAACATGTGAAAGACTTATCAGAACAGATTCACAGACAGTCATGCTGCATGGAGGTTGGGAACGGCGGTCTAACAAACTTGTAGGAGCGGCAGCTGCTGGTGAGCCTCGCCTTAAGGAGCAAGGCCTCACAGCTTGAACAGCTCCATGCCCTCTTCATTCAGGCTCCTTGCAATTATCGTAAGGTCTTCTTTGTACCCTTGGTGTCAAGAATGTGTGCTACTGAGTTAACTCAACTCTTCCCAATGTTTTTAATGCTTCTCGTGACATCATTTTTCTCCCAGTTTACCTTCTGGCAAAGAAATGAGTTTGTAACCTGGGAGCCTAAGGCTTAGCATGACTGAAAGGGAATAAACATTGAGTCACTATTCTCTCTCTCTCTCTCTCTCTCTCTCTTTCTCTGCCACTATATTTTGTTTTTCTCTGTATGTGTCACTATATTTTATGTTTCTCTCTGTGTGTGACTGTATCCCCCCCCCTCTCCCCTTCCTTTCCCAACCCTGGAAGAGAAAATGGCCAAGAAAGGAAATCAAGAAGAAATCTAGTCTGAAATTTGTACTAAGATCCAGCACACACACACGTCTCTTCTCCCCTCCTTCCCCTTTCCCAGGTAGGGAGCATTCTTACCTAGGTAGTTGGCCATACAGTCACGCTGTGTCTTAGCTACTTTTCTATTGCCGTGAAGAGACACCATGACCATGGCAGCTTATTTTCTAAATTATTTAGTTGTGGACTTACAGTTTCAGAAGGCGTGTCCACGCCACCATGGTGGGGCACAAGGCCGGCAGACAGGGAGGCGTGTCACTGGAGGAGTAACTGAGAACTTACAAACGATCCTCACATCCTCACGCAAGAAGCACAGAGACTGGGCCCGTCGAGGCCACAAAACACAGTGACACACCTCCTCTGACCCGCCACAGCTCATGGTCCTTCCCAAGCAGTCCACCTGAGCAGCAAACATTCAAACAGGAGCCAGTGGGGGCCGCTCTCATTCAATCTACCACACCCGCCCTGTATGAGAAGGTGTCAGCCATCCGTCATTTATTCATTTAACAAATTCTGCATTCATTTAACAAATTCTGCGCCGTCACAACACCACAGAATCCAGCCGGGCTCCGTCTTTGTCAGGCCCAGCTTTGTACCCTAAGGGCCCAATCCTTGGTGCAAAGCCACAAGTTATTTCCTGTCTTGCATATCTTGTAGCAGATAACAGGCTAACGAATTAGAGAGCAACAAGTCTATTAAAGGCTTAAAAAGATGCGGGGGCTGGACTTTTGCTGTGCAGAGGTACCTAGGATGTGGGGGTTGAAGCCAGGCGTAGGCCACAGGGTGGAGATGGACATGAGAGCATAGCTCTAGGACCTGCTTTTAGGGGAGTTAGAGAAGCTACAAGCTCGAACCCAAGAAGAGTTAGGTGTGTGAACTCACTAATGACCCAGAGCCCTTTGTTCCCATAAACAAAACATCATTTCACATAACCACGCCTTTGGTGACCTCATCTGTGTTCTTGCTCTTCCTTCTCTGTCAAGTTCACTGCAAATATTGCCTCCTTCCAGACACCTCCCTAAGGTCTTCATCAGAACCCAGTGCTACGGAAACACACCCACGATTTTACAGGAGGAGCTCTGTTACCACCTATGCAGGAGTTGATCTAGCCTGGCCTGGCCCCTCGTTCATACTGCTCTCCTTGGATGGCCTAGTTGTCGCTATGAATGCTGAGGGGGAGGGGCATTTGCTGCAAACATCATTTGCCTACAAAGACTGGAGTACATTGGATCCCCCAAACTAGACTTACAGATGCCCGGGCCACCTGATGTTGGTGTTGGGAGTGAAGCCTGGGTCCTCCAGAAGAGCAGCGGGCACTCTGAGCTGCTGAGCCATCTCTCCAGCCAAACTGGAGTGTGTTTTATACCCAAGGCTTACTTGAGGTTTCTACCTGATTTTAATTTAGGACTTTAAAGGGATGCAGGAGTCTCCAAAAGCTGAAGGGAACAATAATAAAATAATAATTTTCGCTACAACCCAAATGCCAGCAAGTCTTCAAAGCATTTTGCATGCACCATCTACCTATGATCTGTGTCTGTCCATCACCCCCGCTCACCAGTGAGGCAACCTTCCTTGCACAGGATACCCAACTGGCAAAGCAGAGCGAGCCAAACTCAGTCAGCCTGGCCCTAGACCCATGCCTGTGTGTCTATGGCTGTGAAGTGCCTACTGTGCTCTGCTGAGCAACTGTTTCATGCCAGCAAGTCTTTAATACATTTGTTTGACCAAAACATAATTACCTCATTTCCCCCTCCCCTTTCCAGCCTCCCACGTACTCCTCCTCCTGAAACCATGGCCTCAGCCTCTTCCCCCTCGGGAGGACTATTTCTCTCACTCTCGACATTCTTGTTGCTTGCAGTTCCTTGTGTGGGCGGGGCCCGGTGAGTTTTCTTCCTTCTGTGGTAACAGGTCTATTGGTGTTCTGCCGGTCAGGCCTTGCTGAGGCATCTTGCTGAGGCATCCTGGGTGAAGCCTCACAGCAGCTTCCCTGGTCCTCTGGCTCTCACAACCTTTCTACCCACTCACCTTCCAAAATGTTCCCTGAGCTTTAGATACAGGAAGTATGCCACAGCAGTGAATTAGCTATCCCACAATCACTTGGTCCATGCATTTGACCAGTTGTGGCTTTCTGAACCGCAGTTGCAAAGGTGAGTATCTCTGATGCAGGGTATCATCTCTCTGTAGTTATAAGGATAGACACATAGAATGCACTTAGGCGTTATGCAGGTTTAAAAAAGCGAAATAGTGGTGGCGATATTTTCTCCTCTAAGATCCAGGCGGTTGGCTAAGTTTCCCAAAACAGCCATGATTTCCCTCCTAGTGAGGGGACTAATTAGACTGAAGAGTCCGATTAGGCAGATGTTGGTTACCGCCAAGGTATGAGTGCCACTATTGCGCCTGTAAGGTTACCAGGCCATCGCCATGGTTCGTAGGCATGGCAGCTGGGTAGGAGTCTTGCTTGCTCCCGTCCCTTGAAACAGTCTGTAGCAGCTATGGGCAGATGGCAAAGGGGAAGAACTCCCCCTTTCAATGGACTAGGGGAAGGGAATAGGAAGGAAAGAGGGAGGGAGGGTAGGAATGAATGGGAGGAGTTGAGGGAAGGGGCTTCAATCATGATATAAAATGAATAAACTGTGGGGGGGGGGAATGTGTGTAGCACAGATGGCTTCAAATCACGTTCCCTTCCTTGGATACACATTATATCTGTTGAACTTCTCTGGGGAATGAATGATGTTTGTTTTTCTCTAAGGCTTCAGCTGAAACTGTATTATCTGGTCATCTTTGTGTCCTTTCTAGTTTAGCAAACTGAACATAGATTTATTAAGATTAAGTAAGAAAAAACCCAGAGAGTGGGAGAGTTTCCAAGATACCCTCTCTTCAGACAACACCCTCATATCTGTCTTCCTAATATGCCACAGCCCACCACAGCCTTACCAGGTAAGCTGTGAATACGTTAGCTGCGATGTCTGTCAACTCCAGTGAGTGTAAGAAGAGACCGGGCTCCAGGCTAGATGTAGTTGCACAGCCGACACTGGCTGCTATGCAACCATCGGACCAGGGTTCAGAGCCCAGCACCTGCGTAAAAGTCTGGGCAAGCCACAGCATCTAACTGCCTCTCTGAGGGACCTGAATGTCCTTTTCTGGTCTCTATACATAGAGGGATGTACACACACATACACTCAGACACATACACACACAAGTAGACAAGTGTTAGGTACTAAAAGAATAGATGAGGCTCTCCAGTTAACCGGCTTATTTGCTGTGATAGCCGAGTCTTATTGAGGGTGTCAGCCCCTTGCGTGGCTCTATTACGGAGACCCCTGAGAGTGAAGATTGCTTCTCACTGTCGCCAGCTCCATGGTGACATATTTGCCACCTTGAAAGGCTGTTTAATATGTTTTTGAGTGAATTAAAATGGACCCAGGACCAGTTTCTGTATCCGTACATCACTCTTACGCACTAAGGCCACACTTACAAATGTAAATATCAACACATACAACACTTTCCTACAAGGAACAGAAAGCACTACCCAAGAATGGCCAGCAGAGGGCACCACACACCACACAGTGTGTGCCGTTGTGCTTTGGTGCACAAGTTCCTGCCAATCGGAAGGAAGTAAAAGGAATGCCCCAAGGTAGAGAACGGCTGAGTGGGGCCGGTCTCCACACACCAGAGACTAGTCTCTGGACGTAGTCATAGACACAAATATTCCCTTTTGGCCTCCTCTCATCGGATGTTATTTTTAGAGCTTATTAAAAAAACATGCAACAATGCAAACTGTTAAAGTGAGAAAGTTGAAGTTCAAGATATGAAACTGCATGCGGAATTTGATAGTTACTATGTTAACAAAACATTTGAAAGCCTAAAGCACAGAAAAAGACAAGAAGGGCACATTCAGGACCGACGATCACTTCTGTACCGACTTTTCACATGCACTCTCTGAACACTTCTTTAAGACAGAATTCACACGTGTGAGACGCAAGAAGAAGTGCTTACTAATATCAGCAATTACGATAGTAAAGGGCTTTTAAACTTGAAATATGTTGTGTAAATGCTAAGCCCAGGAAGCACACAAAGGATTTGCATTTCTTGAGAAGGTTTCTCAACCAAAGATAATTTGATACATCTTTTAGCCAATTTCTCTTTTGAAATCTCTCTAACCTTTAATCTAACCTTAAGGAAAACAGAAGGAGTTATTTTTAATGACTTTCCTACCAATCAAAGCCCTAAGAATTACCTCTTTCATGATTTCAGAAGTGGGGAGCCTGCTTCAACAAAATACCAGGTTTTTGTTTGTTTGTTTGTTTGTTTTGTTTTGTTTTGTTTTAAATACCAGGTTTTAATGTGGGCTGTTTGCATAAAGTCTGGGCAATTCTCTGTCTTACTTGGAGGCAGGTACTGTCCAAAGAGGGGCAGACTGGTGATTTGGGAGAAAACCTGGTACCAATCTACACCATTTTTTGTTGTTTTGATTTTAATTTTCTTAAGAATTTTTTCATCTGTAATTTCATTTATTATCATCACAGTCGTTGTATCAAGGCCCATAGCAATGGTAACAGGTTTCTTTTTCTTTATTTTTTTCTTTTCTGACAAAAGGATTTCTGTGTGTAGCCCTGGCTGTCCTGGAACTCACAGAGTTCCAAATGCTGGGATTAAAGGTGTGTGCCATCACACCCAGAGCAGGCTTCTTTTTTAAAGCTTAGTATTAAATATTAATGTCTTAAGTGTAATGTTACATTACTCTGTCGAGACAAAAAAAGTTGTTAAACTTAAGGTCCTTGACGCTGGGACACACTTCCATGATTAGTGGGGCTAGGTCAAGGTGCTGACTTTGCTTGTCCTGCCATATAAGTAAATCTAGAAAGATGGGACCAGATTAACATTGTTTTAAATGGGTGGAATTGTCACCTGAGCCTAAAGTCCAGCAGGGATGGCTCCCCAGCCCCGGGACTGGAACCGAAAGTGTCCTGCCCAGGGCTGTGACAGTGAGATGAGGCGGCACTGGTACTCAGTCCTCCAAGAGGTGGCTTCCAGAAACAGACAGCCCAGCCTGTGCCTCCTCTCAGCAAAGTAGCTGTTTTAAAAGCTTGGGAAGCTCCTCCCCCACTCCTCCAATGGGAAGGCTCAGAGCTGGCAGGAACACCTTCTAGGCCATAATGGGATTCCTGAAGGGGCAGACCCCATGGAGGCAGATGAAAGCTGCCTCTGCCACCAGGACATGGGGAATCTGACGAGGCTGGAACCGTAAGTCAAATCTCCCAGGAAAGAAGCCCTCAGGATCTAAGCAGCATAAAGGCCATGTTGTACATCTCAGCCACATGAGAACACGCCCGTCCATGTGGCCTGCAGTGGTGGCCTTGACGAAGCCCTCAGTGACACCACTCAAGCCAAGCCCTAGAAGCACCCCTGCTCTTGTCTGCCAGTGCTGAGGAGTGGCAAACTGACCCCAGTGGACCACATTGATGGCAGAGATGCCCAGGGCACAGATGATGGAGAGCCAGCTGAGCTGTGGCTGTGGGGAGCAGTAGATACAGTAACAGAGCCAGGGACAAAGCTCCAGTAACCAGCAGGACAACCCAGAATAGTCCAGTTTGGACGACGTCGCAGAGGCTTCCTCTGAACGACAACAGCCTGTGTGGCAAGCCAGGAGAGGCTGAGGCAGAGCGCTGCACCTGAAAAAAACATCCCCAGATCACTTTCCTCTGGGGGCAAGTATGCATTTGGTCTGAGCATGGTCAAGACTCCCAAAGAGAGAAAGAGCATGAAGCCGACGGGTCTGTCAGCGGTCCTCAACTTGCTAAGGCTGCAGCCCTTCTCTAGAGTCCTCACACTGTGGTGACCCCAACCATAAAACTATTTCATTGCTACTTCATAACTGTAATTTTGCTACACGTATCAATCGTAGCGTAAATATCAGATTTGCAGGATACCTGATACTCAAGCTGCAAAGGGGCCGTGACCCACAGACTGAGAACCACTGGCCTAGACGGTGCCAGGTGCAGAAGACGCTCTTGGAACTAGCCCAAATGGAGGGCATACGTGGCCTGTGGCCGCACAGCAGGCCGTCACTGTCTTTCAGCCAGTCAGGAAGCACGTGAGATGTCCTTCAATGTCCCTGCCAGGCCACGTGTAAGGAACCCCTCCGTCTGCTGCACGGCATGGTGGGCTTGCAGGGGAAGTATCGGTACCCACACCTCCCACCATCTTCCCGGGCATGCTTGTGCTTTAGTCTTGTGTCCATGAGCTCAGGTCCATGATCATTAGCTGTGCTGTCTCTGGACCAGCGGCGAGCAGGCCACCACAGCAGGGAGCACGGAGGAGTGCCCACATCCTCTTCCTCGGAACACTTCCAGCACCTCCCACCAGCACCAGTAGGGAAGGGGGGAGGGGCATTACAGGTCCAAACTGAAGCATTCTGTACTGGCTTCCAAGGCTCCTGCACACCTCAGCTCTCACAGCGTGAGCATCTTTATCCACTCTGAATTCTCATATCTTAATAGCTTCACCAGCACGTGCAAATCCAAGGCCAAAGCCTTGCCTGAGACGCAGACAGACTATTGGTGTCTGTGAAAACCAAAAAGCGACTTTATGTATTTCCAAAATGCACCAGCCCAAGAGAACCAATATTGTGCCCCCAAAGGAGAAATGAAATCATAGAAATTAGGGATTGCGGTCAAGTTTGGGATGGGGTCAAAGCAAGGCCACTACCCAAGAGGGGAACAAGTTACTAAACTCTGTGGCTCCAATTCTGGCATCCCGGGCTTGCAGTGATGGGACATAAGCCCCCCAAGGGTTTGGGCAGCCCCATCCCTGTGGCCTTGTCTTGGGTTGGCTCTCTTCATCCTGAGGCTTTCCTCAACGATGTCTTCCATTTTTACATCTGTCCCTTCCCGGAATCTATTTTGTAACTTTTGCTTCACTCTCCCAGCTTCAGGTATTGTCCTTTTGGGGAGGGGAGGGGCTGTTTTCACCTCGCCTGGCCTCCCAGCATTCCTTTGACATCTAGATGGCAATTTCTCTGACCCCGCGACTCTCCCCTTTTACACGCCTGCAGAACTACTGTCATGTGGACGATGCCTTGAGCTTGACTCAGAGCTAGGCCCATTGGACCATAGATACAAAGCTACTCCCCACCCCTGAATACCTGGATGTCTGAGTATGATGAAAAATCCTGGAAAAGGGCTGGAGAGATGGCTCAGTGGTTAAGAGCACTGTCTGCTCTTCCAAAGGACCTGGGTTCAATTCCCAGCACCCACATGGCAAGCTCACAACTGTCTGTAATGCCCATTTCAAGGGATCTGACACCTTCACGCTAATGCACATAAAATAAAGATAAATATTTTTTTTTAAATCCTGGAAAAAAATTGCTGCTATGGCACCCTCCACTCTCCTCTCGGAGCCAGTAAGAACTGGATCAATGCTCTCATTATCATTATTCTGACTTTGACAGCTGATTTTTTTTCCCTTCTTGGGATTCTTGACATCAGTGTTTACAAGGGTCTTACATGTATGTCTGTGAGCATGTGCACACACAGAGATGTGTTCTTTCTGAAGAATTATATGTACATTTTGACAGACTTCTGTAGATTACCCATTAAGAAAAAAATTAATCCACGCACACCTTTGATTCCCAGTGGGAGGGAGAGGCAGGCAGATCTCTGAGTTCAGAGGGAGTGCCAGGACAGTCAGGGTTACACAGAGAAACCATGTCTTGAAAACCCAAAAAGAAGAGGAGCACCCCAGCACCCATGGAGAAGCCAGAGTCAATACTGTGTGACTGTAGCCCAAACGTTGGGCAGACAGAAACAGGAAGATCCCTGGGGCCTGCTGGTCGGCTAGCCAACCTCACTGACCTCTGAGCTCCAGGTTCAAGAGAGACCCTGCTGCAAGACAAAAGTCAGTCAGCACCTCAGCAAAAAGCCTCATGTAAACCTCACCTATACACACAAGCATGCATTCATGTACATAAACCTGCACATACAAGAAAAATAGCAAACAGGCAATCCACAGCCTGGGATAAAGTATTTGGAAACATCTGGGAAATGAGTCATATTTGAAATTTACGAAGCGCTCATACTTCAGTGATAAGATGGCAACCTAATTCTCTAATTTGGCGACTGCCTTGGTTACTGTTCTATTGCTGTGAAGAGACACCGTGACCATGGCAACTCCTAAAAAACAAACAAGCAAACAAACAAAAAATACATTTGATTGTGAGCTTGCTTACAGTGTCAGAGGGTTAGTCCATGACCATCATGGAAGGAAGCAGATAAGGAATGGCCCTGGAGAGAGAGAGAGAGAGAGAGAGAAAGAGAGAGAGAGAGGCAGACTGGGCCTGGCATAGGCTTTTGAAACATCAAAGCACACCCCCAGTGACGCTCCTGCTCCAAAAGGCCACACCTCCCAATCCTACCTAAACAGTTCCACCAACAGGGCCTGAAACAGTGAAACAGATGAGCCCATGGGGGTTGTTCTCATTGAGACCACCACAGCAACACAGCTGGACAGACACATAAGCTAGATCAGTGATCAAAAACATGTGAAAGATGCTCACCATCATTAGTCACGAAGGTACAAACATTGCTATGATCCGAGAAATGGCTGAAATTAGATACAGAGACTGTGGGGTACTCTCAGTGCTGATGGTGGGAATGTAAAACGATACATCCACTATGAAAAACAACTTGGCATTTGCTTATCGTGTTGGTTAGTTTTTTGTCAACTTGACACAAGCCAGGGTCATCTGGTCGGAGGGAATATCAATTGTGAAAATGCCTGCATTCGAATGGCCTGTAGGCAAGTCTGTGGGGCATCTTCCTGATTAGTGATTGCTGTGGGAGGGCCCTGGCCCACTGTGGGTGGTGCTGTCTCTGGGCATGTGATCCCAGGTATAGAAGAAAGCAGCCTGAGCAGGAAAGGAGACGCAAGCCAGTAACTGGCGTTCCTCCGCATCTTGTGCCTGCGTTCCTGCTGCCTACATTCCTGCCTGAGCTCCTGCCCTGACTGCCCTCTGGGATGACTGTGACGGAGGGTCCTAGGCTGAAATGACTGTTTCCTTTCCACGCTAGCTTTGATCTCGGAATTTTATCAGAGCCCTTGAAGTCTAAGACACTTATGGAATTCTTTTGCAACAGACACAAAAACATGTCTCTCCAAAGATTCATAGTAATTTAGCATGTAATTCAATAATTAATGTGACATTAACATTTGTTAATAGAAAATTAGAAATAATCTATATAGTTATCCAGTGAATGGATAAATAAATTGTGTTACATCTATATGATGAAATGCCAATAAGCAATAAAAAGAAATTAATGGCTTCTAAAGGCATCTGCATGTCTGTATTTTTAAAACGTGTCATGTAGAAAAGGAAGCCTCAGAAAAGTATATATAATACATATTTTTACGTAAATATATTACATGTTAATCTATACTAAATATGTGTTAAATATTATATGTATAACCCCTCGAATATGCAACTCTAGAAAGTGTACAGCAGCCGGCAGAAGCAGAAGCAGAGCAGCTGGATAAGGCTGGGTGCTAACTGCAAAGGGACATGAGGCAACTTCTGGGGCAGGCAGAGGAGCCCTGTGGTGGAAGCCGGACTCAACCGCTCAGTCCTGCCTCAGCTTCTGAGAGCCAGGGTCACAGCGGCATCGACCCCAGCAGCTTCAGACTCACCAAGCGACAAGCTTTCTGTAGCTCGATTGAAGTAGCCAGCGCACGGGAGGACGCATTTGTCAGCACTCACGCTGCACGTCTGTCACGGCTTTACTTCGTCACACAGAGTACACTGTTGATACAGCTGAGTTTAAAAGCCACTTTATCTTTTAAAAAGTAAAATCATAGAAGTGGTTAAGATGTCAGTGTCAGGGCCAGAGGGATGGCTCAGTGGTTAAGAGCACCAGCTACTCCTCAAGAGGAGCTCAGTTCAATTCCCAGCACCCACAATGGCAGCTCACAACTGTCTGTAACTCCAGTTCCAAGAAAGCCAACACTCTCACACAGACACACATGCAGGCAAAACACCGAAGCACATAAAAAATAAAAATAATTTTAAAATGTCATTATAGAACTGACTATAACAAGAAAGAGAATAGAGGAACCCAAATATTAACAAACGTTTAGTGAGATCAGTGATTATGAATTTACACAGCAGAACACTGCATTCAAGGAGGTTGAGGTAGCTCTATATTTTTTATACGAATGCTCACACTTTAACAATGTGTATAACATTATCTATTCTCATAACTACATCTTATATAAATATGTAACATTTATATACATCTGTTGGTACAATGGTCTTGTGGAATGTATACAATTTACCTTTGTTCATTCACATGCTGATTTCTCTACCCCACTATCTGGTTTCAATCCAGACATTGCATTGTGATGTTTATTCTCAGCATCACTTGTCTCAAGTTTGTGTAAACCTGCCACCATTTGTTCCCTGTACTTTCAATTAGACAAACAACCCCAAGGCTGTGCAATGGAGAGAATAGGGTGGGACATCCTGGTCCGTAGGGGAGGAGAAGGAAGCGAGGGGTAGGGGGGAAGCGGGGTTGGCAGGAGAGGACTTGGAACCATGAGGAGAGATGAACCGGACTTAAGATATAACTAAAAGCAAGTATAATGTGGGAAATCTGAATGGGAGGAAGCTATGCAGGCTTAGAGGTTTAGGATGGAGTAACTATTTCCCAGCATTGTGCTCTAGGTTAACTAAATAAATCCTAGTCTCTGTGTGGTGATTTGGGTATACAGCTTGTTTAGGAATAACCACTGCTTAACTAAAAGATAAATCAATAGTAAATATTAATATTCAACAACATACATCTATTTTATATGTGTGAAATTTCACAAGGGATCATCTAGCTACATCTGTAGAACTTGCCTGGGAGGCTAACTGTAAGGTAAGGGTTTCTTCACTTGCCTGTTCTTCAGGCTTGCTCTTTTCCACAAGGAGATTTGCATGCTTCATTTGCAGAAACACGGGTGATTCATCCATCTGCGAAAAGCAAAAGGACTCAGAAGGCTGTGGGCTGACACACACCTATCAGGCTCGGGAGCATCAGCTATTTTGTCCCCTCTAAGAAGGGATATGCTGGCAGAGAGAGACTCCTGGGCTGGATGCCGGAGTCAAGGTCATAGGACAGGAAGTCATCCTGTTTAGTTCTCCCACTAACTTTTTGGAAATGCCTGTGATTTACCTGAGGAAGCGGAAATAGGGTGACCAAGTCTCGCAGGACGGGAACTTTCCTTGTCTACTCACTTTTCTCCTCTCAAAAAGACACAATCAGCGTCTTTTTAATCAGGGGGAGGAACGACATTTCAGCTGGGCATGTGGCCTAGCTAGCAGAGTGTCTGCTTAACCTACAAGAAACCTAAAACTAGGTTTGGTAGCCTGTAATTCCAGCATTCGGGACGCAGAGGCAGGAGAATTAGAAGTTCAAGATCATCCTCAGCTACATGGTAAGTTTAGTGTCAGCCTGATTGATCTAAGACCATGCCTCAAAAGCAAACAAATTATAAAGAAACAAAGAGCATCCTCCTAATGACATACTTCAAAGGCCAGGATTGCAGTAGCACAGCTTTCTCTGCAGACCCTTGTAAGCCCATTGAAGAAATGAAGGCTTTGGTTCTTGGTTTTGGTTTTTTGGTGGTTTTTTTGGTTTGACGGGGTTTCTTTGTGCAACAGCCCTTGGCTGTTCTGGAACTGGCTTTGTAGACCAGGCTGGCCTCCAACTCAGAGAGATCCTCCTGCCTCTACCTCCCAAGTGCTGGGACTTAAGGCATGAGCCACCATACCAGGCAAAGGCTTTGTTTTTTAAGATTGTCTCCTAGGCCTTGAATTTGCTATGTAGCTAAGGATGGCCTTGAATTTCTGATCCTCCTGCCTCGCAAGTACTTGGATTAGAGGAGTGAATCATCACTGTATTCGGTGCTGGATACCCAACCCTGAGCTTCCTGCGCGCTATGCAAGCATTCTGCCAGCTAAAGTGCATTCACATTCCTTGCTCTGTTTTTCAGTGCTGAAGATTGGATCTGGGGCCTTTCATGTATACTCAGTCACTCGGTCACACTCCATTCTGTCACCAAGTCGAACTCCAGCAGAGAACAGAACTTTGACAATCCCGAACGCTCAGTCACAACACCCCAGCCTCTCCCTTTACGTAACAGCATCAGGGCAACTCTGCAAAGCACACAGTTCAGCACAGCATTGCTCTCAAGGAAGACTCGCAATCCTGTCATCCTCTCCTGCCTTCTTAGCTCTGCAATTAAGTATTCTCTTACTGCCTTCAGGAGCTCCCCAAGTCTAGACACTGTAATTATCATGGTAGCTTCTCCAGCGCCCTAATTAGCAGAGAACCCTCAGAGAAGAAAGCCAGGGCCACCACCAATCATATCTGCCAAAGCCAACAAGGAAACTAGCCTGGTTCAGGGAGGCAGGTTCTGCGTCCCCTTCCTGCCTGCCCTATCTCCCCTCACTCGGCCTTCCCGTATCCTTCTTAAAGGAAGATGTCAAAGTCTCCTTCCACTTGTCCTGCCCCTTATTTAATCTTCCCACCCCCCACAGCCCCCCACAGGCTCATCAGCCATCAGAATTCAGTGTGTGCTGGACCAAGACATCAGCTGCCAGTGCCCTTTTTAATGTGCGCTTTTATGGATGAATTAGGAATGGTCATAAATCAACCGAATGTAAGCAACTTGAGCCTATTCAAATAGAACCCTGGTTTGCTGTTTCGTTTGTTGGCTGAGATTTTTGAAGACTGGCTTCCATGGAACCGGGGCTGGCTTCAAGCCCAACTATGTAGCAGAGGCTAGTCCTGAATACTTAACCCTCCTGCTTTGCTTCTGCTTCCCGAATGCTGGGATTTGGATTTGAATCTGGATTGGGGTTACGGGGTCATTAAACCAGCTTCTCTGAGCTGCCCCTCCCTCTCAGTGTGGAGGGACCTGGTAAGTTAAGAACAAGGAGACTGTACGTGGGTCAGAGCTTTCTCAAGCAGTGAGTCAGTCAGGAGGTTCAGGGGTGCCCATCTGCAGCTTTGCCGAAGGTCAGGGCCACTTTTCACACAAAGGGCCTGACATTTCCTGGCAGCTACAGGATGTTTAGCTTTGAGCCAAAATTCCAGAGCAGTTCATTTGTGTGGGCCGAGCAGCCCAGCCCTTCTGGGAACCCACGCCCAGCCCAGTATCTCCTTACCTCTGCCTTTTCGCTGTCACCTCTCCCTTTTCAGCTCTGATTGTATAAGCTCACTGTGTTTCCTGTGTGCCTCTTCTCTTTGTCTTTAAAAACGTTTTGGGGGGAGGCTACTAGCAAAGTGGAGGCATGAGTAGAGGAGAAAGAGACCACATAGAAACCGGCTTTCCAATTCTGGGTCACTTTTGTGCTCACACAGAGGCACTCTACCCCCAAGTCCTTGGAGCATCATGAGAACCCAAGGACAGACCTTCTGCATGTCACTCTGAATGTCCCTCACTCGGGACACAGGAGACTCCCTCCCCAAGTTCCCCACCATTGTCCCCTTCCTTGACGACCAGGCAGCCTTTCTACAAAATCAATCAGATAGAAATGACTCTAGGGGTTATCCCTTTGGATAACGTTATCATATAGCATAACAGTTAACAGGTTACAAGGCATCTTTGCTTGCTCCTTTTCTCCACTTAAGCCTCATTGCAGGCCTGTGAAAGAAACGACGCTGTGGTCCTTTATTACAGAGAAGGAAATCTGAGCGCTAACTGTTCTGGTCCCAGGAACCTGCTGGGTCCACCTGCTTCTAACAGGAAGGGCCGAAGCCAGGGTCAAAGGGGTCACCAGGGGCTGATGCCTGCACAGGTGACTAACACGGCTAAGCACTGGCTCAAAGGTGGCCACCTGGTCTGAGGCAGGCCAGGTGATGGCTCCTGAAGATGCTGTGTGCAGAGGCCATCTGCACTGGCTCTCTCTAGATTCAGACCAGGGATTAATCAGTGTGCTAGTAAAAGGGGGAAGATAGAGCAGACATATCACAGGAAAAGAGTAGAGATGACAAAAAGGGCATAATGGTGACCATGAGAAAAAAAGCCTACAGCTACCCCGAGCCCTGAAGAATTTCCCAGCTGCAGCCGTAGGGCTAAGTGAAGCTCCCTCACACACAGAGCCTCTGCTTCCCAGTCAGAAGAGGCTCACCAAGCTTGGCCTGGACTGGGTCTGGCCCAGCGGTTCTGGCCCAGCTTCCAGAGGTCTCTCCGGTTCCACTGGTCAGACTAGTGACACCCAAGCAGGCTCCTGAGCCCAGGAGGCTACTTATCCGGCCCTTGGAGGCTCAGCTTTATGAGGATCAGAGTGTCTGACTCAGAGAACATCTTCTGTAATAAGGCAAACATGCAGTTTTGGTTTGCAAAGACCCAGAACATGCTCTAAGGGCAAATGACAGGGCGGCTTTTCTCGGTAAGAGAACACAGACACCACACCGTGAGCAAATCTGTTTCATAAACACCTCTGCAGGACTGAAGCTTTCCAGGGAGGAGGAGGCCAAGCAGACGAGCTTTCTCTCTCCAGAAAGGTGTTCTCTGGGACACTGTTTCTTCCAGTCTCCTGACAGAAAGAAAAGCTCATCTCTCCTGCTCGGCTCTGTCTTTTTCCTTCCCCTTCAGCCGTCGCGTTTTAAGTGCATGTGTGTCCTTTTCATTGTGCTCAGACTTGGGGCAGAGCCACCCTGAGTACTCTGCCTGTTTTAACAAGAACACCCACAGGACAGCACCAGGAGTTTAAATTAGGGAACTTCAAAAGGCTGCTGACTCTGTGATCCCAAACACGCAGACTCTACAAACACGATTCCGCCTGAGCTGTGGGACAGCCTGGAGGCTTCCAGCCGGCCTCGCGTGAGGCAGAACGGAGAACAGTGTGGCCATGCTCATCTGTTCACCCAACACTGCAAAGACACAGGTGCAAGATTACAGGCCCAGCCTGGGCTGTGTAGCGTGTCCGAGGCTAACCTGAGCAAGATCCTGTCTCCAAGACAAAACAAAACGAGAAGATGAGCACCGAAGACACTGCAGTCAGCAGCGTGTTCCCTCCAAGTCACCATGCGATGGGTCCTCCCCTGGTTCTTGGTAATTCAGCTTCTGTTTGTCACCAGAGAGGTGGAGCGATGAATGAACCAGTGAGGGATGTGTTCCACTACAGATAAACAAGGGTCTGGGAGACCTGAGAGGGAGAGAGTTAGGAACCTCATAGCATCTGGATGAGAACGGATATTTTGACGTTCTGGCTTCTGTGGCAGAAGACGATGAGGAAAAAAGGTTTTGATATACAAAATATGTTTGCATAAGAACTTGAGGCAAACACAGAAATAAAAACACGCTTTAAAAAAAGGAAAAAAGGTCTTTGATAATCTAAAGCCAACGTGTGCCACAGATGAATACTCGCTGAGAGTTCCCTCGTGTCTCCCACTAAGATGGGAGCCCTGTAGGCTTATTCCCTGAGGGAAGAGTAAAGACGGGGTCCCACATCCTCTCCTGCCTGAGGAAGGCCTCGCACATGCTCTTTCTGGCCCACTGCCACCTGCTTCCTCAGGGTCCAGCTCAGCACACATGGTGACCCTCCTGAGGCCAGATGAGCCCTTGCTCAGAGCTCCCACAAAAATCCTGGAGAGAGCCCTCTCCTCGCCTCTCTTCCGGAGACTCGCTTGATGGCTCCCTTTCCTATTAGACATGGGGAGATGTTTGGTTTGGTTTGGTTGTTGTCAGACAGGGCCTCGCTCTGTAGCCCTGGCTGGCCTAGAACTTGCTACGTAAACCAGGCCTGCCTCAAACTTGAAGTGATCTTGCTGCCTGCCTCCAAAGAGCTGTGATTACAATGTGTGCTGCCGGCTCTGTGAGCGCGGCAGATGCTTAGTAAGCATTTATGTTGATTACAGGAGGTGATGCATAACGCCTGGCCTTCATCTTCCTGATCTGTGGAGATCATCACTAAGAAATCGCTGAGACTAGGCACTCAGCAGCCACTGCGGGAGTAAAGAATCTCAGCAAAAGTGTGAATCCTTTCCCCCTCACTCTGATCCTATAGACTGGCATTTGGGGATTTTTGAAAAGGATTTCAGAAAGGACAGGGAATTGGAGAAACTTAGCTGGGATTTAGTCCCAGGAGCTTTAATTTAAAAATAAAATCCACCATGAGAACAGAAGGCATAGCCAGCCCCCAGCAGACCATAACAAAGTGCCAAGCCCTGGGCAGATTAAACTGCTGGGCTTTCTCACCTGGGTGCTGAAGCTAGGCCAAGGTGTCCCTGCTTGCCTGTGGCTTCCGGTGTTCTCCCTTCTGTGTGCACTCATGCCAATCCCCTCCTTCTATAAGGACACAGAACACACTGAAGGTGCCAGCCACGTTCCCTAATTGTAAAGGTCACTGGATTTACTTTGTTTCGAGGGAGGCCTCGTGCAGTAAAGATGGCCCCTGCTTCTGCCTCTGAGTGCTGGAGTTTCCAGCCTGCACCCACACACCCATCTGTGTGCAGAGGATAGACCCCAGGGCCTGGTGGAAGCTGATGACACTCTCCTGACTAAGCCACACCCCAAGCCTGTCCTCAAACCCATCCTGAGGAGCTATAAACCGATGCCTCGTGTGATGTGTATTTTGAAAGATATAATACGCGTTTTCAGTAGAGGTTCTAGAAAATATTGCACTGCTTTCCCTTCGGTTAAAGAAAACCTCACAGACAATCTTCTGAAGGCTAACACACTTCACATGCACACCGGCTGTCAAGATGGTTGTCATTGGCCACTCACGGCTCACTATGTACTGCTTCACATAGTTCTGGCAAATCATGGGGAATCAGTAGCCCAAGTCAAAAGAAGGTCAAGAAATCCAAAATAAGCTCCTTGACTTACAAGTTACCCCTGGAAGGGTGGAGCTAGGTGACAAATAAAACTCATTAGCCGTCTCCTGAGTGCTGGACTAAAAATGGGCGCTATTCGTCCGTTTCTTCTATATGTTTTTCATAGTACCTCACTGAGGCACACAGTTTATACTATCATGATGACGTGTTGGCCATTCATATTTTACAGGGTCTTTTGCAAGACTTGGTCATAGTAAAATCAAAGCCTGCAGAGCCAGAACTTAAACAAATCTAGATAATTTGTAGACAGCTTTCAACAGGAGGACAAATGGACCATAAGGACCCAGGAGAATTTAAAAAACAAACAAAATCGGAAGAATACGCGAGACACACTTCTCTGCTTTTGTGAGGGAAACAGTGCGTGCATCATGTGACCGTGCTGGAGGCCACGAGTATTAGGGACACAGATGTCACATGCCGCCCAGAGCAGGAGCCTAGCTTGATCTTATCTCTGTGGGGAGGGTTGGGGCTCAGACTGGGTGCACTCTCCCCACCTCGGAAAGCCTGTGGAAACAGGTCTCTTGTGAGCCGCGCCGAGTCAGACCCTTTTCTAGGACCACGAGTCTCCAGCCATCCCCTTTTCGCCATAATTGCTGTGTAGGGCCCTGTGCCGTCACGGAGTTAAACACCCAGGTACTGTGACACACATGCGTGCACACTTCAAGGGGAAACACGCTCAGCCCTGGCTTGCCTAGGCCTGAGGTTTGCTGGAGTACAGAGCTTCATTCAAGCTGCGACTGCGGTATAAAGGCGGAATAGATGAAGAGTAAGAAAAAGAAATGAACATTACAAGAAACTCATGGCTGTGCTGTCAAAGGACCCACTAAAATCGTCAGTGATGGACCGGAAGTGTCCAGGCAGAGCATCCGCCCAGTGTTTGAGACCCTCTTGAAGACAGGAAGCACACAGAACTAGTTTATCGATGGCAACGCTGAAATATATAGGCGAATGACTATTGGCTACTTGGTACACTCAAACCAAAAGACAAAACTTAGGTTTCCAGCTGCCCTCGCTTCAGGGTTGACTTGAACTGGGAGAGGTGGCCCCTTCACAGGGAATGGGCCTTTGGAGACTAGCCAGCACTTGGAGAGGAGAGCCTCGGTGGTCAGGCTGGGGGTTGTTCAAATGCTTGGGGTCCCCCTCCCTCAGTCAGGACTGAGACAGTCCTGGCATGCGTATCGGCAGGAGACAGACCCAGGAGCTGGAAGTCAGGTGGACAGAAGGTTAAATCTCACCCACCAAGGTCATTAACGAAGTCTTCAGACAGCTTAAAGGACTTGCTCTGTGTGCTTCAGCTTCCCACTTTTAAAACACACCCGTGGCGTCACAGCGTATACGAAACACTGAACATACCTTGTGGGGGCCGAGAGTCAACTATTTATTTCTTTACTGTTGAGTGGGAGAGCAGCAATTACCTCTAAGTGGAGGAGCCCAGGAAAAGTTTCATGCGGCCTACTTCTAGGAGAAAATAGAAAAGGAGAGACGAGAGGAGGACTCAGTAGTGACGAATCCCGGAAGAGTTTATTGTGCAGGATAAAATTACCGGGGCCCATTGCCGGTAATAGGCGGCCTCCGGGCAGCATAGGGGCTCAGAGGGAGTTTTATATTCAGAAAGCCTGGGTTCCTGTCCCAATTATGCTTCTCATTAGTGAGGAAGGGAGAAAACCACTTCATTCCTCAGAATTTTTATAAGTACGAGTTTAATAGTCCTGACTCAGGAGGTGCCTTGTCTTCAGCCAAACTCGGACATGGCCACCCTTCAACAGCTGTGAAACCAGCACTGGAAGAGATGGGTGTTGGGAGAATCCTTTCTCCAGGAAGACATTAAAAAAAACATCTATGCTCCTCTCCCAAGTAAAGTCCCGACAACAAACCCAAGTACAATTCCATGCAAGTTCCCTCTGGGGAGCCAACGGCCTAGTGGGTGCCTTCCAGAGCATGGATGAGGGTGGCAGGCAGAGGCACGGTGGCCCTGAGCAGCCCACGGGAAAGCATTCACCCAGCTGCATTGATGGCTGCCCCAGGGCTGTGTGCCAGGGGCTCCCCTCCCTCTCAGGCCTGCTCCTGGTGGCTCCCCATGAGCAGGCTTATGTGAGGAAGATGAAGATCCTACAAGGTCTGATGGGAGATGGGCCCACTCAGAGGGCCAAGTTCCATGGGGACTGAGTAAGGCCAGCTGGTGTCACAGCCACGCCAGGGAATTTGTACCAGGCCACAGGTAACAAACACTGCCATGAATTCTACTCGTTGCATCTTCACTGTGAGCCCTGTGCTGACAGGGCAAGCTGCTGGTTCAGAAACATGGCTGGTCACCCCGACACAGAAAGGGAGAGAGTGTGGCACGCTCTGACCTGTGATTCTGCTCATATTTTGTTGGCTAGAGCAGACGGAGTGGTGCCACCTTCAGATAGGTGGGAAATATGATTGTCAACAGGCCCGGCAGTAGCTCATTTTGTAGAATATTCAGCATTCATGAGGCCTGGTGCTCCAGCCCCAGCGGTGAATAAATGGGATGGTGGTGAACACATCTAATTACAACTTTCTCGAGGGGAGGTAGAGGCAGGGGTTTAATCCTCTGATTCAAAGCCAATTTGGAGCCTTTTTTGTCTTTCTTTTAATCCACCATAGGTCAGGAAGAAAAGAGCCAGAATATCTGTGAACAGCCATAATGGTGGCAAAGACCTCAGAACGATGGAATTGTGTCTTTCCTCAGAGAGAGGCCGGTTCCAAATCAGCTTGTCGGGAGCTGGCACCTTACCAGGGATATGTTTTTCTTTCCTTAAGGAAAAGAAATTATTAGCGAATAGTCTTGCTGAGTGGCTGCAGTTTCCGAGGTGTTTTCTGTCGCCATGCCCACTGCCGAGCCACAGCTGAGGGGAGGCCTCATCTTTACTGTCCCGATCACCCTCTCGCTCCTGTGTTAGAAAGCTGTGCCTGCTTTTGTCTTTTCCCACGCACGCCGGGCCCACAGTATGGAAGACACCAGCAGAAGTGAAGGGGCTGAGGCGGGGAAGGGTGGTGCACGCCTTTAATCCCAGCACTTGAGGGGTGTACACAGCAGGAGCTCACGATCTTCCTTGGCTGCTGTGAGTCTAACACAGGCCAGCTTGGTGGGCTACAATAAGACCCTGTCTCAGAAAACCAACACAAAGAAAAAAAAACTGCGTTTGAAATGGCCAGTGTTTTGTGTGTGTGTTTTTTGTTGTTGTTGTTTTGTTTTGTTTTTTTTTAATGAATGACCTAGAACTCATTATATAGTCCAGGCTGGCCTCCAACTTGCAGGGATCCTCCTACCTTTGCCCACTGAGTGCTGGGATTACAGTCCTGTGCCATGACACTCAGCATTTCCTTTCCAGTGTTTAATGTGTGGACGGATTTTCTATAGGGAGCCCTCTGAAAACTCTGGGGTCAGGTATCAACCATCGATGGCACAGGCATAGAAAAATAACAGACATTCTTATGGCTCACGGTTCTGTGAGCGAGGGATTCTGGGATCCCCTCGCTGACATCTGGCGTGGGGTACATCACAAGGTGGAGTCGTAATGGCAGCTGGGGATTCGGGTTCTGACCCTGTGACAGAGTTTGGAAGGTCCGCTCCCTAGAATGACCCGCCCCATGCTGGAAACTTAGCGCCCCCACGCTGCGTCTGCCCACAGGGCTGAGACAGTCCTAACCCTACAAAAGTGACCCGAAGGGAGCACAGCTTCAGAGTCACACACCGTTGCTCCTGCAGGACTCATCTGTCACAGAGCAGCCAGGGGAGCGCCCTCCAGGGCAGGGACCTCGGGTTCTGGCTATCAGGGAATTAGGGCAAGAGTTCCCTCAACCCACCGGAAGACGCTTCCAAGTGTGGAAGATAGGGGATGGTGTGAGAACTCTAGGGAAAGCCTGATTGTCTGCTGTCTGCTCCTTAGTACCTGAGACAATTTCTAGCACATGGCAGTGTTTTGTAACAAACAGATTAAAAGTTTTCTAATGAATAGAAAGGTAAGCCTTTTTTAGAAGTCTGTGAAACTGATAACACGTTTCTTTTCAGTAAAGCAGACAAATGACTTGGGAACATTTTCGTACCTTATGGATATGCCAGCCTCTGAGGAAGGAGAAAGACTAAGCTCCTCCATGTCTCATCACAACCTCTCTGAGCCCTGCTTCCCCACCCAACACCACCAGAGATTTGCATGACATTACAGTGAAAGCCCTTCTAGGATGAACATGGATGCCTTCTGAACTCTTTGACCTCAGCTTGAATTTCACCGTATTCTGAAGACTAGCCTTACAGGAAGCTATTTAATCTATATTCTGCTAGAAAATATTTTATATCTATAGTGTGATCTATTCCTTTACTGTCCTAGATGCTTGAGGCTGACACGAAGATTCCTGAATTCTCCTAAGAGAGAATTTCTCTAATAGAAATTTGGTTAGAAAACAATGTTTTAAGAACTAGGAGAGAAAGGCAATTTTGAAAATGGTTTCTTGCCTACCTATCACGTGACGTGATTTCACATGTTCTGTTTTCTCCTGTCTGAGCATCAGGAGATAGGGCCGAAAGTGGGAAGAATACGTGGAGCAAATGACCCAGGGAACCCTTCCCACATGTCACTGCGAGCTGAACACATTCCCTCAGTATTGCCACAAAGGGAGAGAAAATGAGTCCCCTCGCATCTGGGAGACTATGAAGTTAGAATTTCAGTTTGGTGGGACTAGAGACACAGCTTAGTGATACAGTACATGCCCGGCACTCATAAGGCCCCTAATCCTATCCCTGCACCACAAAAGAAGAAACCCAGAGGCCAGAAAATGACTCAGTAGGTAAAGGCAGCTGCTGCCAAACCTGACATTCTGGGTTTAATCCCTAGGACTCAGCTAGCGAAAGGATAGAAGGGACTCCTGCAAGTTGTCCTCTGATCTCCCCAGGAATGCCATGCATCACACACACACACACACAGCGCTGTACAGATGGCTCAGCAGTTAAGAGAATCAGCTACTCCTCTGGAGGACCCAGGTTCGATTACCAGCGAAGACATGGCAGCTTCTAGCTGTCAGTTCCAGACAATCAGACACCCTCTCTGCCTCCACCAGCACCAGACCTGCAAGTGGTACACGGGCACACATTCAGGCAAAACACCCAGACACGTCAACTACGATAACCTTTAAGTTAAACAAACCAATCCTTTAAAAGTGTAGACTTAGAACATCGGGCCACACAGAGTGGAGGTTAATCTTCTTGCCAGTGGGCCGACTTTGAATCCCATGGAGAGTGGAGGCACACCTCCAGGTACTTCGGAAATGGCATTTTCAGGACGGTTAACTCAGAGTGGAAGATCCACCCTGAATGTGGAGCCACCACGAGCTGTGGGGACATGTGGGGAGAAACATCAGAGCTCAAGGAAGCCTGCTCACTCCCTCGGCTTTCCCCCCACCCCCGCTGTGATCTGAGCTGCCCCCGCCACCTCCCCCCTGCCTTCCCCAGCACAGACCGAGCCCTCTGAAACAATGAAGGACCATCCCCGAGGCTGCTGTCGGCCATCTTGTCACAACAATGAGACAAGTCACTAACACAGACGGTGACTTGATCAGATTTGACCTATGTTGTTGTGGTAAAACGATGACCAAAAGCAACTCAGGTTGATTGGGGTTACCCTCCCTTTACCACAGTGCATCACAGGGGGAAGGAGCTGTGGCCAAGCAGGAAGCCAAGGTGGGAAATCGGGAACTGAGGCAGAGACAGTGAAGGAAAGATGTTTTCCTGCTCGCTCCATCGCTCTATCTGGCTTGCTCAGCTACCATGCTCCTAGGGCCCAAGCACACCTGCCCAGGGATGGCGAGTGCACGCGCGCGCGCGCGCGCGCACAGACACACACACACACACACACACACACACACACACACACACACACACA
>NW_026591643.1:4934-32726 GCF_907164565.1 Psammomys obesus | reverse complement strand
ACACACACACACACACACACACACACACACACACACACACACACACAGAGAGAGGGAGAGAGAGATAGAGAGATGGGCCCTCTTACACCATCTAGCAGTTAAGAAAATGCTCCCCTGTTACCACCGCAGGCCAGTCTAGTGCAGGCAATTCTGCAGTTAAGACTCAGGTATCAACAGAACTATTTTCAACCTTTTCAGGACTTGCCAAGTTATTCCCCAATGCAACAGTCTATGTAACTGAATTTTTTACCACTTTATTGGGTTCTTTTTGCTACCTACATACACCACCCCTTCAAACCTCCCAGCACTAGGCAAGAGAGAGAGGTTAGAGGGGAAGGGGGCATGAATATCATTAGACTACTTCCTGCTGATTAGGGCATTGAGTTCCTTGGGGACAAGTTTGATCTCAGCCGTCAGGATGTCTCCAATCAGCAACCACAGTCCCCAGATTTCCATATGTAAACTATCTGCAGCTGGCAAAGTCACACCCCTGCCAGAGCACGAGAAAACCACAGTCAGCTGCTGTGGACGATCTGAAGAACCCACACCTGGGATTAAGACGAAAACATAGTCACACAGCATTTCTGGTTGTTGTTTTAACAAAATTCTCACTACAGTATTATTTTACATTTTTTACAGGAAATGTTTAAGGAAAACATGGGGCTTCTTCATGGCCTTGCCAACACTTTTTATTATTTATTTCTCTTGTTTTTTGAAAATTGTGTTGACTCTAGTGTATGTGAAAGGCTATTTCACTCTTTTTACTTGCATTTTCTCCTGAGGGCTAAAGATGTTGAACACTTTGTTTTATGTGCATGAGTGTTCTATGTGCATACATGCATGCTTTGCTCACTTTCAGATATAAGTATGTATCTTCTTATTGTTGAATTGCACAGACACACACACACACACACACAGATATAAGTTTCTCTCAGCTATGTGATGATTTAGACTTTCCCTTCCTGTGAGTTGTTGGTTTTTAATGATGTCCTTGGAGAATGTTTGCTTTTGATGTTTGAATGTTTGGAGAGTGTTTGCTTTTGATGACACTCGCTCTGTCTGCTCTCTTCTTTTGTTGCTCGCTATTTTTGAGCGAGGGGAGTGATCATGGATTAAGCCCAGAGGGCCCCCCTCCCCAATTCTAAGCTCTTCCACGGAGCTATATCCCCAACCTCTGTTGCTGATTCCACCCCTTTCTTCATGGTGAGTGGAGAGCACACGTGAGTGCTGATTCACATACATGTGAGTGTGTGTGGAGGTCAGAGGCCAGCCTCAGATGCCATTCCTCAGGAGCCATCCATGGCCTTGCTCTTAGAGGCGGCTCTCTCGCTGGTCTGAACTAGCTGCCCGCTGAGTTTGCAGGGTCCACCGGGCCCCACATCCCCAGCACTGGATTTACATGCATGCCACCATGCCTGAGCTCTGCACACCAGGCTCAGGTTCTCACGCTGTGTGGCAAGCCATCCGCACAGCCCCAGCCATGAGGCCCGGAGAGCTAGTCTTGCTCGGGATTAGAGAAATTCTTATGCTATTCCTCACAGTCCCAACTCACTCAGAACAGTGGAGCAAACACCAGGTTTTCTCTGTGTTCCTGACTCTAGCTCAGAGTTTGGGCAGGGTGGCTCAACAGCCCAGGAAATCTGGGGTCAACCCACCCAGCCGGCCTCTGAGGCTTCTGCAAGTGTTTCCCTCATGTGAGGTTTATTCACCACTGGAGGGGGAAGGGGGTGTATCCGCTTTGGCTTTGCACACGTTAACTAGCCCTTCCCTGAGGTCAGCCCCCAGCCCGCCCTTTCCAGACACCCAGCATCTCCAAGCTCTCCAACACACTCATGGACTCACCCAAAAGCAGGAGACAACGCCCTCACTCGTGACCCCAGGTCCACACTGGCACACCGCCACCTCACCCTACCCATGCTGAGCCTAGCCGGCTCTTCATTGCCTCAGCCTTGGCTCTGAGATGGGGAAGGGGGTTCCACTTGGCAGCTTGCCCGAGGGACCCCACGGAGACTCCAGGGTTAAAGCAGGTCAGCTGCTGAGGGTCACAGCCAGTGTGCGTGAGGAAATCCTCGATTCCGTGCTTTCCCCACTGCTCGGGGGAGCTTCACAAGAGGCCCGGGGTTAAAACAGTTCAAGCCCAAATCATCGGGTTCAGGGGTGACTCAGGAACGCTCCTCACAGGATCACACCAAGGCACATGTTGTTGTCATTACGGCAAGGGCCTGTGCATGCCTGTGTCGGGGTCAGAGGCATTTGCAGGTTCCGGGTTTCTTGTTTCTTGAGTCGGGATCTAGCCTGGGGAGCCCAGGCTGCTTACTGATTCATGATCCTCCTCCCTCACTCTCCCAAATACCCAGATCCAAAGTGTGTGTCACCCTAAACCACCCAAAGGTAACACCTTCGTCACCCATCACAGGAATCAAGCCCAACACCGCCAGGAAAACCAATCCGGCCAGAGCAAACAACTCTGGGGTTACCTGACCGTGTTTTAGGCTGAACAGGACTCTTCAGAAAGACCCAGAGACTCGGGGAGGCTGTGCTCTGCTTTGTTTTCACACTTACCTCTGTGTGTGTGTGTGTGTGTGTGTGTGTGTGTGTGTGTGTGTATCAGCGTGGGGGCTTCCTCTGCGAGTGAGAAGGTGGCCTCGGGGCTCGGCCTCCCTCTGCAGCTTTTCTGTTTTCCTCTGCTCACCGGGCTCCCTCAGCGCTGGTTGTCTGCTCTGTGTGGGTGCTGGGGCTGTGCACACACGTCCTCACACTTTCGCAGTGTACTATCTACCCGCATGGTCGCCCAGGCAGAGGACTGGAGCTCAGGTCCCAGCATACACACCAGCTCATGGTGGCCTGTTCACCAGCTCTAGAGGACCCAATGCCCTCCTTCAGGTCCTGAGGGTCCCGGTGTACACATGACACAGACACACCAGCACATACATGTGTAAACATGACACAGAAATATCAGCACACACGTGTACACACAATACAGAAACACTAACACACACATGATGCAGACACAGAAACATAAACAAAAAATAAAAAGTAATTTTTTTCAAAAAAGTGCTCCGAGTGCCAAGGCTCCATTCTTGGAGGCACGTGAGTCAGGGTCTCATTTTCATGGATATGGAGGTAGGCACTCCAGCCCATGTCCTTCTCTGACCCATCTCCCCACCAACTGATCACTTCCTTACCATATCCACATCCATTTGCACACTTAGGACAGCATCTCCTAAACACGGATGAGGGGCAACTCTACATGCAGATAGACACTCTGGGGCCTCATGTGAGTGGGAAATTCGGGGGACGCAGATACCTTCAGACACATCCACAGGGGCTCTCTCCATCCCTCCATCGACAAGCCCTGTCCCCAACTCCTCCTCCCTTCTGCTCCCTCTTGCCCCTTCCTGTCTCCTCCTCCTCCCTTCTGCCCCCTCCTGCCCTCTCCTGGCCCCTCCTGCCCCTTTTTGTCCCCTCCTCCTACCTCCTGCCTCCTCCTGTCCCTTTTTCCTCCCCCTCCTCCCCTTCCTGCCCCTCTCGCCCCTGCCCGAGAAGTTCCCAGAAGTGGTCCCATTTGCTCCGCCTGTTCTCCAATGCTGCAGAGATGAAAGCCTTTAACATCCCTGGATGTTAGAGGAGGCTTTCCTCGCCAGCCTCAGGTCCTCTTGGGCAGGCTCTGCAGGGGAAGCTGCATGGTGGAGGCTGAAGCTGGGACTGGTGCCTTCCACACATCCATACCTACACACTTACACTCACACACAGATGTTTAATTTCAAAAAAGCAGTGCTTGAGGTGCCCACTTTGTCTAGAATCTTAGGACCCTTTGCTCTAAGCTCACTTCCTGCAGTGAAAGTGCAGAAGAAAGTGACCCCACCTAAGATTTCTAGCAGATTTGTAAGACTTTATTTTGATTGAATTATGTGTATATCAGTGTGTGGCTGTGTGCACCTGAGTGCAGATGCCCAAGCAGGCCAGCAGAGGGTGTGGGAGCCCTGGATCTGGAGTTAAGGCCTGACTCCTATCTTAGCTGGGAAGTGAACTTCAGGCCTCTGCAAGTCCAGTGCTTGCTCTAACCTCCGAGCCTTCTCTCCAGCCCCTTCGAGTCCTCACTTTTGATGAAATCCAAGCTTCCGAGTGGCTGCTGTGCACAGCACTCCCTGGTGAAGCACTGTTCCCTCATGGGGTAAGTTTCTCATGGTCTCTGTAGGCGTAGCTTGAGGAGCAGCATGCACAGCTGCCCCTGTGACCATTTCCTTTTTTCTGTCAACCCCAAAGCAAAGGAAGCAAGTGTTTTCCCAAAATGATTTATCCTAACAACTGCCCTCAGGGAGCCTCATGGGATAGGTCGCTGGGTTCAGAAGTTTATGGAAAACTATTCCAGATTCCCCCTGTTCTTCCCTTCAGTGATGACTTCACCTAACCTTGACAGTAACAAACTTCAAGGAAAAGCAGCATTGGGAGAAAAATGGGACTTGGACAATGGCTCAGTCCTAACATATTTCAGTTGGAAATCTGAGCACGTAAATAATCTCAGGCATTCTTTCTAAGCTGCTTCCTAGGAGACAAATCATTCGTGGGAATCTCAAAGAGGGAAACTTTGGAGGGAGAAAGAGTGATTTTACTAGTGGGCCTTCAGAAATACCCTAATTTTCCACAAGTCCTTATTGTAAAAATTCACCTACCTCCATTGGAAAATTCCAGGCACCAACAAATTAATTTGCACTATATCGCAAGTGTTTCCATCACTGCTCCAGACAAACCTTCTCACGTGAACACTAACTAGCCGTGCTCTAAGTCCTCAGACACATACACCCTTCCATTCTCATACTGATGTCAGATTAGCATGAGGTTTGCATCAGCATACAATGTTTTCAAATCAGTCTTGATGAGTTGAACTTTGTTTGTCTGTTGAGACAGGGTTTCTTTATGTAGCTCTGGATGTCCTGTAACTCACTATGAAGATCAGACTGGCCTCGAACTCACAGAGATCCTCTAGACTGCTTCCTCAGTGCTGGGATTAAAAGCACGTGACACTAACAACTGTCCATTTTTTGTTATTTTAATTATAATTAAAACAATAATTGATACAGGATACATAGCCTGGGCTAGCCTTGAACTTGTTATGTATCCAAAGGTGGCCTTGAGTTTCTGATCCTCCTGCCTCAAGCTTCCGAGCACTGGGATGGTACCTACCATCGAGCCTGGTTTCTGCTGTGCTGAGAACCCAACGCCTCTGCACACTAGACAAATATTCTACCAACTGAGCCACAGCCCGCACCTAAAGTGAAATGTTTATGTTTCTTTCGAATTTTGCTTTTTCTAATCAGATTACCAGGCAGGAAGATGATTAATCCTGTCAGTTGCTTTGGTCCACATCGGCTGGTGTGCTGCAGGTAAACTGAGAGAAGGAAGGTGAGCTGCGGATGCAGGATGGTTATCAACCGGAGTGCCGCCCCCAGCACGGTGGCACGCTCCTGTGCAGCACGCTCCTGTGATCCCTGCACTTGGGAGGCAGAGGCTGGGGGATTGCAAGCTCCTGGCCAGCCTGTGCTACCTGGCCAGCCTGTGCTACTTTGCCTCACAAAGGGCATCAACAGCGGCTGGAGCTGCCTCAGCACTGAGCACGCTCACTGCTCTTCCGGAGGACCCGAATTTGGTTCCCGGTACCAAACTGTGGGCAGTTCACAACTTCCTGTAGCTCCAGCTCCAGGGCATCTGATGGCCTGCGTGTGCCAGAGGTTGACATATTTCTACCACTTCATATTTTTATTTATTTAATAGCAACAACACAACAGAAAACGAACCAGTAAATGAGGCAGACGCGAAGCTGCAGAGGCTGTGAGGCTCAAGACTGAAACTCAGCATTTCCTGTTGCACAGCGCCGACAGCGCCACTCATTTGTAGCCATTGGGAAAGGGAAACTGTGTTCATTGGTAACATCAAACTACGAATGCTAGTCTGGGGTTGAGAGAACAAATATCAGCATTGGGCTGGGGTAACAGGAGAAGCAACTCCACAAAGCCGTCACTTGACCTCTACAGAGGTTGCACATTCTGCCAGAACCCCACAAAGATGACAAAAATCACAAAGAAACAAAAACACATCAGTCTCTGGCCAGCGGGTGACTCCGCAGGTAAAGGCACTTTCCACCAGTGACATTCAGAACAGCTAACCGTAAACAAAATAATAAACTGCATGTTTGGAATTCAGAAATAAAAGCTGGGAAGATAGCTCAGCCAATAAGAGTGCTAGCCACACAGGCGTGAGAGCTGGCTTCGGCCTCCAGCAGCCAGGGTAAAAGCCAGGCGTGGCAGCGCAGACCCGGAACCTGGCACTCGGGAGGCGGAGAAGGATGGATGGGGCTTGTTGGGCATTTAGTCTGACTGAACTAGTTCAGGAAGAGACCTGGCTGAGGAAGATGCCCGGTGCCAACCTCTGGCACACACACACACACTCACTCACCAAATACTAAAAATCTAAACTTTTTAAAATCTAAGTTTTTAAAGTGCCAATTTGCTTCAGTAGCCCACAACTTGTCTCAAAGCGCTTTTAATTTTAAAATTAATTAGCCAAATAATTTTGGTTGGGGGGCAGGGTCTCAGGATCCCAGGCTGACCTGGAACTCGATTTATAGTGGAAAATGACCTGAACTTCTGATCCTCCTGCCTTGTTTTACATGTTACAGGTTTGCTCATTCACACCCAGGACTTCAAGGGGTTGGCCCTGTGCTAAGCCACACCCCCAGCCCCTCAAAAGGCTTCTCTTAAGGGGCACAGACTTTCCCCTCTGCTCCTCAAATTGCAGAGCATGTTTTGAATGTACTTTCTCATGCCTGGCATTGTGTTCTTCTACTACTCAGCTCGGCCCAGTAAGTCAGCCCTGGGGGCGGCCCCGCCGAGCCTGTCCTCTGATCACTGGCAGGTGGCTTTAGTGCCAGCCAGGGGTAAGGTCTATAAAGTCCTGTTACCCTCACCCTTTAGAGTGTCCTGATGGCTCCAGCTCCTGAAGACCTTCAGGTTTCTGCTTCTAACAGGAAATACCAGAGGAAATGAAGTTGCTGCTAGCCAGCTGGGGGACATGACGCTGTTTGCCTAGCACAGCAAGGCGGGTGAGCTAGGAGGCTGACAGATGCCTGGGCAAGAATGCCAGCTGACTTCGTTGGAGATAGTGTCTCCTGTAGCTCAGGCTGGCCCCAAGCCCCAAGTTCATTATGTAGCCAAGGGTGGTCTTGAACTTCTGATTCGGACTTCAGGTGTGCTCCCCGTTTCACGTGGTGCTGGGGCTCCCCCGGGCTTTCTGCAGGGACCTACCAACCGAGCTGCAGTTCCAAGCGAGACATCGCCTATCCCGGGCCCGGATGACAGCCCTTGCCTTCCCATTTCCAAGGTCCAGGCAAGGATGACGCTTTTTCAGACAGCTGAGTGAAGCTGTGGTGAAATTAAATGAGACCCTTTTGTGGGAAAGAATTTTTTTGCACAGTAATAGTATTCCCAACTTACGAGGTAGCTTACAGCGAAGTGTTCTGAAAAACATTTTCAAATTAATACAGTCAGTCTTCTAGCATATTCTTAAGCCAGGTTCCCTCTTAAACAATGGAGAAAGAGCAGTGAATGCAGAAGCAGATTTCTCTGCTCTTATGGAGTTTTGTAGTTTCCTAGCCAAGGATGAAAAAATATGGCTAAGTAAGAAAGAGGTTACAATTTTGATTCATCTGGTCCCCTTTACACCTGTTTATTCACACGTGTGCATGCCTGTGTGAGTGAGGTTTCAAGTGCCACAGAGCACATGTCCTGCCCAAGGACAACCTGTGGGAGTCAGGCCTCTCCTCCCACCACGTGGGACCTGGGGACACTCAGGCCGCTGTGCCATCCCACCCTCCCAGAGCAGCAATTTTAAACACAACCGTATAGTGGATTGCTAAAAGTGTGGTCCCCCAGGCTGGGTGTGCTAATCTAAGCACTTAGGTAGGCAGGAGCAGGCAGACCTCTGTGGGCTCCAGGCCAGCCGGGGTTACACACTGAGACAGCACCTCAACAAACGACAAGAACAACAGATTGTACCCCGGATACATCACACGTCCCTCCAGCAATGGGCTTTGCTCTTCCCAAAGACCCAATCAGGGGCCAAAGCCCCCGGGCACCTTGAAGCATGGATAGAGCAAACTGAAACACTTGCTATGTGGCAAGGTCAGGGTCAGACTGCAGCTGGGATGCTCAGGCTCTAACCTCTCTGGGCTGCACTGGATGAAGAGTTTTCTTGGACCACACAGGAGCAGGTAACTTTGGCCCGTGGGTTTGGAGAGCACACGTGTGTTTGTTTTGTAGGACACTGTAGCATGATGTTGTCATTTACAAGAGTCAGACTCTAGAACCACAAAACCCACTTAGAAAAAAGAATTGCGAGGTGTTTTAAGAACGTTTACAAACTCGGGTTGTACTGCACATTCTTTGCTATCCTGGGCACAGGCACGGGTTGGCCTCTGCAGAGACACGCTTTGCCAAGTGAGGTCTATAACAGCAGTCGTGAAGTTAGGCCCGTGCAAACAAGGGACCCCAGCTGGCCCGGAGCACTGTGGGAAATGTCAGTCAGGGTTGTGACCGGAGGAGGGAAAGCCTCTTTAAGAAGATGTTCTCTTGTTTGAGGCACAGTCTGCACCCCACATGTAATAGCGAGTGTCCTGGGACGTCTCCTCCCTCTACGCCCTGAGCGCTGGGACGAAGGGCTGTGCCAAGGCCCAGTGTGACGAGGTCTGTTTAGAGAATAACTTGAGGGAAGCTGTCATGATGGACATTTTGAGGCCTAACCCCCATCAATTGCTGTGGGATGGTGGGGTCTCTCTCTAAGGAAGTAATTAGGGCTAAATATGGTATAAGGAAAGAGGAGTGACCTATTGGTACTTGAATGGAAAATCATGGGGGCTGGAGAGATGGATCAGGGATTAGGAACACTTGTTCTTACAGAGGGCCCAGGTTCAATTCCTAGCACCTCCACGATGGCTCACAACCACCTGTACCTCCAGCTCCAGGGGCTTTCACATCCTCTCTATACGGTCTGCAGATGAAACATCCATGCCTAGAAAATAAACATTTAAAAAACATTAAAAAAGAAAAGAAAGGCAAGCTTGCGGCGTTCTTCCAACCTCTCACCCCCAAAGGGCAGTTAGAAGAAGACAGCTCCAAAGGAAGGCTACCTGCAATCCAGGCTAGGCTGGGATGGCAGTTCTTACCAGAAATCAGATGTGCCAGAGGCTGAACTCAGAATTCCCCGCTTCCAGAACACCGAGGAAATAATGTCCTGTAGTTTAGGCCGCACAGTCTATGGTATTCGTCACGGTGACCTAGGCTAAGGCAGAGGCTGTGCGGACATTCAGGGGAGCACCAGAGAGGAGACCAGCCAGGAAAGAGGCCCTGGAGAGCAGGCATGGACATGGCAGCAAAAGAGGAGGGGGGAGAGGAGAGAGGTCAGGGGGTCAGGCATCAAGGGTCATACAGGTCAGCAGGCCAGTGAATGACTTCGCCTTTTAACACACTGGATTCAAAGGGAAGTCTGTGGAGAGCTTTGAAGGGGGTGGGGTGATGTTTTCCAACGCCACGCATCTCGGTAACACTTGACTCGAATATAACTGTGAACACGAGTTGCTTCTGGAATCAGGAAAAATGCCGTCTGAGCCCCTGGAAAGTGGTGTAGGGGTAAGTGACCAAGCACAAGCTGGGAGCCTCAAGCACAAACAGCTGAGCTGCAGCTGGGCTGAGCCGGTGGAACATTTACCCAGCATGCAGGAGGTCCTGGGTTTGAATCCCAGCACCGCAGAAACCGAGAGTGGAAGGGCCCACCCGTAATCCCAGCACTCAGGGGACAGGAGGCTGGGGTGTTAGTTCAAGGTCATCCTCTACCATAGAGCAAGTTCAAGGCCAGCCTGGGGTAACTGGGCTCTGTCTCCAAAAGAAAACAGTAAGCTGGGTGTTGTGTGCATGCTTTTGATTCCAGCACTCAGGAGGCAGAGGCAGGCAGATCTCTGGGAGTTCAAGGCCAGCCTGGTCTAGAGTGAGCTCTATAGACAGCCAAGGCTACACAGAGATAACCTGCCTCAAGAAACAACCCATCACATAAACAAAAACTACTAAAAGGAGGAGGAAGGAGGAGGAAGCAGCAGCAATGAATGAATGAATGAATGAATGAATGAATGAATGGTCATAACCAGTCCCATTATTCCACTCACCACTCTCCCCGTTCCTACCTCATTTGCTGACCCAATTCTTTTTTAAATTTATTTATTTATTCACTTTACATCCCTATGACGCCCCCTCCTTCCTCTCCTCCTGGTCCTAACCTCCCTCCCTCTTCCCTTTCCCTCCTCCCCTTCTCCTCAGAAAAGGGGAGCCCCCACCCACCCACCTCCCACTGACCAAGCCGCCTCAGGACTCAGCGCATCCTCTTCCCCCGAGACCGCACAAAGCAGCCCAGCTGGGGAAGATCCACAAGAAGGCGACAGAGTCCATGTCAGAGACAGCCCTGCTCCCCTTGATAAAGGACCCTCATGAGGACCAGGCTGCACATCTGCTACATGTGTGTGAGGGGCCTAGGTCCAGCCTGCGCATGCTCTTTGTTTGGTGCTTCAGTCTCTGTGAGCTTTTCACTCTAGCTGATGGAAGCCACTACCCGGGGTGTGTGGCTAATCTCATTGTGCGAATGGAAGAACAACGGTTTACAGCATCTGAAACATCCCTGCCCCTTCCCTGGGGTCCTGGCAGTTCTTCTTCTGGTCTTGGCCATGACTGACTCTGGTTTTAGTTGTGAGGGAATCTCCTGCTAATTGTGACCACATGTGAGCTGTGCTGTTACCCTCTCAAAGTTTCTCACACTCATACGGAGGTCAGAACACACACACACACACACACACACACACACACACACACTTACTTCCTGGTGGCTCCGAAATTCACACCTGACAGGAGAACACTGGTCCAGCAGCCACGACCACACAAGGCACTGTCCTCAGCCTCCCTCTCTAGTGTAAGCAGTCTGTCCATCTGGAGGCCGCACCTGCCTCCCTATAGGGCACAAGGTCTGTCTTTGCCCATCCCACACGGTGACTGCCCAGAGCAATCCAAGGAAGTAAAGGCCAGAACGGTGTGGCTGCCCGGGGGTGCCCGGTGGGTGCCCCCTGGAACTCACAGAGAGCTGCTCGCCTCTGCCTCTTCCGGTTAAACTTGTGTCGCCTATCCACCTATCGACCCTTTAATTATAATGCCAGAGCAATCAGTGTGTTAACTTTCTCAGACACTCAGAGGCGTGGCTCTCCTTCAATAAGCCCACCTCGGGCTGGAGAGATCCCAACACCCACACCTCTGCTCACAACTGCTTACAACTCCCTCACCCTCTTCTAGACTCCTCCTGTGCACTGTACACAGTGCACAGACATAAATTCAGACAAAGCACTCACTCATAAAATAAAAACGCCGAAAAGAGAAAAAGGCCATCACACACTCGGGTGTGCCTAAGCACCCGTTTCCCTGGATCTGTAGCCACGGTCAGGGGTTACCTGAGTAGGCAAAGATGGCTGTGCATTTCAAATGCTGATCTCTATGCCTCTTATGTGCTTGCAAATATTGATTCAGTTTTGTATAAACACCGCTCCCCAGTGGTCCCCTGAAAGGCCAATAAAGCAGCTTAGAGCCAATCGACGAGCAGGGGAGAGAATAGGGCGGGACTTCCTGCCAGCCAGGGGAGGAGGAAGGACCGGGATCAGCCATGGCAGATGTCCAGGAGGGAGCAGTGAGAGAGAGTTGAGCGAGAAAAGCTACAAAGTGCCAAGTATCTCTGGGATGCACACTGGGAGGGAGCCAAATTAGCCTAGGGCTAAGAATAGTTAAAACTGCTCAGTTCTTGTGCTGTGAAGCTTGTTAAGATAACAGAGCTTCAGTTATTTGTGTGGTGGGGGTTTCTCTCGTGCTATGTATTTTATGTTAATTACTGCCCCCCCAAGATCTTGTCCCTGCTCTGATGAGCACATTCTCACATGTACCTATCCTTGTTGTGTAAACCTTGCTCCACCTAATTTAATAAGAAATGCCGAAGCTTGGGATTTGGCAGGAGAGGGTGGAGTTTTGAGGTTGTGAAGCTGAAGGTCAGGGGAGGCTGGGGAGAGGAGAATGGACAGATAAGAGAGAAACAATAACACCAGTATCTGAGACCTTGGATAGGAGAAGATAGATGGATAGTGAGATAACAGATTAGCTATTATGTTCACCTCTGTGCTTGATTTTGAGTGAATCATGGTCTCAATGTGTGGTTATTTGGGGGAAGTCATTGATTAATGGATACATAAATAAGGTTTCACTAATTATATGATCGAATATTAATTATCAATATTCAGCAACATTTGTGTGATAGCCAGGTTAAGGGAGAAACTGAGAAACAAACAGTTTTATAAAAATAACTTTAACAAGGGTGGAGAGCTGGCTCAGAGGTTAAGAGCACTGTCTGCTCTTCCAGAGATCCTGAGTTCAATTCCCAGCAACTGCATGGTGACTCACAACCATCTATAGTGAGATCTGGTGCCCTCTTCTGGCCTGCAGGTGTACATGCAGACAGAACATTGTATACATAATAAATAAATAGATCTTTAAAAATTAATACTAACCTTACCATACCTGAGTGCAGGTGCTGGCTGCTGGCGGCAATTCTGGGCTGTCCCTTGCTGCACCACAGCTGGCTGGACACCACATCTTAAGGGCAGGTTGTCCACAGCAGCCCAAGGAGCTCTATGGTTGCTATGGTGATGTAAAGACCACAGGAGCCAGCAGGAACAAATGTAAGTATGGAAGTGGGTATAAGCCACAAGTGCCAAGTTTTCAAACTTAACTCCGCTGTCGGAAATGCCAGCCACCAACACCATCCTCTGCTTTGTTTGTGTTCAGGCATGCGCATGCACACGGGCACACATGTAGAGCTCAGAGAACAGCCTGCAGGTGTTGGTTCTCCTTCCACCACGTGGCCCCCAGGACTGAACTCAGGTCACAGGCTCAGAGGCAAGGTCCTTCCTCCAGTGATCATATGCCTGGTCTCCACGGTTACTAAGGACAGTGCTTCTCAGACTTGGTCATTCATGTTCCAGGGCTAAGGAATTGAGCCCAGGGCACTGTGTGCCAGGCAAGCGTGTGCCGGGCAAGTGCTCCAATGCTGCGGGCCGCTTCTCAACCGTTCCTATTGGATTTGGATTCGGCCTGGGAAGAGACCTGTGATGCCCCCATTCCAACCTGCTCCGGAACGACACTGCTATGGCCATCGCCACGCAGGGTTTTGAGTGACAAGGCCTCCTGGACTTGCTGTATGCATTGGGACTGTCCTGCCCCCCTGCCCCCCTGTGCCCCCCCCCCCTTCCTGCCCAGCTAACAGCTGTCCAGAGGTTTCTTTCTCCTTCATGCAGCCACGCTCCCCAAAGCTGCCAGGAACTCGTGTGGCTTCTGTTGTGTTGAGCGTGCTCAGGTGTGTTAGTCTGTATCCTGGCCTGAATTCATTTCTGTGTATCACAGGCCATGGGGAGGACTTCCCGTTAAAGCGGCCACCCCACTCACTTAGAATCCAATCTCGTAGCCACATCTAGTCCCAAGTAAGGCTGGGAAAGATTTTACTTCATCCAGTTTATTCTGTGCTCCAGATACCCACTGGAAATAAATTTCACAAACAAGGAAAACAGAATGCACACTGAGGAAGGCCCCAGCCTCCGTTGTAGGTGTGTGTGAAAATAAAGTAGTACTGAGTGAGCGCTTACCAACAATTCTAACACCAAAAATGATATACTCTGTCCAGGTCACACACATGCTCCACGGAAGGAGAAGAACCTAGGTGGGAAACACTTCCCCATGGCCAGGCTGCCTCCCCTGAGGCTTGAGGCTGAGAGGCCTGCAGCTGGGAGCGAGGCTGATTTCCAACCTAAGAATTCACTCCAGACTGAATCTCAGAGTAAGGGAGGGCCTGCCATGGTGCCGGGGTGTGGTTTACCCCCAGAGGTCCTGAGGCAATGTGGGGAGACAAGATCCAGGATCCCATGGATACCCTCGAAAAAGGGACCATTTATATCTGTGCATTGTTTAGCCATGCGTGGTAAGACACACCCGCGACACCAACACTCCTGGAATCCAGGCTTGGGCCCAGCCTCATTTATCAAAAACAAGGTAAGGCAGGCAGGAGCTGGCAGTCCACCTCAGGGGTAGAGAATGCTTGGGTCCACTCCCTAACATCCAACATTTTAAAATAAAACCACAAGCGAAGTGGCTCGTTCCTGCCACAGTCGTCCGTGGTCCGGCTGGACCAGGGACAGGCTCCTTCGTGCCTGCTGCCCTTCACCTCTGGCTCCAGCCTGTGCCAGCCTCCAGCAGGTACCACTCTCCAGGAGAGGCCACAGCTGGCCAGGACCACACAGTCCACTCTGTGTGGCAGTCCTTAGTCAGAGGACATTCGGGAACTAGTTTCCAGGGTTTTGTTCCCTTTTCCCTTCTTTTCATGAAAAGGCTTTTGGTCTGTGCAGCCTTTGTTTGGAGAACTCAGCTGATAAAGGGCCATTTTCTTGGAAGGAATTACTGAGGAATCCTGCTGGGGTCGGTGGGAGGCCAGCCCTCCAGCTTTTCTTCCGCAGTGAATGGAAACTAGGGCTGGGTGCTGGAGTCAAGGGCACTTTAGAGGTCACCGCCAGCAGCAACTTGAAGGGCTTGGTTTTCGATTAATGTGGAAACCAGGGGAGGTAGCTACAGAAAGCACCAAAGGAGACATAATAGAAGGACCCCTTCAAACATGAAAGAATGTCAACACGTCAGGGCCTGCTGGCCACAGGCTCTACACAAGGCAATCTTTCTACTATTCCTCAGTCACCAAATGTGCTTTTCTCAAACAAGTGCTGGGGCCTCTGAAATGACTGAGGAAGCCAGTCCTATGTCAAGCCAACCAAATGCTGGGCGTGGGGTGGGGGTGATCATGAGGAAACAATGTTCTCTAAGACTTGGAGGCTTCACGTAAACATACTTCAGGGCCTGGAGGTGTAGGTCGAGTCCTCACCTAACACACAGCCCCGCACAGAGTGGGGTGCTCATTTGTAGTCCCAGCACTTGGGGGGTAGAGGCGGCAAGATTCCAAGTCCAAGGTCACTCGTGGCTACACTGTGAGTTAGAAGGCAGCCTCGGCCAGAGAAGACCCTGGCTCAACACACAATAAAACTTCAAAGTCCTATTTGCAAGTGGCTGAAGGTGCAGCTCAGCAGTGGGCTGCTTGCCAAGGACGTACAAGGGCCAGGAGGACGCAGTTCTTTAGACGGGAGCTCAAGGGAATTTGAACAAAGACAAAACACTGTTAAGCCCAAACATGTCTGACCCGATTTCCCCACATCCGGTGTCTCTGACATTAACACACAGCCATGGAATCATGGGCTCACAAAACGCAGAGGCCCACAGTTTCCTCAAGCTTTCCTGAGACGCCTCAGACCAGTGCAATTAAGGTCTTTAGATGAGTCAGCATTCTGCAGTTAGTTGCTTGCAGAAAGTTGTTTGCAAACAGTGGCTGGAATGTGGCATTTAAATCAATTGACCGTGAACTCTTTGGGAATTCAAGGGCATTATTAAGGGTTGATAAAGTTAATAGAAACCGGCCAGGAGAAAAGACACTCCCTTGATACTGTCTGAGGGCAGCGAGCACCCATCAGTTCTAAGTGATTAGGCAGCAGGTGCCTGTGGGCAGAGAGGCCAGTGCCCAGCTCTGGACACAGTGCTGACTACAGTCCCCATAAACTGGCTCTTCCTGGGAAGGCAAGCGAGCCATGGCATCCTGCCACTTCTGCCGTTTACAGGCAGCACGGAGAGCTGGAGAGGTCACCCAGTCATCAGAGGGCTTGCTCCGTACCCAAGGACCACGGTTCAGATCCACGGCAGCCACAGAACCAGCACGGTGGCAAGCACTGTAGGACACTGACGAGCGGATCCCTGGAGCTCACTGGCCTGCCAGTACCTTCCCAGCTATGTGTACCCGTCAGGGGGAGGCCCAGTGTGGCTGTGAGAGACTGAAAGCCAAACAGCTGTCTTCTCTTGCCAGGTGTAGTATTTCAGCGCTGAGGGGCAGATGCAGGTCTTGAGGCCAGCCCAGTCTACCCAAGCAGTCCCAGGTGAGCCGAGGTACGGAGAGGGCCGGGATGGAGGTCAGTGGGCAGCTCGCCTCCCTAGCATGTACACAAGCCTAGCTTTGATCCTCGGTGCAGCATAAACCTGGTCACGGTAGTGTACACTTGTAATCCCCAGCACTCAGGAGTACTTAAAAGAGCTGGAGGCCAGCTTGCAGCTCAAGACACAGTGTCTACAAGGAGAGAGAGGGAGAGAAAGAGAGCCTGTCAAAAAAAAAGGGAGTGAGGAAGGGAGGGAGGAAGGAAAAAAGAAGGAAGGGAAGGGAAGGGAAGGAAAAGAGAAGGGAGGGAAGGGAAGGAAGGAGGAAGAGAAAAGGGAAGAAGACGGGAGGAAGGGGGAGGGAGGAAGGGAAGGAGGGCCAGCTGTGCCGAAGGCCCGTGAACTACAGCTAGTATCTAAATACATGCCAGAGAGCCTGTTCTCCCACAGGCGAACTCACACATTCCCTAAGCTACAGACCTGTAGTCTATAGCAGACAGTCCGGCGTTTCCGTGGACAGCCCCCCCCCATGCACACAGAGAAACACAAGAAATACAGCTTGCTACTAAAATGTGTAGGGAATGCAGGCATCCTCCATCTCAATGGACTAACCCCAGTCCCCTCTTTCAAACACGACCCCCAAGAACATCTCACTGACGTCACCAAGAAGAGGCAGGAAATGGAATCTGTTCAGATTTCCAGATGCTGGTACCAAGCAAGAAAGGCTGTGACTCACTACAGTTTAGATAAATGAATTTTATTGTTATGAAATTTATTTTTAAAACACATTTTCCACTTATTGGAAATCCTATCATATTGGCACAAAAGTGTACCACACATATCCAAAACTCCAGCCTATGGACAGAACGTGACTATTAAAGGACATATTGTTTTTTAGTATTTGTTCTTAGGAAACGAAGGCTCCTGACCCTCCTCACACCTCCACTTCGTTCCGGGACGTCAAGACTGTAAAGTCTGGTGTGGGATTCCCAGGGGCACAGTGCTACCGAATGCTCCAGGAAGCACTCCGTTCACTTGCTTTAAATTAAAACAGTAAAGAAGTCAATAGTTTAGCAAATCTAAATTTGTGAGTTTGGCCCCTTGTGTCTTCAACGATCCAAGGTTAAGCAATATTGCACCAGTTAAGCAAAAATAAATCACGACACCTCAAAAAAAGGCAAGGTAGTAAGAAGAAAGTCAATTTAATCATTTACTTTAGCAGGCAAGCGATGTGTAAACATTCAGCCAGCAGCCGCATCCAACTTACAATTTAAAAACAACTGAGATCAGTGATTATAATTTTTCCTTCCCTTTCCCCAGAAGAAGAAGAAAAACAAAACAAAACAAACAAACAACAACAAAAAAAGTAAAGAAAAGATTCGGAAACGAATGACTTAAAACACTACAAACGCCGAACGTTCAGTTTTGTCTGCTCTCAGCCTGGGTGCGTCGTGTTTTGTCTGGAGGGCAGACCTACTCCTAAAATTCGTTATCTTGGAATGACTTGCGAGTGAGCGTCTGCAGTCTAGGACGTTGTCCCGGTACGTGGCTGGGCCCGCCCGCGTTCGTTCGGTTTAAATCCCATTGGCAAAGGGGACATTCACGTCTTGGTTCAATGCCTCTTTGACTTCCAGTGGCAGCGTGTCAAACAGCTGGTCCTCCACGACAAGCCCGCTCTTCTTGAGCATCCGACACTGGCCCAGCTGGGCCGGCAGGCGGTCCAGGCAGTTCCCCTTCAGCTCCAGCTGCGTGAGCTGGGACAGCTGACCGATTTTCTCCGGGAGGGAGCTGATGCAGTTCTGCCCCAGGTTCAAAGTCCTCAGCTTCACGCACTTGAACAGCTGTTTGGGCAGCAGGTCCACTTTGTTCCCTGTGACGTGCAAATGCTGCAGGTTTTGGAGCAGGCCGATCTCGATGGGGATGGCGGAGATGCTGTTATAGCTGACATCCAGGCACCTGAGTTTCTGTAAACTGAACACTGCCACCGGTAAGGACTCCAGCTTGTTGTTGGAGAAGTAGAGGGACTCCAGGTTCTTGACGTGGGTGATGGAGGGCGGGATGGTCACAATTTTATTGTGCCACAGCTTGAGGCAAGTCAGCCGCTTCAAATGCTGGAAGCTGATGATCTCCTCGATCGTGCGGATGTTGTTGGACTTCAGGTCCAGCTCCTGTAAGTTGGAGAGGCTGAAGATGGCGTGCGGGATCCGCTCCAGCTCACAGTTCTGCAGCTCCAGCTCGGCCACGTTCATCATCTTCTTGAGGCTGTTGAGCACCAGGAGCTTGGTGCCGTCGTTGTGAATGACGAGCTTGGTGAGGTGTGGCGCCACGTCCGTTATGTTGGAGGGGACTTTGGTGAGGTTGCTCTTTACGTGGAGGACCTTGAGGTGGCGCAGCTCGCGCAGGGACTCCAGCCCGATCATCTTGTTGTTCTCCGAGTTCAGGTTGCCGACCAGGTACAGCTCTCGGAGGTTCTTGAGCAGGTACACCCAGGCGGGGATCTCGGCCACGTCGGTAAACTTGACGTGCAGGCAGCGCAGGTGGTCTCGGAGGAAGCTGAAGGCCGTCTGCTCCACCTTGGCCGGGCAGTGGCACAGGTGCAGCTCCTGCAGGTTGGTCATCTGGGAGATCTTGGCGGGGATCTTGGCCTCGGGGATCAGCTCCAGCCGGAGCACGTCCAGGTCCGTGAGGTCGAACACGGCGTCGGGCACTCCGGACAGCATGAACAGGTGCAGCTCCTGCCGGTCCTGAGCGTTGCGGGACACGTGCTGCCGAAGCTTCTCGAAGGTCCACTCGTGGTTCAGGCTGATCTCCCTCAGCTTGTTCTCGCTCACCTCCGACAGGAACACGCCGAAGCGCTTGGAGTAGAGCTGGTCGTACTGGTCCACCATGTGCAGGAGGAAGGCGAAGTCGTTCTTGACGTCCGGGATGTCACTGAAGCTGCTCTCCTCTCGCACCTTCTCAAAGGAGTACTCCTTCAGCGGGATCCTGAAGAGCCAGAAGAGCGTGTACAGGCAGATGAAGCCGTAGACGCAGATGATGGAGATGTAGCTGATGAGGAGCTTCTTCAGCATGTAGGCCATGTTGTGCGTGCACTCGAACACCTCATACCCCGTCAGGTGCTCGACCTTCGGCTTGCACACGTGCTCGAAGCTGATGGCGTTGACGAAGTTGGCAGTGTAGCAGAGGATGAAGATGAACTTGGCCGTTTTGATGAGGGTCTGGACCACGTAGAGCTTATAGATCAGGTCGCTGTCCTCCACGTGGGCGCGGAACTTCCGCACCTTCTCAAACAGGGCTTTGGCCTGCTCCCCGTCCTTCTTGTCCAGGATGGTCACGCTGGGGACCTCCACCACCGGCTTCTCCGCCGAGAACTTGAAGCCGGTTTTGTTGATCATGGGGGTGCTGGCGCTGGGGCTGCCCTCGTCGCTGCTGGTGGACACGTGCTTCGGCAGCGTCTGGGCCCCCGTCATCCTCTGCTTGTTCTCCTCGGAGTCCTCACACGCCGTCTCGGACAGCGCCTTCGTGGTCCAGGGGGATTCAAAGCACTTGCCCAATATTGAGACAAAGTGCTCGACCTTGGAGCATGTTTTGGGATATTTGAACCAAAAGTTGCTGCTGACCATGAGAATGATGGTGTGTATGAGAGCGAGATATGGGAAGTACTTGGAGTACCAGGGCAGGGCCAGATGGTAGCACATCTGGTTGATGAACACGTACTGCTGGAAGTCCAGGTTGGTCTTCCGGCCCGTGGGGTCCCTCTTCTCCTTCTTGACCTCCTGATCTGGGAAGGTGGAGTCCGTGTGGGGCTGGGTGGCTTGCATGGGTGTGGCAGGCGTCATGGCAGATGTGTCGAGGGAAACGTCCTTTGTCGTCGGCCCGTTCTGGTCCCGGTGCGTGGTGGTTTCCATCTTGGGGACCTCGGTGGTGACGTCAGCATTTCCGGGCGGTGTGTGCGCCTTGGAGTTCGCAGGAGAAGGCAGCACCGGCAAGCAGACCACTTGATCTTTAGTGAGTTGCATGGTGCCCGCGAAGATGGCCACCATGAGCATCACGACCGCCAGGTAATCCATAAATACGTCCCACCATGGCTTCAGGATCCGGTACGTCGGCTGAATGTCATTGAGTGAGGCAACTTCTGCAAGGGTAAACATTCCTGAAAGACACAAAGAAGACCAGAGGCACCATTACGGAGCAGTCAACAGCAGGAAATCGGCAATCATGATGCTTGCTCCCTCGGACGGCCTCTCAAGTCGGGAGGCCTCTGTACGAGTCTCCCATTGGCCTCGGACCTGGAGAGAGGGGTGGCATTTACACAGCAGACTGACAAGGTTAGGACTCATGAACTGGGGCAGGGGACAGAGATGACTCTTTCTGCAAAGCTGAAAGTTTCAGGCTGCCCTTAGTCTCCACACAGCTGCATGGTTAGGACCGCGTCCTGCCACTTCCCAAAGGCGTTAGCTCAAGGCCTGGTGCTCACCGGCTCTGGGCTCTGTTCATGGGGGGGGGATCAGAACGTCTCAGGACAGCTGCAAAGAGTAAATCGGTAACGAACTCGAAGGTCTTAGCGTGGCTGGAACCGAGAGCGCCTGCTGGCAGTTTCGGTTCGTGCACACTGCCCTGTGAGATAAATTCCACAGCTGAAATCCGGGGTCTGGAGCTCAGGCACCAGTCAGCTTCGGGTGCAGGACTTGTCGCTGAGTGCCTGCCTATCATGGCCTCAAATGCACGGCCTTCCCGCCTCCAGCTTCTGAGTGTTTGGGGAAAAAGATTATGTCAGCACATGCGGTTTGCACTGGTCGGAACTGAACGCAAGGCTCTGTGAACACCAGGGGAGCGTGTCAAGGTTATCAGTGGTTTTATAAGCGATAGAGCTTTTCTGTAATCATGTCACACAAACCTGAGAACCCGAAATATCCGAACCACCGAGTTATACTTATGCTCTGTGAAAAGAAACACACACACACACACACTGCAGTATGTGGATGATCTGGGTCTCCTGTGAGTGTCTTCTGTGTCTTTTACCTTCCCTGACCGGCTTGGGGGCCTCAGCAGGAAGAAGGGTTCCTGGAATGCCGGTAAACCCGAGTGAAAGAAACACACCTCGGCTCAAGTGTGGGTTCAGGACTGAGCGAGGGATGGATGTGGAAGGCCACTGTCCTGAGACCTGGGGACTTGTCTTTCCCGCCTCATCACTGCTGACATCCTGCGGGTCTCTCCCTCCCTGAGGCGGGTCCTTTGGTTCCACCTCTCCCCCCAGCGGGGGAAACTCCAGCTAGCTGCTCCCTCTTTCCTCCACAGTCTGCTCAGCCGCCAGGCCTCCAGGCCTCTGCCTCCTTTTCCTCTGTCCGTTCATGCCTTGGATATGCTCCTGCGGGCTTCGGGACTCTGCCCGACCCTGCCCTCCTCACACTGCTTGCTTGTCCCTCTATGTTACCACTCTAGCGTGTGTGCATGGGTGTGTGTGTGTGTGTGGCATTTCCTCTCCTGTTCTGAATACACAAGGCTAGGCGTAGCAGGTGTTGGGATGAAATAAAGCATGAGATTTTAATCATGCTCAGAACACGGAGACTCTGCGGACATCCGTCAGCTGCATCTACCTAGCACAGGGCGGGGGAGCAGTGATTAAATTGACCCGCCCTGCAAAGCAACTGGTGACTACGCAAGAATAAAAACTCCAGGACAGGCCTTAGCATGAATGGAGCAAATGGCCACACATGAGAAACTGTGGGGGTTTATGGTACCGTTTCACAGCTGTTTCAAGCACCTCAGCCTATGAACCGGCTTCAATGCCAGGAGAGGCAGGAGCCTGGTCTTTTCTCAGCAGACAAAGGAGAAAGCCTGCAAAGGCAGGAGGGAACACTCCAACAGCGCGCTGTGTGGTCACACCACCAGAAGCCTCGCCAGCAAGAACGATAAGGCCACATGAAGACTGCATCAACCCCACGCTCAGTTTCTGTTCTGCCGCCACTAAGGTAGTGCCCGGCATTTGCTCCCAACACTTCCCTATCCACCTTCTGCTGAACTTACTCACTGGTGCCCAGCTGAAGTGGAGCCTTGCCCTCCCTTGCTCCTAGCATGCTAACAGTAACGGGCTTCTAATCTGAGCACCTTCCTCACCCTGGTACCCACCATGGCCCACCCTGACTCCCGAAAGACACAGGGACACTTAGCAACAGTGACAACAGTCAGCCCTTGCCACCCTCCGAATGCCAAGCGTTGTCTTCCGAGAGTAACAAAGGCCTCGATCCCCGCTTTCATGCAGAATGTGTTTCTGAAAACAAACCCGTTAGGAGAAGTTTAAAGTTTTGTGTTCCGTGGGTTTTCTTAGTTACTTTTCTACCACTGTGACGGAGTACCATGACCAAGGCAACTTATAAAAGGAAGCATTCAACGGGGACTTGCTTAGCAGTTCGGTCGCTGAGTGAGTCCATGACATTCATGGCTGGGAGCATGGCAACAGGCAGGCAGCAAGCAGGGGACAGGCAGCAGACAGGGGTCAGGCAGGCAGGCAGGAATGCAGCAGACAGACAACAGGCAAGCAAGCAGACAGGCAGGCACAGAGCTGGAGCTGATCCACGAGCAGGAGGCAGAGAGGGATGGTGGGGGGTGGCTGGGAATAGCCTGGGGCTTTTTAAAACCGCAGGTTCACTCCCTGTCACACACCTCCAGCAAGGCCATACTTCTGAATCCTTCCCAAGAAGTCTGAGCTTACGGGAGCCACGCTCATTCAAAGCACCACATTCTGTCTGGTTTGCCCCGTCCAGGAGAAGCAGCAAGAGCTTAAGCCTTGGAAGCCAAACGATTGACACTGGAGTCTAAAGCCAAAGTGATATTCTCGTTACCAGATGATACAGCTTCGCATGTGTGCAGCACTTTAGTTTGCAAACAGTTTTCCCACACAAGCTCTGCTGTTCTCTCAACACCCTGTTGATTCAGGCATTATTACTGCCTAATTCTACAGCCCTCCCTGTGCTGACTGGATGAATGTAGCAGAACGTTTCACCTCCAGATTCCTCTTTCTCATGTCAGCCATGGCTGGCTGCTGGAGGAGGTGACTTCTCCCTGTCGTCCTTGGCTTTGAGGAGACAGAACCCTGAAATGAGGTAATGGTTGCCACTGGGGCAATCTTTATGACCTTCACTTGGGATGCGAGTACCACGGGGCTAGAGCAGGTTGATATCCTTCCCCAAGGACACTCCTGAGTAGTCAGGCTGGGGTAGGTGGTCAGCAACAGTAAGGGGAGAAATGCTCTGGCTGGATAAATAGAAAGCACAAGAGAGGCCCAGGACAAGGCAGGCTCAAGTATGCATGCAGGACTTAGGAGGATTCCCCAAGGGCTAGTTTTTAAGATAACAAAGAAAGGAAATTAAGACGTAGAGTGTTGGGCTGGGGTGAGGACACAATTTTGACAAAGAAATGGTATATACAAGACCCTAAAGTCCCTGTACAAATGAGCACTTGGGTTCTATTTATCTTGCAGGACAACAGGTTTATAATGCTTTAGTCCCCATGGTCCCCACACAAGGGAACAGTCGACCAGGAATCTCATTCACCACATAGTAACTATTTACCGTGTGCTAGCGACAGGCCTGGAGGGTCAAATGGGAGAATCGCGTTAAATTAACAACTGCGCTTAAGCTCTATGTGGAGATACGTGCTCGAACCCAAACACTCTGGAAGCCCAAGCAGCAGGACGGCAACTGTGGGTTAGGCTGGGTCACATACTACCGAGACCTTGTCCCAAACGTGCACGCACCCAGAGGGAAAAGGCAGGCCGGAGAGACGGTTCTGTGGTTAAGAGCACTGGCTGCTCTTCCGGAAGACATAGGTTTCCAGGCACAGGCACGATACATAGATCCATACACAAGCAGAACACTCGTACATATTGAAAAACAACAATGATGAACAGTCTCCTGACTGAGAAACTGTCCTAGGAGAAACAAAGATGGGGGCAGTGGCCTGCCATGATAAGACTCCAGAGAAGGGGACCACTACAACTACTTCTTACCCAGTTTACAGGACAATCCTTTCTTTCTCTCCCTTCTTTCCTTTTCTTTTGGCAAGGGTCGGGAAACGGGGTCGCATGTAGTTCAGACTTGAACTCCTGACCCTCCTGCTTCCACCTCCCAAGGGCTGGGATTACGGGTGGACACCACCATGCCCGACGAGCATTCCTGAGGGCCCTGTTCGGGAGCTTTGCTTACGCCTCTACATCCCTTCCTCCACTTGAAATCCAGGCACCTCAGACCTGAGCTGCCTTCCCCCTTATGTTTGCCCACCCTGAGTGCACTCCTAAGGTAAACATAGTTTGTGCCTGAAGCTGGGCTAGGGGAAAAAAAATGCAGATTCCCATAGCCCCGGAAGTTCACAATATTCCCTTCCACTTATCTCTGAGGCGGGAAGCCTCTCTGTGGACACATCCCAGCATCTCTGTCTGGATCCTGACCCTTGAGCCTGCCAATCCTTCTCTTTAGGTGTGGGGACTGCTAGCAAGCAGTGCCTGGGTATTCCGGCCGGATGTTCATCCTGAAAGCCCTTAAAAAGAGAACTTTCAAAGGCAGGTTAGAGAAAGACAGCTGGGGATACAAATACTACTCCTTCAATAGGGATTTATTAAGTTAAAAAGGCTCCTGGGTGCTGTGTTAGAAAACCCTAGGCAGTGGGACTGACATGAAGGCCCTCAGCAATGTCCCGCTGGCTCCTGACTCTCTCTGGTTGGTCTATTTCCTCTCCTAGCACACACTTTCTTTTATCTGCAGGTTCCTAGGGCACAGCCCAGGATGAGCATTAATACAGACGGGTATGCAGAATGAACCTCAGAACAGCTAACAGCAGGCTCGTTAGACACTGAACCCAATACTGCCAGCCAGAAAAGGTCAGCAGTAACTACACACAGGTGAGAACGATCGGGCATTTTCAACGTCCAAACGGACAACCTGTCACAGACCTCTGTGACACGTTACTCTGAAGCCAACTCAGTGTGTCCAGCCATCTGCGGGCAGCTTGGGAAATAGTGACAGAAGCCAACATGTCCTGACCCGTAACAGTGATAAGCCATGATCTCTGGGGCAGAAGCCAACAGACTTAGCATGTCAGAGGTGACACCACACCAAAGGCAGCCTCCTGCCTCTGGCTTCTTTCCTGTCCCGTGTGGGGTTTTCCAACCTTCCACACAGACGGTAAGGCAGCAACAATGAACGAGGGAGGCCCTGGTTTAGTGGTAAATGTCTTCTCTTACTGAGTACATATTTTACTGCAGTTGCTATATCAGAACATCCTGTCAGAGCGCCGTGCAAGGGCCTGGTACAGCGTAAGCACCCAACACAGCATAGCGTGTCAGCATTTGCCATGCCGAAGAACATGTTTTATCCTACAAAAACTCGGAGCTAAGTGTGCTCTTCACGATGGACTGATAACAGAAGGCCGGGGAACCTGGGTACTCCCCATTTGGCTTCCGCTTCTACCAAGCTCATTACAATGTTGTGTAGGCAACGTCAGCGGCGGGAACGCGTTCAGTCGTTCATTTACTCACTCCCCTCCCCCCCCATCCAGGAAGCACACTCGGTGATGTGCACTCCAGAAATTCCTGGGAAGACCTGGGGCCGAATTCAGACCTATCTCCCCTCTCATGGTGTGCGGAGCAGAAGGAAACAGCCATGTGGTTAGGCATCTACGTCACCAAGAGAAACGGCAGGAGCGGACGAGAGAGACGGTGGACCACGCTTTGTGGCAGGACCCTGCCTCACACAGGCCTCACGCTTCTCCACCGTTGTTGGTGTCTACCGTAAGGAGACTCTCATGTTGAGGAAATTCTGATCCCAGGACGCTTTGGCCTCCTCTCTGGTTTTGTGGCAATGCAAAAGAGCAATGCCTGAGGTCAAGATCAGGGTAGAAGTAAAGAGAGAGTACAGGGTAGGCTGACTGAGAAGAAGCAGAGGCCTGGAAGGAGGCGCAGAGGTTTGGCGCCCCTCGGGAGTGAGACACTCAGGGCTCTACGGTCTCAGCTGCTGTCATCAGAGCAGTTCTGGATGGGCGAGGGGCAGATTGCTGAGGTGCAGGTGGTTAGACACAGTCAGGTCTGTCTCCGTGAGGAGACTGGGGCTTAGTGGACACGGGAGGGAAGGAGTGGAGTCACTATGGCATTATTCCCAGAGAAAGAGACAAGTGGTCCTTTAGGCTTGAGCAGTACAGGAGGCTGAGCAGGTGGCCACTTTGGAGTAAGGGCCCAGGGAAGCCCAGGGGACTCGTGATGGGCAGTGAGGGAGGAGGAAGGGCAGTGCTCACCCAGGCTGTTCCCCACGCCCTATTTACCGGTCCACCCCTTGCAATTATTACTCTCAGTTACATGGTTTCACAGTAACTAATTTTTTTTTTTTTCCATGAGCCTTCAAATCTCTAGGTTACATATAAGCTAAAAGGAACACACACCAAACACTTAAGTCATACATACTTACCCGGGTAAATATTACTACAGTGATACCAACGTGCAGGCGGCTGATAAGTCTCTGCGGTGCCATGTCTGGGCTCAAGTGTTACTTTAAAAAAAAAACAAATAACTACTTTTGTCTTCACCCCTATTTGCAGAACTCACACTGTGGATCATAACATGTAATACCATGTGTGGTATAATCAAAAGGGAGCGAGCACACCTCAAGGGACCCACAGCCAAAGCCTATGATTATTCACACTAACAATCTGGTTTTTAGAATAACTAAAACTAGAGGGAAAGACGCAGATATGTCCAAACCCCTTCATCATTTCTTTCAGGGAGGCAGAGGAAGGCAGGATGGCTGTACTCCTGACTGTTTCATTCTTTTAAAGCCAACATAAAAATGAGTCTACACCAGTCAACGGTGACGGGGGAGGGGCCAAGGTAAGAGGACACAAGGATGAAATCAGGCCCTGTCAGCCTGTGCAGAACACAGAAGTGTGTGACGGAGAGTCTCACAACCCAGGCTCTGCTGGAGCCAAGGAACTGACAGGAGAGCAGAATATACTCGCTTGAGTTCTCATCCTGTCTTCATCCCACATGCCATTTGTAAGATGGGAGCATGCGTGGCCTGCCTATCCTCTAGGGCAAGCCTGGGCCTTTCCTTGTTCTAGGAATGAAAAGGAGGGGAAAAAAAGGCCAGGTGTGGTGGTGCATGCCTGTGACACCAGCACTCACAGAGGCAGAGAGGCAGGCGAGTCTTTTTATCTCTGTGACTTCGAGGTCAGCCTGGTCTACAAAGTCCAGGATAGCCAGGGCTACACAGAGAAACCCTCTTGAAAAACCAAAGAGAGAAAGAGAGAGACAGACAGACAGACACACAGAGAGAGATTTTAATAAGGATATAATAAAATAATGCGAAATTACAGTCTACAGACGTGTGAGAGTTGCTAATGATCTCTGATAACAGCCTCTTACAGTGGGACTCGCCCTGAAAGCAGGACACCTGTGCTCACTAAAGCTTCCTCCAAGGAGGACCTTCCCTGTCAGTGGACTTGGAAGAGGGCAGGGAGGAGATGAGTGAGGGAGAGTGAGACTGGGAGGAAAAGAAGGAGGATACAACTGAATGACCTGTGATTAAAAAAACAAAAAACAAAAAACTTCCTTCAAGGACTGGCCCTTTATTTTATTTTATTTTATTTTATTTTATTTTATTTTATTTTATTT
>NW_026591643.1:0-4924 GCF_907164565.1 Psammomys obesus | reverse complement strand
TTTATTTTATTTTATTTTATTTTATTTTATTTTATTTTATTTTATTTTATTTTATAATCAGCACTAACTTGGTCAATCTGGCTGAATGTTACTTTTGTCCTATCTCAAAGGGTTTAATAAAACAAAAACGTGCTCCATCCAAACCAATCTAATTGTTCTTCCAAATCGTCTGTGAGTGTGTCAGCTCTCCTGGGTGTTTCTCTGCAGTCCCTTCACCAGCTAAGGCATGCCCGGAGTGCGTGACCACCTCCCTGTGCCCGCAGTATCGACCCTAGTGGACTTGTCAGGGAGAGGCACGGCTGACACTCCCCTAAGTGCTCATGTATTAGTGGACCGTCACGCACCGCCAAGCACATCAGTTTACACACGCTAAACCGAGTGATGGAACAGTCTGAAACACGAGTGTCAGCAAGCATCTCCTCAGCCTGCTTGTTTTAGACACGCTGCTTCCCAGAGGACTGCTTCTGACTGGGGAGGATTCTGAATATCTGCTTCTGACAAACGCATGTTTACCCCTGAAAGATGCCCAAGAGGACATACTTTAAAGAACAGTTGTTGAACAATGATTTTATCACATTTTAATTTATTTTCTGCATGCAGGTTGCAGAGTATGTGTGTGTTCACAGTGCTATAACACAGATGTGGAAGCCAGAGGGCAATCTGTGGGAGCCCATTCTCCTCCGCCCCTGGGTCTGAGAAGCCCAGCTCAGGTCTTCAGGCACGGCAGCGGGTCCCTCTATCTCACAGACTTGTGTTTTAAAACTGTTTTATCTGAGCATGTCAAAGGGATGATTTGTTTGAGCATCAACAATTTTAATTGCAGAGGTCGTTAATAAACTTTTCCAACTCCTTTCTGAATAAAACTCTCACAGAGTAGAAACAGTATTTATTTATATCCAGGGATAAACTGAGGAAGGTGTGTACAATCAAACTTCAGGGGAAGAGTTCAAGGCCAGCCAGAGCTACACAGTGACACAGTCTCAAATAAAAAAAAGTAACAACACAAGACACAAGTTGCTCCTTTGCACAACTTTACACATAACACGTTAGAACTACAGTTGTATTAGTACCTAATGTTATAAAAGACTCATAGTTGAGGTTGCTAAGGCTAGTTAAGGCACCTTGATTCACCAAGTCTCAAACATCACACACAGAGCCAGGGCCTGGGCCGTGGACTGTTATCTTGGTCATCACAGACATCACAAAAGCATGCAGCTATCCATTCACAAACATCCACATTTCCTTTTCTTTCCTTCTTTTTTCATTTTTCCTCTGGCTGTCCTGGAACTCTCTCGGTAGACCAGGCTGGCTTTGAACTCAGAGACCCGCCTGCCTCTGCCTCCCGAGTGCTGAGATTAAAGGTGTGCATCACTGTGCCCAGCTAACATCCATATTTTCAGAAAATGTTTGGCTTAGGACATGTGTTTGGCCTTGGGCTTATACTGATACCAAGACAGAGTCTCTGCCCACTACAGCTTAAAGAACTGTCTGTATTTAGCCCAAATACCCTGGGGCCCCTGGAGAACAGCCCAGCACTGTTTAATGACAACACGTATTCATTACAGCACATGAACAGCAGGAAAATGATCACAGAGGGCAGCAACAGTCAGGAAGAACAGATGCCCAGGTGTGGCCACACACCTACAGCAGGGCAATTACAAGCCTGAAGTCGGCACGGGCAACCCAGTGGTGCGGTGTCTCAAATAAAATTCAAAAGGAGTTGGGACGTAACTTAGTGGTAGAACATTTGTGCACCTTACACAAAGCTTTATCCTGCCAGCCCTCAGCTACTCACACCTGCCCTGAGCTATCCTGCCAGCCCTCAGCTACTCACACCTGCCCTAATCACACCTGTCCTGAGCTATTTACAAGAGCATAGGAAGCCCATAATTAATTTTTAGAAAAATCTATGACTATTACAAAAGTGCTTAAGAAAAAGCATTTAGGAACTGATCTGGGCAGACGTGTATCCTTATGTATAAAGCAAATATTTTCGATAACACCCTCAGAGGTATTAGAGTGAAAGATACAGAACAGGAATTTACATTAGTAAGTAACTCGCAAATTATAAAAATAAATTAATATACTATAAAATCACATTAAAATAAACAAAATATGATAATACCTATAACAAGTTAACAGTACACCTGTGAGAGGCCAAATACACTAGATAGTTAAGGAGATGAGTCAAGGCAAGTCAGGCTACTGCAACAAACCATTCATTAACCAGGGCTATCTCAAACCAAACCAAACCAAACCAAAACAAAAGGGCCTGGACTCGTAATGACTGGAGTCTCATGGGAACCAGGAGAAAGGAAAGGCGTGTCTCACCTTTGATGGGCCTCACATCTGAAAGCAGAGTGGTCTGCCATGCAGACCTTCAGAGAGTCAGAGGGAAACTTCAGGAAAAAAAAAAAATCAAAGGATACAGGGATATTTTGCAGGAGTCGGGCTGAGGGAAGCACTGTCAGATTGTCGTTTGGAGGTGGCAGTAGGGAATCCTTGGAAGGGCCTAACAATGGTGCAACAAGGTACAATAAGTGTGGGAAGGGCTGAGACAGGAGAATGACTGCCTTTTCAGTGTGGAAAACACACTTCAGACCCCTGAACTAACCAGCATAAGCATGGTGAGGAGACAAAGGTGTCCTTCAGGGGACAGAGCGGAAGGAAAGGAAGGGCGAAGGAGGGAAATGGGGTGGGAGGAGGTCAGCATGGGAGCCAGCACAGGGCCGCAGCAGATGACACACAGGCCGCAGACCAGGCAGGAGCAGGAAGAGAAGGAGATCTGGCAAAGGTACACTTTTAGGCCAGAAAAGGAGTCAGGTGGGAGAAGAAGTTGACACTAGCTGGGTGAGACGGGGCAGGGGCATCAGATTATATACTACACATGCACTCTAGGAATTATAACACTCAGAGACACAGACACACACACACATCCCGAGTGTTCAATCTCCACCCCTTTATGAAGGAATGAAGATGAAAGAGTTCCCGTTCCTGTGAAAGCTGCCTTTACAGTGTTTCTTTTTCCCTTTATTGCCCTGGCAAACATTAACGCTGCTAACCACCTCCTTCCTCAGCCAACCAGAAAACTAACTTAAAGGGTCCTCATTGAAAAGTCTGAAGGGGGGAGAAGGGTGCGTTGTAATTCCATGTGTTCACACCCGTCCCCCCAAACACACACACACACACACGGCTGTGGGTCAACAGCTCTGTGGATATTTCATAACACAAACAGGGTCAGACTCTCCCACCATCCCAAACTCTCTGAGAAGGTTAAACATCCACAGAACTCACGTTAACTCTCGGTGGAGGAAAGACAGCAGGAAAGGAAATACAGACTCTTCCTAAGGAGAGTGACAAGGACCTGCGTATCTGATTTCACTCCCCCTTGCCACAGTGGGGGGCAGGTGGGAGTGATGGCTGGTGAAGGAGGGGTGGAATTCAGGTCATCTTTACCTGGAATCCTGCATGGTTCTGCTGCTCAGCCTACCCATTCTCCTAAAATCAGGGCCAGGACTGTCACTTAGAACTTGGTGTAACTATGACCCTCTGAAGTGTGTTCTGCAAAGTAACAGCTCCTCGATTAGAGTTTCTCCAAACACACACACAACCCCTCTGTTAGAGAGTGGGGAAGAAAATGAGGTGCTAGAGAAAATACGTCTACCTGTGGCTTTTAGCTGCGCCAATGGTTACATAAGCAGCAGCTGGTCCCCCCTGCCCATGACTCCTTTCTGTCCTCAGAGGAGTTGCCGTTGCTTAAAGGACTCACTAATGTCACAATCACAGGCAGAAGAAAAAGCAGGCCTGAGTTGCACAAGTGTAGCCACAGATGTGAGTTTCAGGGCCAGATGCTGTCACCAACCCCAGGGACCTTCCTGCCCCAGCAGACCTGCCTTGATGGCTTTTCATTCTGCTGTTGAGCAGCAGGAAGCGAGCTGGCTCCTACCACCCCAGCAGCATCATGGGAGTTTCTCTCACATGTCCCTCTATAGCTCAAGCAAGCACACCCAGTTTTTAAGGAAATGCTAAGAAAGGGCAGGTTGACGGTATTTTCCACTGGTTTAAAAATAAAGCATTTCACTCTTAAGAAAACAGTATCTCAGCATCACAGGAACAGGAAGCAGCAGCTTGACACTGCAGCCTTCACTTCCTCTGTGAGCCACTAGCCGCCCGGCTGCAGGGCCTTCCCACTGCACTCACAGCAGGAGCCAGAGCTGGCTGCCACAGCCCATGGTGGCCGATCACATCACAGGTTAGGGCACACTCCACTCCCAGAGTGTCAGGGAGCAGGCATGAGCCTGGCCCTTCTCGTCTCACACAGTCCGCCTTCTGCTCGCTCACGAGCCTCCAGGAGCTGGGCCGCACCACAGCCTGGAGCACACGGAGGACCCGTGCTGCTGCCCGGAAGACACACAGGAGCTGGCTGAAGCCCCCGTGACTACAGCGGAAGTTCCCAACACACTCTGCCTCAGTTCTCTCATCTGTGCAATGGCAACACGGTTACCTGCTTCGCATATTAGTAGAAAGTTAACGAGACGGGACCATGAAATACTTAAGTCACACTGAAATAGATAGGACACTAATACAACAGTAGTATATATTCTTAATAGTACAGGGACTTCCTAGCTCCAACACTTCCACAAATAATATCATGCCATCTGAACCTTAACTGATACACAGGATAGGGGGTAACAGCCTCACCATTACTGTCGTCACCATCATCATCACCACCATCTCCATCACCATCATCATCACCACCATCATCACTGTCATCTCCATCATCACCATCATCATCTCCATCATTAGCATCACTTCCATCATCACCATCACCGTGGTGGAAAAACTGTGTTCCACTCCTCAGCAAGAGTTCCCGTCAGGGCTGGAGTGGTGATTCTGTGAGCAAAACTGCTTGCAGAGTGAGTTC
>NW_026591642.1:0-11424 GCF_907164565.1 Psammomys obesus | reverse complement strand
ACAGGAACTGTCTCTGACATGAACTCAGGAGCTGCTCGCCCCTGAGGGGAAAGCAGCCTTACCAGGCCACAGAGGAAGACAATGCAACCAGTCCTGATGAGAACTAATAAACTTGGGTCAGATGGAAGGGGAGGAAACCTCCCCATCAGTGGACTGGGGGAGGGGCATAGGAGAAGAAGATGGAGGGAGAGTGGGATTTGGAGGGGATAAGGGAGGGAGCTACAGCTGGGATACAAATCGAATAAACCTAATTAATAAAAATGAAATAAAAAATTTTAAAAGAGGTCATGTGTCAAAAAGCGGGGGGGGGGGGCAGATGTGGTGATTCAAGTCTTTAATCTCAGCACTGGGAGGCAAAGGCCAGCATAGCTCTTGATTTCAAAGCCAGCATGGTCTACACAGTGAGTTCCAGGTCAGCTAGAGCTACTTAGTGAGACCTTGTCTCAAAAAGAATAAAAGAATAAAAGAAATCTTTAAAAAACACAAAAAGAGCCCCCCAAAAATGATTATTCAAGTGATCAGCAATGAAATCATATGCGCAGAAGTAGCAATGTGTAAATAAGTAGGCTGTATTTATATATTTAGAAACAAACACACACAAAGAAATGAAAGCCATGAATTTAAGAGACAGGGGGAGGGGTGCACATAGGAAGGGCTCAAGAGAGGAAAGAAAAGGAAGAAAATGATGTAGTTACATTTTAATTAAAAAAAAAAAAAAAAGATTTTTGCCAGGCAGTAGTAGCACATACTTTTTTTTTTTTTTTTAGGATTTATTTATTTATTGTGTATACAGTGTTCTGCTTCCATTTATGCCAGAAGAGGGCACCAGATCTCATTATAGATGGTTGTGAAAGCCACCATGTGGTTGCTGGGAATTGAACTCAGGACCTTTGGAAGAGCAGCCTGTGCTCTTAACCCAAGCCATCCATCTCCCAGCCCCTGGCACACACCTTTAATTGCAGCACTTGGGAGGCAGAGGCAAGTGGATCTCTGTGAGTTCAGGCCAGCCTGGTCTACAGAGTGAGTTCCAGAACAGTCAGAGCTCCACAGAGATGCTGTGTCAAAAAAAAAAAAGAATGGTAGCAGGGCAAAGCCTTCCCTGAAAAGACAACTGCAGGCTAATGGTGACAGGATTCCCATGAGGCTGTGGCTCGGACCAGAACAATGTGAGTCAGTGCCTGACGTGGAGCACAGTAGGACTGTCCACACCTGCTCTGCCTCATTAATGCCACAGTCCTTTGTCACCCACTGTCCCAAGAACATTGTAATGAAAGGAGAGGACTTGAGAAGAAGACAGGGACAACCCATGGCTTAAACTGAGGTAGTAAGAGGCCAGCTTGGTGGCACATGCCTTCAACTCCAGCAATCAGGAGGCAGAGACAGGAAGATCTGAGTTCCAGGCCAGCCTAGTCTACACAAGTCAGTTGTAGGTCAACTAGAATCACACACTAACACTGTCTTAAAACAAACAAAAGAACCCTGAGGCAATGGGAATATTTTAGAACAAAAAAATCATTTAATTTACATACATATACAATTCCCTCTTTCCACTGCTATTCATTTTATAAATTCAAAACGCATAAATCACTTTCGTCTATCTCCAAGTATTAGTAAAAACAAACCCACAATTCAACTTTTAGATCTGTTTGGGGATTTTTGTTGTTGTTGTTATTTGTTTGTTTATTAGAGTGGAGTGCTAGAGATTGACCCCCAGGCTTGTACAATCTAGGCCAGCACTTTACAGCCTTGCCATGATGTAATCCAGGCTGGCTTTTGCACTTGGCCCTCCTGCTTCAGCTTCCTAAGGGCTGGAGTTGTAGGGTATACCACCATGGACCACAGTGCATCCTGACCTACGAGTACTAACTACTTTGGGTTTGTTTGTTTGTTTGTTTGTTTGTTTGTTTAAGACAGGGTCTCTCTACACATAGTCCTCTGTCTGGACCAGGCTGGCCTCAAACTCAGAGACCTGCCTGCCTCTGTCTCCCTAGTGCTGGGATTAAAGGCCCATGCCATCATGCCTGGCCCTCATTAAGACGCTACAGGGTAGATTGGCATAAGGGTGCCCTGACAGCAAGACAGGCCATCTGCACCTTGGCCTCCTGCCATGAGGTGCAGGCAGAGGAAGGCAGAGCCCCAGCAAAACACTGAATTTTACCTCCTAGAGGCCAAATCCAGTCACAGTCATAACCTCATAGATGCCAAATCCAGAAGACATTTTAGTGCAACTGTTCTTCACGGTAGTCTTCTCCCAGTGTGGCAGGGCACTCTCCCTCAGGGGCACTCGCTGTCTACGTATCAGTATGCGCAGCACCGCCGGCCCTCAGCCAGCCCTCAGTATAACGCTGATTCAGTCTCAGAGCACCATCTCCAGCCTTATTCTTTGTCTTAACTGCAGACCCACAGCTCTAGCCAGTTCACCGGGCCTCCCACAGCACCTGGGATTTATCATCCCCAAAAGTAAACATCATCCTGTCCTCTCCCATTCTCTCCAACATGGTGGGTGTCACCAGCCGGTGAGTCACCAGAAAGCAGAGAAGCTATTCTAAACGCATCCCTTCAACAAACAGTGAATACTGCTTGTGCACACCAGGCGCTGACAAGGAAGACAGGAAGAAATCCCACCCTTGCGGAGATGAAGAATGGATGAACAGAGACAAAAAAACAAAATAAGAAACAGATGAGCCAGGGGCTGGAGAGAACTCACAGTTAAGAGCATTTTCTGCTTTTACAGGACCTAGGTTCAGATCCCAACTCACAACCATTTGCAACTTCAGACCCCAGGGATCCAACGCCCTTTTCTGGTTGTCTCAGGCACCAGCTAGCATGTAGTGCAGACACATACACGAAGGCAAACACTAATACACACACACACACACACACACACACACACTCACAAAAAAAAAAAAAAAACCTTTAAAAATAACAAGGAAACAAAGCATAGCACTGTCAGCTGGGAAGCATTACCAAGAGCGAGCAGGCAGGACGGGGCAGAACGGTGGCTTTCAGCTCAGCTCCTCGGCCAGGGAGACGGGGCGGGGCGGGGCGGGAGGGCACTGCTGCCCTGGTCTGCTGGCTCACTCTGACACAGTCTGGAGTCCTCCCAAGCCCCACCCTCCTGGCCCTCCCCGACCCAAGGCCGACCACTGCATCCTAGGTCCCACTGACCAGCTGCTCATCTGCACCTCCAACCACGGTGCACAGCACCGCCCACAGCGATGCCCTTACCTTCTCTAAATGCCACCTGGCTCACCTCACCCTCCTTCCAACCTCAGAACAGGAGCGGCCTCCTTGGCTCATCCTACCATCACATGGGCATTTCCCAGCCTCACCTTCCCCTCAGCCCATCCCACTGGGACAGGCTTCAACCACAACTTACTCTCAGGTCTTATTCCTCCCATCAGGACCACATGTGGCCAAGATGCACTTGCCTCCGAGTGCCTAAGAGCCTCCTCACCACTCAGGCTGGGTCTAACCCCTTTCAGGAACTACCCATGCCAGGATGCTAACAGCACAACCCTGCACAGTGGGTTTTCAGCAGCCAACAATCCCTCAAGCCCAAGCCCCCATAATTTTGTATTTTTAATTTCTTGAGACAGGGTTACAGACAGGTGTAACCTTGTCTGTCCTCGATCTCACAAAGATCCACCTGCCTCTGCCTTCCCAGTGTTATTCTTTTGCTTTTTTACTTTGTTTGAGGGAGAATCTTGCTGTGGAGCACAAGCCGGCCTGAAAATCCTCAAAATGTGCCACCGTGCCCAGTTTTTAACATTTTTATTCTATGTTCTAAAACTTGACACTACTTGCTAGCATGGTAGTCATTTCTTCGCTGTGTAATCTGATTTCTAATATTCACTCAACTAAGAAATCCATTGCTTCTGACTTTTCTATTTAAGTCAATTATGTCTGAAGATTGTTTATGGCCCTTTAGAGATTTTAACTTTTCCCAACCTGGAAAAAAAAAAGCTTTAAAATGTTTTCTAAGATGATATCAGTGTGTACACCTGTGTGATTCCTTTGTGCACCAGAGCTCAGAAGAGGGTCTCAGACTACCTGGAATTGGAGTTAGAGACACTTACGAGCCACCTTTTCTGGGTGCTAGGAACCAAACCCTAATCCCTCTGAACGAACAGTAATTGCTCTTAACAACTGAGCATCTCGCCAGCCCCAAGAATGTACTAATTTTTAAAATATAAGCACTTAAGTTGTGGGTAATATTAGTTTGTTCTTCTTGCACTGAGAAAACAGGACTTTTCCAGTGCTAGAATATTTCATATATGTGTACCGCATCTCTTCCCTCTTTGCACTTTGAAAATATCCCTGTCTAGATTCCATGCATGTCTATACTTTTGCTTTTTGGTTTTTGTTTACTGGAAATAGAATTTTGCTATGTAGTTGGGGCTGGCCTCATACTAATAAGGCCCCTGCCTTGGGTGTTAGGGTTAAGGTGCACAGTCACTCCCTGTTATACCTTTGCTACATATGCTTTTACAATGCACTCCCAAACCAGCTGCATGCTGGTGGACAGAGGACTCACTACCAGGTCCCACCCCTCTTGGTTCCACCACAGGCCATCAGGCTAGACTGCAACATGATGCTGCATTCTTTAATGATCTGGAGAGGGCCAACCCTCCCACACATCCACACACTCTGAAATTTTAAATAGAATCACTGCATTCTTAAAAATACTTAGGATGCACACAGTAGGTCAAATTTCCTGCCACAACTGAGGCTTGTAGGCAGCCCATGAAAGAAGATCCCTAACTGTGGTATGCTTAGGAGACTCAAGGAGGTTGGTCCAATTTCCTGGTGGGATTTTCACTGTCCTATTACAAGGCATTCCAGGCTAATTCTGATCCAAGGCTTAGTCAGGTTGTATGAAGTGCCCTGGAATTTCAGTAACACAAAGAATCAAAAACGCAACTACCCCTCCACACAGCAGTTTAAATAATATACATTTTTTGTTCTCATGCTTTTTTAAAAAAGACATCATTTGTGCAAGTACACCAGATCCCCACTTAATAATAAAACAGCAGGCAGTGACAATTCCAACACAGCACACCTGGAAATGCCCTGCGAACTTCTTTATAAAGCCATCCACTTCATCACACGTTAATACTACTTTTTTAACGCTTTAATTTTTTTCCCCCCCACGGGAAGGGGGTCCCACAGTAACAAGGAAAAGCACTCCAAGCGAGGCACGTTCAGGTCGCCAGGGAGATTCCACACACGGCCACTGAAAGAGACTGGCTGGCCACAGCATGACAGCACGCCGCCCAGGGCGGTGCCGGGGAGAGGTGGGGGCTAGAAGGGCGGGGAGGCCTGAGACAAAGCCAGTCCGCTGACCCCCAACACAACCACCACCACCGCCGCCGCCGCCGCCGCCGCCTCCCCGGGCCCTCAGCAGCGAGGCTTTGGGACCCTAGGCCCACAGCTGCCACTGGAAGGCCGCCCCCGCCCCGGGGCCTGAGTCAGGGCGGAGCCCTGGGCCACAGACGGGACAGAAGCGTGAGGGACACTGGAGTGGAGCGGAGGAGAGGGGAAGGGACAGGGACCCGAGCCTAGAACGCAGGCAGAGAGGACTGAGCCCCAAACCTGGAGGGTCAGGCCGGAGAAGGGGACAAGGACCTCAACCCAGAGAGGCACAGGCAGAAATGGGACAGGTCTCGAACCAGGGCTGGCGAGGAGGGTTTGTACAAGAGCTTCGGCCTGGATGTGCAGGGAGAGAGAGATGACAAAGAGCTCAGACAGGAAAAGGCGCAGGCAGTGACAGGGCAGGGGCGCAGGTAGACAGGGGACAAGGACCGCAGACTACAGGAGCGCAGCGAGGTGACAAGAGACCGAGCCTGGAAAGGCGCAGGAGAGGGGACAGAAACCCCAGCCTGCGCGGGCACAAGCTGAGAGAGGACAAGGACCGCAGGCTGCAGGTGCGCAGGCAGAGGTGACAGAGACGGGAGCACGGAGGGGCGCGGGCGGCGCGGATAGGGGACCCGAGCGTGCGGCACCGGTGAGAAGCAGGGAGGGGAAAGGGTCTGGGTCTGGGCGGAGGACCAGAATCGCAGCCTGGAAGGGCCGGGTGCAGACGCGGCGGTGGACCGGAAGGGCCCAGAGCCTCACAGCCCGGAGGATGCGGGCGGGAAGGGGTCGCGGCGGCGGCGTCCGGAGCGCTGCGCACGAGCCGCGCGGAGCCCGGGGCGGGGCGGGGACGGGGCCGCGCACTCACCGTCCGATCGGGAGCGCCGCGCTCGTCGCGCTGTCACGGGCCGAGGCCGCGCAGAGCACAGCCGCCTCAGCAGCAAGCGGCGCCTCCGCGGCCGCCCCGCAGCATCCTCAGCCTGACTCGCGCTCCGCAGCCTCGCGCCACCCTCCGCCGCCAAAAATGGCGTCGCCGGCGCCGCGCCCGCCCCACAATGCTGTGCGCCGTGACGTCACCCGCCCTCGCACCGCCGGGCGGGGCACGGGGGAAACTGAGGCGGGGGGCTGCAGTCCCGCGCCCTCCAGGAGCCGCTAGTCTGCGTGCCGTCGCCTCACACCCGCGGCCTCACTCGTCCCGCCTCAAGCGGTGGAGGAGGGGAAGGATGCCAGGCGGCCAGGGCCCACCCTCCGCGGCTCGCTCCTGGTCGCAGCTCTCGACCTCCAGCCTGGCCCGAAGGGCAGGCTTGCCAGCTCAGGTTGCTCCCGGGACTCACACAGCCGCCTGGCACCCCCAGCCGCAGGCCTGACTCAGCAGCCGGCCGAAGGGTACGCTGAGTCAGTGGCAAGGCCGAGCTTGCCTGCCACCGGCTTGGGAACCCTCCAGATGCCATTAGACGTTCCCGGAACGCCCGGTGGCATCACTAAGGGGTAGGTGGCAACCTCCCCACCTTAGGAACCACTGCCCTCTTCTGATGATATTGCCCAGTACCTGCTGCAGTCCTCCACCCTGCAGTTACACCTAGCAACTTCAGGGAAGCAGGTGCTTTTGGTCTTAGCAGGCAGATCGAGTTATTTTAACCTACTAGAAAAATCAAAGGCGGGCTAATAAGGCGGTGGGAGCACAGCAGCTCAGGTTGACCTAGGAAGGAGTCTTTTCGTGACTGTAAAGTTTTTACTTGTCCCAGCACACAAACTGCTGCTTGGGTATTGGGTGTCACGAGTTCTCTCTCAGCCACCGCCATACATCTGCGCAAAGTATATACCTGGTCCTGTCCAAGTGCTGTAAGAAAGAAAAGAGCAAGCTAAGCAGAGCCCGTTTCCATTCTGTGGGGCCCTCGCTGCCCCCTCAGAGCCCTGTATTACATGAACTTCTTCCGTGGAGGGCTTTTTTGTTTGTTTTTTGTTTCATCTGTCCCTTGCCCACCGCCTTGTTCATGATTTATTATCATGTTCTTTTGCCCCTTCAACTAATGTCACCTAAGCTCCCAAGGTCCTCGTGGGAAGAACCAGATGCCAGCACATGGTGTCTGCTGGCCAGCTCCCATTCCAGTAAGAAACACAGGCCTAAACAGAATCTGACTTGTTGAAACAGTAAAACAGCCAGGTGGTGGGGGCACACGCCTTTACTCCCAGTGCTCAGGAGCCGGAGGCAGGTGGATCACTCTGAGTTCCAGGCCAGCCTGGTCTAGAGAGCAAGTCCAGGACACCCAAGGCTACACAGAGAAACCTTGTCTTGGGGAAAAAAAAAAAAGTGTGCTGACACTCAAAATCTAGGAAAGAATAGGCCCACTAAGCCAGCATAGAACACTCCAGCAAACCCTGAGACAGGGGCAACCGTGTTTTGTTGGGGGAAAGAAAAGACCATGCTAATCAGCCCTGCCACAGCCATACAGTACTCTCAGCACCAGTTTGGTCTACAAAGGCCCACAGGCCCTGGTCATGCTAAGCTTGTGTTTTCCTGTCCCTAGCTGCCCTCATCTGTCCCTCAGTTTGCGCTGCCACACACCAAATTCGGTGTCCACCTGCCTAGAATGTTACATGACTTCTTGGAGAGACATAGACATCTATCTGTTCCTGGGCTGGAAAGATGGCTACATGGTTAAGAATCTTGCTGCTCTTTCAGGATACTGGAGTTCTGTTTCCAGCCATTGCCTGTGGACCTCTTCCAGCCTCTTCTGGCCTCTGTGACACCTGCACGCATGGACACACCCACACATACACACATAGATGAATATGAATCTTTGAAAAAAATGTAAATATCTGTTCACCCCCATTAGGGCACCAACAGAGCAAAGAAAGAATTCCACCCTAGTCCAGTTTGATGAGCCAATGGTATTGGGGTTATTTACAGAAGCAAGGATGACATACAAGCAGCTATACCACCCAAAGGCCACCAGCATGTGTGACAGCTCGTGAAAACTTCAGTGCTGGAGTCCCACCCTATCACCTCAATACATACATCTGATACCTCTCAGGACCACGAACAGCTGGGAGGCAGGAAGGAGTGGCCAAGGGCTCTTTGCTGAGGGTCTGGTCCCTCTGCTGGGGGTGTTAACAGCTCCTTTCCATGAACCTAACCATCCCTTGATCACCTTGCTTCTTTCATCATCATTCCTGCAGAGCCAAGGTATTCTGTAGGTCCCCATAGTAATCTCTGCTCCATCATGGCCATGGTCATGATTTTCCTCACAGGAAGTAGTTAGACCACAACAAATGTTCTTGTGTTTTGGTCTGTTTTGGTTTGGTTTGGTTTGGTTTGGTTTGGTTTGGTTTGGTTTGGTTTTTCAAGACAGGGTTTCTCTGTGTAACTTTTGTCTGTCCTGGAACTCACTCTGTAGGCCAGGCTGGCTTTGAACCCACAGAGATCCTCCTGCCTCTGCTTCCTGAGTGCTGGGGTCAAGGGCGTATGCTACCACCACCCAGCTACAAATGTTCTGCTTTATGCCCAGGTACTCCAAGCCTCAGGCAAGAGTCATTTCTTCCATGAAGCCTTCTATAACCGTGCCAGCCCAGTCAAGGTCTCCTCTAGGCTTCCACCTGTCCCTTCCACTACTGTGCACTGCAGTCAGTTTACACAGCTGCTTGTCCCCTGACCTGACAGCATTAGAGCAAAGTGTTCTGCATCCTCCCAGCCCTCCTAACACCTGCCGCAGAGCAGCAGGGTGTGCGGCTGGGGTCGGTCAGTGGAGGGGAGAAGGTCAAGCTGACCCTTGTCTCTTCTTTGCCGTACCCCCTCTGCTGGAAGGAACACTCGGGCCCTTGAGTCCTTGACTTCTGTTTTGACTCTCGGAATTCCTGCCAGTTCTTAGAGCCATTAATGGCTGAGGCTGCTTCCCCAAGGGAGGGGCTGACCAAGGCAAAAGGCATGGATGCTGTGCTCTGCTGCCCAAATATTTGGCAGAACAGCTGCCTGGTGGCTGGGTGAAGCAAAGGAATATCTACAGTCAGCCCCAGCCATCTCTGAGACCAGCACCCACCCTTGCTAAATACATGTTTGTTTGTTTGTTTGTTTGTTTCCTTCATTTGTCCTTTCTTTTTTTTTTTAATGTTTTGAGATAGGGTCTTGTGAATCCCAAGTGGACCTCAAACTCACTATGAACTGAGAATGACCTTGAATTTCTGAGCCTCTTGCCTCCACCTCTTAAATGCTCGGACTGTAGGCATGCACCACCACACCAGTCTATAAAGTGCTAGGGACAAAACCTTGGGTTTTGTGCACACTAGGCAAGCACTCTACAAACTGACGCACACCTCCAGCCCTATACTGTCTGTGTTGACTGGCCCTCAGCCACTGAACAGAGCCCTGTCACCCCCATTTTACAGCTATGCAACCCAGCTCTTGTAGGCTTTGAGAGACATTGTCTCTCAGCTTTGGGGATCACAGTAGAGCATCTCTGTGCTTCTGACTTGGAGGTTGGCTGAGCCAAGGAGTTCTGCCCCATGTGAGCTCGGCCTCTGTCGTGGGAAGGCCTCTCAGCAGGCTGCATCTGGCAAGCAGATGCTATCTGCCCATCCCAGTGAGTCTAAGGACCAGGGAACAAACATGGAGCTATGAGGGTAAAGCCTTAACACATTTGTGGAGATTCTGTGGCCTCTGAGCATCCCTAGGACTAGCTGAAGTGTAGGGGACTGTGCCATTATGGCACATCAAAGGACCTGGGTGGCCCTGCTCCCCAGTACTAGGGTGGCTCCAGCTGCAGCAGGCAGCGGGAAGGGTGAGTGATAGTCTTGTTCTATCCAGCAAGGGCAGCTAGCAGCTAGCGGCACTACCTGTCTGCTTCTCCACCCCTTTCCCTCCCTGAATGAAAATGTGTGGTCCTCTGCCCTCATTATTTCCATCTCCTTCAGCCTCTGGCCCTTTTGTCCTGCTCCCAAACCCAGACAGATCAGTAAGCTGCCTAGAAATGCAAGCCAAGGCTAGGGCTCAACTCGCAGATTTGATTTCTGTCCTACTTAGGGTCACTATTGCTGTGATGAAACACCATGCCCAAAAGCAAGCTGGGGAGGAAAGGGATTATTTGGCTTAGAGCTCCACATCACTGTCTCTCACTGGAGGAGGTTAGGACAGGAACTCAAGCAGGGAGGAACCTGGAGGCAGCAGCGGATACAGAGGCCATGGAGGGCTGCTTACTGCCTTGCTCCCCATGGCTTGCTCAGACTGCTTTCTTAGAGAACCCAGCATGGCCAGCTAGAGGTGGCACCACCCACAATGGGCTGGGTTCTTTCTCATTCACTAAGAAAATGTCCTATATAGGCCTGCTTATAGCCCTGTCTCTGTAAGAGAAAGAAACAGGGCTGCTTTTTTCAAGACAGGGTCTCTCTGTGTAGCCTTGGCTGTCCTGGACTCGCTTTGTAGACCAGGCTGGCCTCCAACTCACAGAGATTTGCCTGGCTCTGCCTCTCCAAGTGCTGGGATTATAGGCATGCACCACAGCGCCTAGCTGGAGATATTTTCTCCGTCGAGGCTCCTTCCTTTTTGATGACTACAGCTTGTATCAAGTTGACAAAATCAGCCAGCACACTGGCCTTTGGTTTGTTTTTGAAACAAGGTCTCATGTAGCCCAGGTTGGCCTCAAACTTGTCATGTAGTCAAGGTGATCTCGAATTTCTGTTCCTCCTGGATCCACCTCTTAAGTGCTGGGATAATAGGCATAAACAACAACAAAAAAAGATCCTAGTTTTTGCTGCTGCTGCTGTTTTTGTTGGGTTTTGAGACAAAATCTCATTGGAATTGCAAAGTTGGAAGTAGCCTATAAGTAGTGCTGAGGTGAAGCTGAAATCTCTGGTTAATAAACAGTGAAGTAAGTCAGATGTGGAGCACACTTTTAATCCCAGCATTCGGGAGGCAGAGGCAGATGGATCTCTGAGTTGGAGGCCAGCCTGAACTACAGAGTGAGTTCCAGGACAGTCAAGGCTACACAGAGAAAGCATGTCTCAAAAAATTGAAGAAGAAGAAGAAGAGGAAGAAGAAGAAGAAGAAGAAGAAGAAGAAGAAGAAGAAGAAGAAGA
>NW_026591641.1:0-15879 GCF_907164565.1 Psammomys obesus | reverse complement strand
AGAAGAAGAAGAAGAAGAAGAAGAAGAAGAAGAAGAAGAAGAAGAAGGCGGCAATGGCTCAGGTTGTCCACAAATGCCCAAGAAAAGAGAAAAAGAGAGGAAGAAAGGGAAAGAAGTTAGGAGGGAAGAAGAGAGGGGAAGAGAAGGAAGAAGCAACAGGAAGAGGAGAAACAGAGGGGTGTCAGCAGAGAGGATGTCCACATGGGAAGCAGTGCAGGCTGGGAAGGAGCTGAAGGGCAGGTGACTGGTGGCACTGGCAGCTGGAGGCACCCACCCCTCCCCTCAGAAGCTTGCAGTCCCCTCCTGACCTAGGCAGTGCTGTGTGCAAGGCGCAGGCAGGAGTCACTGGGCACACCCGTCCTGGTATCCGGCCCTGCGGCTAATCCAGCTCCTTATACAGATCACACCCTTTCTGGTCTCATGCTTTAATTCTAAAAATGGAACTTCCAGGCAGTTTTTCCTCTGCAGAGCCAGAACTGCCCAGCACAAAACTCTAGGGCTGCCGCCTTCAGAAAGGCAGCACTGGAGGAGAACCAGCCAATGAGGCAGGGACTACCGCAGGAGGCAGCCTGGCCATCTCTGCCCCTCACATTCTCGCAGCAATGCCAGGGCCTGTGTAGACAAACCAGCATGTTCACCGAGCACCTGCACACACTTAGAGAAGGCACCCAAGGATTCTGCAGGCCACCCCATCACTCCCTGCCAACCGTGACTCAGGAGGTCCAGTGTCTTCATAGCTGTTCTCCTCGCATGACTCTGGGACTCTAGGACTCACTCGAATGTCCTGAAGGTGAGGCCTTTCTGAGAACAGTTGGCGGAGAAGCCCCAAGCCTCAAGAGATTTACTGTCACTGCCTACTACGGGGAAGGGGGTCCCTTGGGCCCAAGGGCTACAGCTGAGACATAAAGGACAGGGGTGCCACGTGCGCCCTGGGACTTCATCACATGCTCTGGACTCAGCAGCTGGCCTCAGACTCACAGAGATCCTCCTGCCTCCGCCTGGCCAGTGCTGGTCTAATGGTGTGCACCTCACATCTGGCTGGGGTTTTCCTTTCAAACTCTAAACAACTGTCATCTGCTTGAGTCCATTCTTTGTTTTTGAAATTCCTTTTGTGTCCATTCTTAACTTATTTTTATTTTTTGTTTGTTTGTGTTTTGTTGAGACCTTACTATGTAGTTCTGGTTTCTGTTATTTGCTGGGTATGTGTTATTTGATCTCATAGAGATCTGCCTGTCTCTACCTTGAATTCTGGGCCTAAAGGCAAGCACCACCATTCTCTTATTAATGAGGCTAAAAGCCCCAAGAGGGGCCCTGATATTCCCAGGTATCAAATCAACTCCCTTGGGACTCATCAAAATTTTCAGCAGCACTTCTTTGCTGCTGTTCAATTCTTCAGTACGCAGAAAAATTGAACCCACTTCTCTACGCTAGACAGGATCAGAACTCACAAAGACCTGACCGCCTCTGCTTCCCAGTGCTGGGGTTAAAGGCCACTACACCAGGCTCCAGGCCCATCATTCGTGTCCTTCAGGTCTTGCTGCACAGCTAGAGACCTGAAGAGTCTTGAGGAAACTTCCAGTTGTCTAGCTGAAAGCCCTCCCTAGACATGGCATTTCCCTTGCGTTCCTGACATGCTCCAGCAGGCCACGTGGTCTGGTTTCTTTCTTGTCTTTACCTGTTCCTTCTGCCCGTCCCAAAACTGTGTTGCTGGGACGGTGCACCGGTGGCACCGCCACATCTGTCAAAGCGACCCATGTGACTTTCGGGCGGAGTCACCGTCTGCCTGGCCTGCTCCTGCTTGAACATGACTGAACTAAAGCTTCTCAGACAACATGTGGTGCTGTCTACTGGGCTTGTGTGTCAGTGTGTGATGGCGTGCGAGTAAGTGTGTGTGAGAGGGTTTCATTCTTTGCTGCTAGGGATTGAATCTAGGGCCTCGTCTATCCTAGGCAAAGACTCCAAGCCACAGCCCTGCCCCTATCTGTACTTTAAAGTTGCATTTTCTCCATGACTGTCATGCTGAAAAGATCACATGCTTTTTTTTTTCAACTTTACAAATGAACTTTATTACTTCAAAAGAGTATAATATTATGATATTTAGGTCTTTATCTCATGAGTACATTTTTCATGGCTTCATATATATATGAAATATACATATATGCTTTATTTTCAAAGAAATGACTATAATTATTTAAAACACTTCAACATGTCTATCTTTTTTCTTTTTTTTAATTCAATTTCCATCCTCTTCATAGGTCCCTCCCTCCTCTCCTCCCAGTCCCACCCTCCCTCCCACATTCCCCCCTACCCAGACACCCTAGCTCTTCTATTCACGTGAGAACTGATAAACTGTGGTTCATTTACACAATAGAATATTACTTGGCCATTAAAAACAAGGAAATCATGAAATTTGCAGGCAAATGGTTGGAACTAGAAAAGATCATCCTGAGAGAGGTAACCCAGATCCAGAAAGACACACATGGTATGTACTCACTGATAAGTGGATTTTGGTCATATAGTACAGGATAGACATGCTACAATGCCCAGACCCCAAGAAGATAAGTCCAAAAGGCATCTTAGGCTTCCTGTCAACCCATTAGGTGGGGGAGGGAGGGATATCTCTGACATGGACTATATTGCTTTTTCATCACTTCCCCCATAGGACTTCCCTACAAGGCCACAGGGGAGGAAGACAAATTCAGTTGTTTTTGGGGGGAGGGAGTGAGGGTTTTGAGACAGGGTTTCTCTATGTAGTTTTGGCTGTCCTGGACTTGCTCTGTAGACCAAGCTGGCCTTGAACTCACAAAAATCCACCTGCCTCTGCCTCCCTGAGTGCTGGGATTACAGGTGTGCGCCACATTTAATTGGGGCTGGTTTACAGTTGGGAGGTTTAGTCCACTATCATCATGGTGGGGAGCATGCAGCGTGCAGGCAGCCGTGGTGCTGGAGAAGGCGCTGAGAGTTCTACATCTGGATCTGCAGGCAGCAGAAGGGGCCTGGGAGCCAACTGGACAAAGCTTGAGAATAGGAGCCCTCAAAGCCCGCCCCCACCGTGACACACTTCCTCCCACAAGGCCATACCTCCTAATAGTAGCATACCCTATGGCCAAACATTTAAACTCATGAGTCTGTGGGGACCAGACCTATTCAAAGCACCACAATATCTACCTTTAGTTTTGTTCAAAACATGGGGTCTCGTGTTGCCAAGGCTTGGCCTCCGAGTCACCAAAGGTTGACCATGAACTTTTTCTTTGCTCCATGCTTACTTTATATATAGGTAGTGGAAATAGAATTCAGGGCTTCATGCACACTGGATAGGCACTAGGAACTGAGCCACACCCAGCTCACATATCTATCTTGTCAAACGTATATTCAAATCTTTGGCTTTTGTTTTGTTTTGTTTTGTTGTTGTTGTTTTTCCCTTTGGTTTTTTGAGACAGGGTTTCTCTGTGTAGCCTTGGCTGACCTGGACTTGCTTTGTAGACCAGGCTGGCCCCAACCTCACAGAGATCTGCCTGTCTCTGCCTCCCTGTGTGCTGGTATGAAAGGTGAGTGCCACTGTGCCTGGCTTGGCTTGGGCTTTTTTTGGGGGGCGGGGAAGGGAGGTCTTTTTGGTTTATTTTTTGGGTCATTATATACCCAAGCTCATGTCTTCCCATCTTAACCTCATGTGGACTAGAATCAAAGCATCACCAAAATGCCTGCCTGGAGCTGTCTTGTTACTGAGTCCTTTCTAGGAGCTGGGTGTCAGACCTTAGTCAGAAACATGTTTGTGATTATGTCCCTCGATCTGCTGCCTGCATATCTCCCTCCTATTTTTATTGCAGTAAATTACACCCAATGTGAAATTTACCATCTAAACCATTATGACTATTTAGCATTAATTAACATGTTAACCATTTACAACCATCATCATCACCTATCTCTGTGATCCTTCTCATCTCTTAAGACTGACACCGTGAGGGCCAAGGGTGTGGCTTAGTGGCAGAGCACTTGCCAGTAAGTCTAACATGACCAGCACTGAAAAAGAAAGTTGGAACTTGAAGGTCTCAGACAATAGAGGACATGAAGACAAAGGCGTTTCTTGAGATCACAAGATTTATTTAACACAATGGACAGAAAGCAGCATCATAGAGGCTGAGGAGAGCAAGCCAGGCCCACGGACCAGAAGAAAGGTCTCTTCTTCTGCCTTTTTGAGGACAATGGAGGTTTTATCACATGAGCTTTTGGCCAAGCTGGTTTCCAGGCAGGAGTCAGGGAAGAGGGAGAAAGTAGGATGGGTGGTCACCAACACCGCTTTGGGTGAAGTCTCTTCTCCAGAGGGGATTCTGGAGCCTGCAAGTCTGATGCCACTGCTGCAGGCTTCTCCGTGGGGTGTGTAGGAGGGTGCAGCCTCATACCTGCAGGCAGGAAAGCCTGCTGCCCACAGCACCGCAGCCTGCACAGCGCTGGTCCCACACTCCATTCTCATGGAACTCGGCAAGGGTGACCCAGCAGGTGTCCGCCACTGTGATTCTGACTACGCTCAGTAGCTCGTGTACACAGGATCATGCAGCGTGGCATGCGTGCTGCTGGGGTGGAATGCAGGCCCCGTGCATGCCAGCCAAGCTCCCTGACCCCGAGTGTCACCCCCAGCCCGTAATTAACATTTCCACCCACTCAGACACCCCTCTCTGCTATGCCTCGGGGAGAGCTTGGCTCTTCTCTTTGGGTTTGTTGCTTATAGATTCAGCTGGAGCCTCCTGGCTCCCAGGAAAGCACCCCACAGCAGACCTCAGCTACCCTCTGTGTGGCCGAGCACCGGAACCCCCCAGGCTGAGCTCTAAGGGCTGTCTAAGCCTATCTTTTGGAATTTGGGAGTACAGACACTCAGTTCAACTCTCAACACCACACGTGTGCAAACACACATACACTAATCAGGCTGAAATCATAACGCCGGGGGTGTTTTACTACAAGGAAAAACAGCAGCAGCAGAAATCAGCAGCAGAACTGGGTGCGGGTGCTGGTATGCCTGTAACCTTTGCACTGAGTGAGCCGAGACTGGAAGACTGAATCAGAGGGCAGCCTGGGCTCCATACACAGAACTAATCTTGCCGTTTTGACGATTGAACCCAGGCAGGGCCTCGTGCATGCAAGGCAAGTGCTCTTTACTTTTGTTGGGTCAGGTGTTGATGCACAGACTTAGCTCTAACCTAGAAGTCAGCGCTGTAGTCCAGGTTAACTGAAACTTTGCGGCAATCCTCCTGCCTCTGCCTTCCAGGCATACGCTAGCTACCACACTGGCACCTTTCAGCTTTAAACTTCCTCTTCCTTCGTGTATGTGGTCATGAGTCTGAGCTCCATCTGCTTTGGCCTTCTGAGTGCTACAATTACAGATGGGAGCGGCCATGCTCAGCTCATATCTAAGGGTCTTGGGGGGGGTACCTCGCTTATTATTGTTGTTGTGTGTATGGAGGTCAAAGAATTGTCTGGAGCTGTTCTCTCCTTCCACCTTTAAGGAAGGTCTAGGGTTTGAACTTAAGTCAGTGGGTTTACACAGCAAGTGCCTCTACCCACTGAGCCTTCTCACTGGCCCTCTTAATGGATTTGGGGAGGTTACTAGAGTGTGTCACATGTCTACAGAACAGCACCCATCAACACTTGCCTTTCTTTTAACTTTATTTTTAGAAGGGAGACAGGGACTCATAGTCCTGACTGTAGTTAATGAACTGCTGATCTTCCTGCCTCCATGTCTCTTCTGAATTCTAGAATTACAGAAATGCACCTCGGTACCCTGTTTATGCCGTGCAGGCACAGAGCCCCGGCCCTGAGCATGCTGGGCAAGCACTGAGCCCTCCAGGCCCTCTCTTCCTTTTCTGATGAACCTGAGTGGTGGGAGCACACACTGGCAAGAAACAGCCAGAGCACCACTCAGCCAGAGGCCCCCAGAGCCACAGCTGCAGGAGGTACAGGGTCAGGTCAGTTGCTGGCTTCTCTTGGCCCCTTCTCAGCCTGGGTGCCTGGGCTCCTCCAGCCTTCTGTTCCTCAGTACAGCTCACGTTGTGTTTGTTTTCCCACTTGAAAAACCTGAAGTGTGGGTACAGGTTCCTCGAGGGGGCACCACAGACCTCTGCTGCTAACTTTCCTCTCACCCACCAGATGAGAACCGCACCCAGTTCCTGCTTGGAGCCTGGGAGGAGCTACCTATTAAAAGACAAAGCTGAGGGTGTCCTGTAACAGCTCGGACTCCATGTTACTATAATTTCCTTAGCTCTCCACCCTGTCGAATGCCTTGGCTGGCTTTAGGCTACTCCCCTGAGTTCTCTGAAATGGCAGCAGCTGTGCTGACTACCACACCCTTACACTTCAGCATGGGGAACAGTTTAGCACTTTCTCTCCATTGAAAAATGCCCTGAGGGAATCAGGTGATAGTGGAGCAGGCCTTTCTTCCCAGCACTCAGAGGCAGAGGCAGGAAGATCTCTGAGTCTGAGGCCAGCCTGGGTTACAGAGTGAGTTTCAGGACAGCCAGGGCCACACAGAGAAACCCTCAAAAAAAAAAAAAAAAAAAAAAAACCCTAGAAGCCCTGGGGACTGGGTGTTAGTGTGAGCCGCCTACCATGCAAAAGGCCCTGGGTTCCAGTCCAAGCTACCAACTAACCCAGGTGTGAATGCTGGATGAAGTGCTCTACCACTAAGCTATATTCCCAACTCACAAAAACTCCAAGATCCCCTTGGCTTCTACCTGCCTGGGTCACAGGCCATCTAAGCCCATCCCTGTCATTTGGCTTTGGCTTGGAGGGCTCACCACTCTGCAGCCGTTGAAGAGGGAGCACGGCGGAAGTGTCTCTGTCTCCCTGGTGGGCCAGCAGCCCTGCCTCCTGAGCATCCGGTCCCATGACGGCCAGCACACCCACAGGCCTGTGAGAGTCCCCAGGGCGAGTTTCGCGTGCCTCACCTTCACCCCAGGACCAGGGGTTCCCTTCTGCAGCAGCTCCCCAGTGGTCAAGTGCAGCTGGAGACAGCCGAGGACAGATGTCTCAGGCCCCGTATATTAGGTACACACACAGTACGGTACTTGGAGAACCACGTACCTCCTCCTCTGGTGGGACTCACCCCAAAGGGGGCAGGCCAGGACTGCAGGGGTCTGGAAACTCCGGAGAAAGGCACTGGACAGGGTGTGGTGGCACATACTTGCAATCCCAGGAAGATCAGGAGTTCAAGGTTATCCTCAGCTACAGAGCGAGTTCCAAGCCAGCCTGGGCTACATCAGACCCTGCCTCAAAAAGCAAAAGGAGGGCTGGAGAGATGGCTCAGAGGGTAAGAGCACCGGCTGCTCTTCCAGAGGTCCTGAATTCAGTTCCCAGCACCCACATGGTGGCTCACAACCATCTAAAATGAAATATGGTGCCCTCTTAAGGTGTACATGCAAACACACATTATATACATACTAAATAAATCTTAAAAAAAAAAGCAAAAGGAGAAAGGTATTGGGCTCAGTGGGATGGAGGCCCCTAACAGAGGCGCGCCTCCAGCCACTGCCGTGCTACCCTGGCACCTGTGCAGGTAGACGGAGGTGGTGGCCAGGGTGCTCAGGCCTGGTACTCAAATTCCATGGAGCAGTTGGATGACGCAACCTGGCTGGCCTGCAGGACAGACAGAACCTGCCCTCTGCCAGGAGGACGCGGCAGACATCAAGGAAGGCACAGTAAGGAACCTTGGAGTTGGCTCTGCATAGGCTGGGCTGGTGTGTGCTGAGAGGAGAGTGGTCTTCAGAAAGGGGAGGCCGTGCCCAGCCCTCTGCACAGCTGTCCCCCGGCAACCATGGACAAAGCGTGGCACCCGCCTTGACCCTCCCCACGACATGCTGATTCAACTCCCACATTCTCATTTCTCACGAGTGCTAGCCAGAGCACGGAGCATCGACCCATTCTGCAAATGGAGAAACTGAGGCTTCAAGGACACTGGTGGTGAGGCTTCCACTCAGGCTTGTGACTGCACCCTGTGACTGTCATGCCACTCCAGGAAGCCTGAAACTTCCAGAGTTCAGATCCAAGTGGCCTCAGGCAAATTTCTAGCCGCCTAGAAATTTGCCATTCTGCTGAGCATGCATGCTCTGCTCCCTCCCCACTGCACACGGAAGTGCCTCTCCTCTCTCTATCCCAGCATCATCTGTCCTCCTAGCGCATGCCCAGAGCAGAGCCCTCTTCTCTGTGCTAATTGCGGAAGTATGTGTCTCTTGGGGCTGCAGAGCCAAACGCTGCAATTCCCACAGCTGAGAACAGCAGGAGCCTTTCTCTGTGGCTCAGGGGCAGAGGCTCACCACCAAAGGGAAGGGTGGTAAAGCCCTGTAAAGGAAGGCTCACCGCTCTCACGTTCTCATGCTTTTGTTGAGAAGTGGTCCCACTATGTATTGCTAGAACTCACTATGTAGGTCAAGGTGGTCTTGAACTCACAGAGATCTACCTGCCTCTGCTTCCTGACTTCTGGGATTGCAGGCATGTGCCACATCTGTCTTTAATTTTATTTTATTTTATTCCTTTGGTGTGGCCATGCTCATGCTATGTCATTCAGGTGGAGGTCAGAGGACAATTTGTAGTTCCTTCTTTCCACCATGTGGGTCTGGTGATGGAATGCAAGCTTCGTGGCCGACACATTCATCCACTGAGTCACCCACCAGCCCTGAATCCTTTTTAAAGTTATTAATATATTCTGGGCAGGGTGTGGTTGCAACAGCCTCTCTGGGGCTTACCATACTGTTCCTGCCTTCTGGCAACATGGACAGGTCATGACTGTCAGATGCCCAGACCCTCAGTGATTCCCAAGCCCTTGGGTGACAGTTTAATCACCTGCCTGTCCACAGGGCCTCTCTCCTCCCACACCCCTATGCCCACAACACAATGGCCATCCTGCCACAGGCAGCTCAGGACACAGCAGCTCCTCCTGTTGGTCACAGTGGCCTCTGGGGCACCTACCCTGGCCATCTGCTGGCCCCATACTGCCCAGCCAAGTCACCGTTTTCATGACACTCAAATTCTTGTAGCAATCTGTGTAATTTAACCTCTGATGCATATGTCCCCCTCTTCCTCTCTCTCACATTGTTCTGTTCACATATGGTTCCCAGCACCTGCAGCAGTGGCTCAGAGCATGTCTGTCCTCTCAGCTTGCACCAGATAGCAGCCCTGGCCACGACCCGCCAGGTTTCTAACAGCAGGGCTCTGATTCTGAACTGTAGCCCCAAGGCTATGAAGGACACGCAGGACCCTACCCAGCTCAGCTCTGAGGATGCCATGAAACACGTGAATAAAATTCTGAGGAACCGCACAACAGATCCCCCAACCTGCTCTTTCACTGCTGTGTTGAAGGGTCCAGCTGCTGTAACACCTGCCACTTGACATGCCCGTTTGTTGAAGGCAGCAACAGAGGGGCACGGGTTGGGGGCTGAGATGATCCTGGCGCTGCCCTGGAAAAGGTTGCTTCTTCATGGCCATGTGGTCAGATTCTGATGTTCACAGCCAGATGTGTTTCCATGATGCCATAACTAGATGGAAATATGGCCAGCCACCGTGTGGGAGCTCTCTGTGTGCAGGTGGCACCAAGTTGTGTCAGAGCAGACAGCACACTAGACTTAGGTTGCTGGGTGGCTTGACCATGGGAGAAGCTTGAAGCTGCAAGGTCATGTGGGACACAATTTTTTGTTTTGTTTTTTGAGACAGAGTTTCTCTGTGCAACAGCCCTTGAAGTCCTATACTCAATTTGTAGAACAGGCTGGCCTTGAACTCACAGATCCACCTGCCTCTGCCTCCAGAGGGCTGAGATTGAAGGCGTGCACCATCACGCCCAGCATTAGGACATAATTTTTAATTTTATTTTTTTAAAGGCTCCCCTGACCAGTCCCTCAGCTGCAAGCACTCCCTGGCGCAGGTTTGGGGGTGGGTGGGGCAGAGGCCAACTGATGTCCTTTCCCAGGGTGTCTGCCAACACTCAGGCTTGCTTTTGGTTCCTCTTTTCACCCCCACAGCAGCCTGGCGCCTATTTCAATGCCCAGCTCCTCCCTGGGTCCCAGTGTGTGCTTGGGGCAGTGGGCCCAGGAAAAGCCTCCTCTGGCCACCTACTGGACATGTTTGTCCATCTTGGCTTCCTCCGGCCGCAGCCCTTGTACTTTTCCACCAAGGACTGCCTCAGGATAAAGTGAAGGCAATTACAACAATCAATAGCAAGCAGCTGGAAGCAACCAAGATGTTTCCAGGAGACCAGTCGATTCATTTTTGACAACATAAAAGAAATAATATTCTTGGCAGATGCCCACAGTCAGTGGCTTCTTCCCTAGCAGATGCAGAACCTAAGGGGCGGCAACAAGGGCCACTGAGGGCTAGGGTCTGTCCCTCCTGATGGCTAATAATAGTTTCATTAAGTGCCCTAGCTCTTCTGGGTACCTCATGGGAGGTACCTTACACATGGTAGCCAGCTGCAAGCACCCATCTCCTTACTACACCATGGAGGGGACTCAAGGACACTGGGCTGTGAGGTCAGCCAGCCTCAGAAACTGCATGCTGTAGGGTTCCACACAGGGGAGGTCTCTGGAACCATCAGATTCATAGGACAGAGGCAGAACGGGGCTGCCGGGGCTGCAGGACAGGCAAGACAGTGGAGTTTAGGGAGACAGCTTCATTTGGGGAGTGGCGTCACCTGATGCTGGAGTCACGTGATGCCAACACCCTCCATGTGCAGAGAGCCCATATTTAGGTAGTGAGAGTAAGCTAGGGGAGGAGGAGGAGGACCAAGAGCTCAAGATCCAGGCCTGGTATGATGGTGCACACCTTTGATCCCAGCACTTGGTGGGCAGAAACAGCCCAATCTCTGCCAGTTTGACGCCAGCCTGGTCTTTTTTTTTTTTTTTTTATAAAAATGAAAATCCCTATGGTTCTATTTTATCAATAAAAACTCAGGAGCCAGGTGCTAGGGTGAACACCTGCTAGCTCAGAGAGGCAGAGAAAGCACCTAGCTGATCTTCCTTCTCAGCTCAGGTCCAGGTGGAAAAGTCCCAAAAGGCTCACTAGCTCAGCTGACAGCCCAGGAGCAAAAGGCCAAAATAACCCAAGGCCAAAGGCTTGCTAGCTCAAAGCCCAAAAAGCCAGGGAGCTGAGGAGATGAAGATGAAGCTAAGGTTTGAGCTAAAAGCCTTTTTCTTCTTCTCCATGCTGTCTTAAATACCCCTCAACTCAAAGTCCCTACTACTTTTCAATCCCTGTCAGCTGGTTACTTGCTCTGCCTCTTGACCTAGGCCTGGACTACAGGTTTGGACTTTGGTTTCAAAACAAAAAGTGCTGAGGATCATTTTGTTTTCTACTTAAAAAAAAAAAAAAGCACTTACTGTTATTGTGAGAGAAAGAGGAGACAAACAGCACAGGAGCCTGCCTGCCTCACACAGGTGTGAGAGGGGACAGCTTTCCCAGCTGGCGCTCTTCTTCCACCATGAGGCAGGATCTACCTGGCTGCTCCCCCCTTGCGGTGCAGGCTAGGCTTACCAGGCCTGTAAGCTTCGGCTGACTTTCCTGTCTTCACTCCCTCTCCGCCTCCTGTAGCCAGCTACTTTTGGGTTCTTCCTTTCCCACCCTTTATCCCCCGCCCCCAGCTTCACCCCCTATCACCTGATAGGAGGAAAAGGATACAGGAGAGAAGGGAAGAGAAAGATCTTAGAATCTAACATTTCTTGTTTCTTCTTTCATTGTAGCTGGTCTTTGCTACTTTATGGGTTTTCTTTTTTATCTCCCACTTTCACTAGACAGGAGAGAAAGGTTACAGGAGAGAGAAGGGAAGAGAGAGATCCTAGAATCTAATTTGTGTCTTGTTTCTTCTTTCATTGTAGCTGGTCTTTGCTACTTTATGGGTTCTTTTCTTTTTATCCCCCCACTTTCACTAGATAGGAGAGAAAGGATAGAGGAGAGGGAGGGAGAAGGGAGGCAAAGAGAGACAGAGAGTTGTGTTTGTTTGCTTTTTTCGAGACAGGGTCTCTCTGGGTAGCCTTGGTTGTCCTGGACTCGCTTTGTAGACCAGGCTGGCCTCAAACTCAGAGATGTCCCTGCCTCTGACTCTCGAATGCTGGAATTAATGTGCCACTATGCCTGGCTGAGAGAGATATTCTTAAGTATTTCTTCTTGTTTCTTTTTTGCTTATGGCTGGTCTTTGCAACTTTGTGGGTTCTTTTTCCAACCTTTAGCCCCCTAGTCTCACCCTCTATCACTAGATATGAAAGAAAGAGGATGGAGAGAGAGATAGCCTTGTAGCTAATATTTTTCTTCTTTGAGCACGGCTACTAACAAACCACAACCAACATCCCTGAATAACCACCAACCCCATCTCTCAGGGCACTAACACTTATATACCCTCTGAAAAGTTCCCAGCATTCCACACGTCACACAATCACAGGAGCTATCTGCAGCTAGCAAAGCCACGTCTCTGCTAGGGCACAAGATAAATCATAGTCAGCTGCTTTGTGCTGACATTTGGAATCGGGCTCCATATCCCCACACCTGGGATTAAAACAAAAGCACATTTACAATATTTCCGTGTTTAAAAAAAAAATCAAAATTCCAGAATTCTCAGTACAACGTCCCTTGAAGAGGTTAGGCTGCTAATAACTTCTGCCCTGTAGGCTTTGTGCAGTCAGACTGGTTTTCCGCCCAGACTAGTGGGCAGATAATGGAAGTCCCCTGGGGCACGCCCAGTGTCCTGCACAGCTGGAGCTCCTCAAGGTCCTGCAGCAGCTAGAGCACAGGCTGCAAAGATATACATGGAGGTAGTAGCTGACAAGAAGGTCATCTTGGGGCTGGAGAGATGGCTCATAAATTAAGAGCACTGGCTGCCCTTTAAGGGAACCTGGGTTCAATCCCCAGCACCCCCATGGCAGCTCACAACTGCTGGTAACTCCAGTTTCAGGGATCTGATGATCTCTTCTGGTTTCCACGGGCAGTAGCCATGCATATGTGCACAAACAAACATGTAGGCGAGATACCCATGCACATAAAATCATTTTTTTAAAAAGATCAGTTGGGTGCCAAGTACTCACCAGGTTGCAGATACAGCTGTGGAACCAAGGTTGTAATGACAAAGTGTGGGAGGCTGAAGGGAAAGCAGGCCCTACGGGGGAGTGGTATAATTCCTCCCAAGATTTCCCCAGCCAAGGGTAAGTTGGGGTAAAAACACCTGGGGTGACGGGTAGACATACCTAGGGTTAGAGGTGGGCATGCCCAGGGATGAAGGGCTAATGTCATCCTTTGGGGTATCTACATGGAGAAAGGATGCTGGTTATGGATGAGGGGAGAAGCCAAAGAACGGGGTACAGGCTGGGCCTCTTGCCTGTAAGTTGCCAAAAGTTTCAACTGCTTCTTCCGGAAATCATGGAAGGCATCTGACAAACGCCAGCGCTGGAGAAGCTGAGGCAGGAGGAGGAAGCATTTTTGGCCGTTCTTAGGTTATAGACAGAGTTCCAGGCCAGTCTGAGTGCACACTGAGACTCAAAAGGCTAAGAAGGCCAGGCCTGGTGGCACAAGCCTTTAATCCAGCACAGAGACAGGAGGATCTGAGCCACCGCAGCAGAAGGCCGACTGTAGAGAGCTTTCTTAAACTTCTCCTTTATTTGGGGTGTTTAGGCCTCTACCACCTTTCCATTAACCCCCAACCTTAAGTAGAAGAGAATAAAGGTTAGTGGGCGGAGGGGGCCCAAACCCCTTTGCTTCTCCTGGCTAGCTATCGCCAAGGGTTCTTTGAGGGCTCTGTACCAATTCCCATCAACCGCAGATGCAGCCAGCAGGCTCCTCCAAGCCGCTGTGCTCCGAAGCGTTTCTCTCCTGTCTGCTCCGAAGCGCCAGACCATCTCTGGTCTCCGCAAACTGCTCCACACCCCACACCGAACGCCACACCTTCTCCTTCTGGGCTCTCATATTTGCCCTCTCAGAGTCCCAGACCACACCCCCCTCCGAGCAGCATGAGGAAGGCCATTCCCAGCCTCGCTCCATGGGTGACAATGAACAGGGGTGGACAAACGGTAGCCCAACTAAAATCCCACACTTGGGACTAAAACAAAGACATATTTACATAACATACAAAGAACCCAAAGCGTCCGTCACAGGCCACTCTGGTCTACAGAGTGAAACCTCGTCTCAATAAATAACTTCTTTAAAAGGGTGAGAGGTGGTGCCCGAGGAATCTATGGACTTTGCTGAGCCCACAGCCCGAGTCGGGCTGGGAATAAAGGAGACAGGGCTGCCCGGCTTCCAGGAAAGCCGGGAGGAGGTCCAGGACGCAGGGAGAGAGCCAGACCCACGTGCAGGTCTTCGCTGGAGGCTGGGGAGGAAGGGGAGGGTGTCCCTGCTGAGGGACAGCAGCCAGGCGGCCCTGGCACTCCGGCAGAGACACGTTCTGCTTAAACAGGTGTGAGCAGCAGGTGGAGACTCCGTGCGCTCCGCTCCCGCCCACTCAGTCCCACCCAGAGTGCAACACTGCATTCAAACGCCCCCTGATCACAGGCACAAGGGCCAACGGTGCCGGGCTCCCCGGGTTTGCACAAATGTGGAAAGAAACGTCTTCAGCCAGGCAGGGGTGGAGCACGCCTTTAATCCCAGCACTTGGGAGGCAGAGGCAGGCGGATCTCTGGTCAGCCTGGTCTACAGAGCAAGTTCTAGGACAGCCAGGGCTACCCACAGAGAGAGGAACTTTATTACTTCAGGGTCCTTTACAACTGTTTCCCTGACAGGATGTCCTGTGCTCGGCCTTACACTCTGCCCTTGCTTCTTTTTTTTTTTTTTTTTTTTAATTTTTATTATTACTTACATTTTATTAACTCTGTATCCCAGCTGTATCCCACTCCCTCATTCCCTCCCAATCCCACCCTCGCTCCCTTGCCCTTGCTTCTTGATCACACTTCACTTTTTCACTTTTTTTTTTTTTTTTTTTTTTGTGGTGAGGGACAGATCCCAGGGCTTCACACGCTAGGAAATTGCCTTATGCCTGGGCCGTCCCCTCAGCCCAGCGCTGCCCTCTGAAATCTCCATCTCCCAGTTCCGCTTCCCCCTCCAGCAGGAAGGTCACTGAAGCCCCAGGCTCACATCACTAGCTTCTAAGCCCTGGAGAAGCCAGAGGAGAAGGCAGGACCCTCTTCTCTCCTTGCTCCCTAGGGCTCTGAACAGGTCCCAGGTACATACCCCTCTCTGTGAGCTTCAGCTCCCCTACCTGACAAAGAGCAGAACGCTGGGTGCCTGGGCAGACGGAGGCTTGCCCTGGCCTTAGCACATCGTTTTGGCCTCTGCATGCCTCATTAGGCAGCTGGTACCAACAAGGAGCTTCCCAGAGAAGAGGTAAGGACTCCCTGGCCCCACCTACAAGCTGGTGTCTAAGCATAGTGGATGACGTTAGCAGCTGATAATCCCCAGTAGAGCACACCTTTAACTTGGGAGGCAGAGGCAGGAGGCCAGCCTGGTCCACATAATGAGCTCCAGAACAGCCAGCCCTGTTAAAAAGACAGCATCAGGGCTTGGAGAGAGGGTTAAGAGCACTGGCCGTTCTTCCAGAGGACACAAATGGTCACAAGTCCACAGAGCAGCTCATGACTGGCCGTCACACCAGTTCCAGGAGATCCAATGCCCTCCTCTGGCCTCTGCAGGCACTGCATGTATATTCTGCACATACACACATGCAGGCAAAACAATCACACGTTTTAATTAAATCTGGTAGCACTGTTAGCGAAGTTCTATAGATCTCCGAGCTTGCCCAGAGTGCTGGGGCACAAGGAGGCAGGATTCCTCTCCAGCAAGGGAAGAGCCTGGGAAGGTGTGTGTGTGTCTGTGCATGGGGGCGGGGGGGCATTAAGCCTTCTGGTGTGAACCATTTGGGTGGTGACAGGT
>NW_026591640.1:0-6529 GCF_907164565.1 Psammomys obesus | reverse complement strand
CTTCCTTCCTTCCTTCCTTCCTTCCTTCCTTCCTTCCTTCCTTCCTTTCTTTCTTTCTTTCTTTCTTTCTTTCTTTCTTTCTTTTTTCAGTTTTTTTGAGACAGGGTTTCTCTATGTAGCATTGGCTACCCTGGAACTCACTCTGTAGACCAGGCTGGCCTCAAACTCACAGAGATCCCCCTGCCTTTGCCTCCCTGAATACTGGGATTACAGGCATGCACCACCAGCTCGGCTAGTTTGCAAATTCATGAGGTCCCAGTTGGTGATTTTAATACCTATGTTACCGGTATTCTATTTAGAAAGTCTTTTCCTGGGCCAATGTGTTCAAGCTTATTTCCCACTTTCTCTTTAGTCTTATGTTGAGGTCCTTGATCTATTTATTTTATTTTATTTGTTTGTTTATTGTTTTTCAAGACAGGGTCTCACTGTGTATACTTGGCTATTCTGGACTCTCTTTGTAGACCAGGCTGACCTTAAACTCATGGAGAGCTGCCTGCCTCTGCCTCCTGAGTGCTGGTATTAAAGATGGTTTCCCTGATTCAAAGTTGAATTTTGCACAGAGTGGTAAATACAGCCTTTTCAGTTTGTTTGTTTTAGTTTGGTTTTAGTTTTCAAGACAGGGTTTCTCTCTGTGGCCCAAGCTGTCATAGAAATTGTGCTGGCCTGGAACTCAGAAATCCAACTGCCTCTGCCTCCTGAGTGTTGGGATTAAATGCATGTGCCACCCAGCTCTATTTTCATCCTTCTGTGTTCAGCCATCTATTATGACCAGCACCATTAGTTGAAGATGCTCTTTTGTTTACTGTGTTTTTTTGGTCTTTGTCACAAATCAGTTGTCTGAGGTGTGTGGACCTACCTCTGGGTCTTCAGTTTGGTTCTATAGATCAATATGTCTGTTTTTATTCCAATATCGTGCTGTTTTAATTACACTATCTCTGTAATGCAAGATGAAATCTAATATAGTGATGCCTCAAGCAATTCTATTATTTGGAATGTTTTAACTACACTGGGTTTTTGTTGTGTTCCATACAAAGTTGAAGGTTTGTTTTGTTCTGTTTTCAGTTTCTGTGAAGAATTGTGTTGGAATTTTCATGAAGATTCCATTGGATCTATAAATGGCTTTTGGTATAAGGGTCATTCTCACAATTTATGCTTACTGATCCATGAACATCTTTCCATCTCCTGTGTTTTTTCTTCAGCATCTCAAAGTCTTTTATTATACAAGTGTTTTGCTTGCTTGGTTAAACTTGTTGCAGTGTAGTTTTTGAGACTTTTATGAGAGGTATTGCTTTCCTGATTTATTTCTCAGTCAGTCTGTTTGTCATTTGTATATAGGAGGACTACTGATTTGTTTGTTTGTTTGTTTAATTCTATATTCTACTACTTTGCTGAAAGTGTTTATCAGCTATAAAAGTTTCCTGGTGGAGTTTAGGGTCTTTTATGAATAAAATTGTTTTATCTAAAAATAAAGGTACTTTGACTTCTTCCTTTTCTATTTATAGCCTTTTGATCTCCTTTAGTTGTCTTATTGCTCTAGCTAAGACCTCAAGCACTATATTGAAAAGGTATGGAAAGAGTGGACAACCTTGTCTTGTCCTGGATTTTAGTGGAAATGCTTTCAGTTTTTCTTCATTTAGGTGGATGTTGGCTATGAGCTTGCTGTAAACTGTATTATGTTGATGTATATTCCTTGTATCCCTAATCTCTCCAGAACTTTTATCATGAAGGAGCATTGGATTTTGTCAAAGGCCTTTTCTCCATCGAATGAGATAATGATGTGGTTTCCATTCTTCCATTTATTTATGTGGTGGATTACATTTATTGATGTGTGTCTGTTGAGGCATTCCTATATCTCTGTAATGAAGCTATCTTGATTATGATGTATAATCTTTTTGATGTGCTCTTGCATTTAGCTTTAAAGCATTTTATTGAGAATTTTTGCATCTATGTTCATAAGGGATATTGGTGTTATAGAGAGAATATCTTGTATATTGTATGGCTGCAACACCTGTCAATTAAAAAAAATCCTATGCCTTATAGGAAAAGGTAGAATAGAACATAGGACATTCAGAAAGAATTATGAGCCAGACATGGAAGATTCATCCAGAAAGATGTGAGGAGGACAGACACATGGTACATGAGCATAGGTAACCAGCCATGTGGTAGAATGTAGATGAGAATAATGGGGTTACTTTAAGTTATGAGCTAGTCAGGGAAGAGCCTAGCTATACGACCTAGATATTTGTAAATATATTTTGAATCTCATGAGTCTTTATTCTGGGATCTTAGATCCTAGAGGAAAACCACACATCATACAACATAATGGTTCCCTGACTGGGAATAGAACCCAGGCTGCAGAGGTGAGAGCACTGAATCCTAACCACTAGACCATAGCACAGTTTTCTTTTTTGTTATATCTTTGTGTGGTTTTGGTTCGTGATAATAGTGTCTTCATTAAACAGAATTAGGAAATTAGTTTCTATTTTCTGAAACAATTTAAGTTGTATTTGTGTTGAAGTCTTCTTTGAAGGTCTTATAGATTTCTGTGCTTAATCCAACTAGCTCTGGCCTTTTTTGGAAAATTTTAATTTGGGACATTTTTAATTACTTCTTTTATTTCACTAAGGATTATGAGTCTGCTTTAAATTGTTTATCTGATAGTGATTTAATTTTGGTAGGTCATTATATCAATTTTTTTCAGGTTTTCCAATTTGGTGAAATATAGATTTTTAAAGTATTTTTATATAAGTCTCTGGATATCCTCAGTGTCTGTTAAATTGTTCCTTTTTCCTCTCTAATTTTATTAATTTAGATCTTTCTATGTGTCTTTTTGGTTAATTTGACTAAGGATTTCTCAGTCTTATTGATTTTCTCAAAGAGCCCACTCCTCTTTTTTAATGATTGTTTTTTATTTTGTTTGTTTATAGTTCATTGATTTCAGCCCTGGGTTTATTTCATCTATTCTTTTTGGATATTCTTTTTTTGTTGTTCTAGAGTTTTCAAAAGTACTGTTGAGTTACTAGTATGAGTTCTCTCCAGTTTTTTTTATATAGGCACTTAGTGCTATGAACTTGCCTCTTAGAATTAACTTCATGCTGTCTATAGGTTTGTTTATTTTATTTTCATTCAGTTCTAAAAAGCTTTTAATTTCCTTCTTGATTTCTGTCTTGGCCCAAGATTCATTCATTAGTGAGTTATTCAGTTTCCATGAGTTTGTAAGCTTTCTGTTGTTTTTGATATTCAGCTTTAATCCATGGTGGTCAGATAGGAATCAGGGTGTTTCAATTTGCTTATCTGTTTTGGGATTTACTCTGTGTCCTAATATGTGGTCAATTTCATGAGCTCCCAAGAAGAAAGGATATTTTTTATTGTTTGGGGTGGAATGTTTTGTAAATGTTGCCTAGGTCCCTTTTAGTTATGACATTAATTCCAGAATTTCTCTGTTTAATTTTCACTTGAGTGGCCTATTGGTGATGATGTGATATTGAAGTTACCCACCATCACTATGTGAGGGTAAATATGTAGTTTTTAGCTGTAGTAAATGTTTTTTTAATAAGCTTGGGTGTCCTTGTGTTTAGGGCACAAATGTTTAGAATTTTAACAAAATTTTGGTTATTCTTCCTTTAATGAGTATGTAGTGTCTTTTCCTATCTCTTTCTGATTAGTTTTGGTTTTAAGTCTACATTTTCAGATATTTAAATAGCTCTACATGTTTGCTTCTTGGATTTGCCTGAAGTGTCTTTTTTCATTCTTTTATCCTGAAATGTTGTTGATCCTTAATAGTGAGGTGTGTTTCCTGGATGCAGCAGAAAGATTATGTTGTTTTCTAATCCAATCTGTTAGTCTTTGTCTTTTTACTGAGGAATTGAGACTATTCATATTTATAGTTATCAATGAACAGTGTTTACTGATACCTGTTATTTTGTTGTGGTGGTGTGTTCTCCATTGGCCCCACTTTGATTTACTGTTCTTGGATTATTTTTTCTTTGTATCCTCTTGTGTATAATTAACTAACTCTTTAGACTGAAATCCTTTAGTGTAGTTGTTCTCAACCTTCCTAATGTTATGACCCTTTAATATAGTTTCTTGTGTTGTCATGACCCCCCCCCAAGAGTAAAATTATTTTTGTTGCTTTTTCATAACTGTAATTTTGCTACTGTTATGAATCATTGTAAATACATGTGTTGTCCAGTGGTCATAGATGACATCTGTGAAAAGCTTGTTTGACCCTGAAATAGATCATCACCCACAGGCTGAGAACCTCTGCTCAACTACCTTCTATAGTGATGGATTGGTAGATAGAAATTGCTTAAACTTGGTTTTGTGGTGGAATTTTTTTTTCTCTCCATTAACTGTGACTGATAGTTTTGTTGAGTCTAATAGTTTGGGCTGTAATCTCTCAGAGTCTATATAACATCCATCCCAGCCCTTCTGACTTTCAGAAGCTCAGTTGAAAGGCAGGTGTTATTTTAATGGGCTTGCCCTTATACGTGACTTGATCTTTTTCCCTTTCAGCTTATACTATCCTTTCTTTGTTCTGTTCACTTAGCTTCTAATTATTATGTGTCATGAGGAATTTCCTTTCTGATTCTATTTCTTTTGTGTCCTGTATGTTTCTTGTACCTTGACAGGTATCTCTTTCTTTAGATTAGAAAATTTTCTTCTATGATTCTGTTAAAATTATTTTCTGTGCCTTTGACCTGGGTTTCTTCTTTTTCCTCTATACCTATTAATTACAGATTTGGACTTTTCATAGTATCCTAGATTTTCTGGATATTTTGTGCCTGAATTATTTTAGACTTAACATTTTCATTGACTGAGATAACCATTTCTTCTACCTTGTCTTCAACACCTGAGACTTTCTCTTCCCTGTCTTGTAATGTGTTAGTGAAGCTTACCTCCAAAGTTTTTACTTGGCTTCTTAAAACTTACATTTCCAGTTTTATTTCAGTTTCAGTTTTCTTTAATGGTTGTATTTCTTTGTTAAGTTCTACTTTCATGTCTTGAAATGCTTTCATTATTTCACTCAACTATGTTTTCACAGTCTTTAATAAGGAGCTACTTCATAACCTCTTTAAAGTCCCTTAACATATTCATAATTGCAATTTTGAAATCTTTTTCTTCTGCTTCAGCTAAATTGTTTTTCTCAGGGCCTATTCCAATCGGGTTTCTGGCTTCTAGAAGAGCCATGTTGTCTTGATTGCTCGTGTTTATGTTTTTGTGCTGAGATCTTGGCATGTGTAGTTATCATGTGTGAGATGTGTCTTGGTATAGATATCTGGCGTTGTCTTTGTTGAGTGGTTGTGCCATGCTTTCATAGCTGTTGTTCTTTCTGGATCCAGGCAAATGTGATGTCTGTGGTGTCCCTGGTAGATAGCATTTGTGGGCAGGCAGGTGACAAATGACTGTTGATGAGCTAGGAGGAACAGACAATGGGAGCACTGAGAAAAACATAGTGCATCCCTGAGTCAACGCCAAGAGGTGGAGTCTACAGGGAATGGAGGTGGGTGAGAGGAGGGGCAGGACTTTCCCATTTTGGTTCAGTAAACCCTCAATTTTTGCCAAGTACTCTCTTCCTCCCTACTTCTCACTTCCCCTCTATTTCTAACTCAAATGCTTAGTGTGGAATTCTATCTGATGAGGACAGAGGGCTGTATGGGCCAGATTATGTTTAGAGAATATGGTATCAACATGTATATCTAGCATGAGACATTTGCTAAATCATGGCTGACACCTGACATCTAGGACCATGACTCATCTAATAATGGTTGATACCTAGTGTCTGGAAACTGTAAAAGTTAGCGGTGATATAATCTCTTTATATAACCATTACTGGCAAAGTCTAACTTTTGTGTGTGATTTTGTATAAATATAGCCTTGGGATCAGAGACCAGTGCCTTCACCTTTCTCTTTTGGCTTTTCAGGCAGCCTGTATAGACCCGTTTGTGTCTCCCTGTGGCTTTTATGACACTTAGGCTTGTATGCCTAAGTGCCTGCCAGTCTACCTACCAAGTGGCCTGTGTGCTGGCAAATAAAGCATCTCTTATCTGCAAGAGAGTGATCATATTCTTCCTAATCTCTTGGCCTCCTATGACCCCCCTCCATTCCTAATATCAGAGCTTGGACCTTGCACCATTTATATGGTTTATCCCATTCCTAAGTGTCACTGCACAATAAGAAAGTATTTTCCAAGAAAAAGTGATGTCATCCAAAAACAATACCTACATATGCTCACCTTCTCACCTTCACCTAAAATTGTATTCAATTTAACCAACATTTGTGAAACTAGTCGGCTGTAGATTAGAACATATTTGGATTGTGTAATAGTAGTATACAGGTAAAAGTTGCTGGCTCTGTACTCTATGAGAAAAACAGAAAGATAGCAAGGAAGCTCAGTAGCAGCATACTGGTCTAGCACAGATGATGCTCTGGGTTTGATCTCTAGCACCACAGGTAGCATGAGCAATAATAATGGCATCCTGCCTTCCTCCCTCCCTCCCTCCCTTCCTTCCTTCCTTCCTTCCTTCCT
>NW_026591639.1:0-1391 GCF_907164565.1 Psammomys obesus | reverse complement strand
TATGTGATCAACTATGTTTCTCCTAGTTTGCAAGGATATAGGAAATTATTCACAACCTAGCAAGTCTTTTCGTAGGCCAGTGATTAAGGTTTGCTCCAATTCAGTTACTTTTTAAAAATCTGTTTTATCAATTCTTTCTCTTGGAAAAAAATGCAACACATAGAATGTTTCCTTTAACTTCTAATTACATAGTCTTTCCTGTGGTAGAGTTAAAGAAATTTTGCCTCTGGATTTTGAATTAAATATAGAATAACTGGCATCTACTCAATATAATATTAAATGGGGGTGCACTGTTAAATAAAACAATACCTGTGAAATGTTTGCCTGCCTATCATTTAGACAGTAATCAATGGTGGCTTTCATTTTTAATATTATGCTTTAGACTGTTAATATTTATGTGGGGTCTTATGATCTGACAGCATCAAAGTTCTTGATTTAAGTAAAACTATAATTTATTAAAAAGTTATTTGTAGAATGCTGTCCAGCAGTTTAGGAAAGCTTCCCAGTTTGGAAAAACAGTAATCTTCCAGTCATCAAACTAAAAATACATGTAAGGATGTAGATGAGGCTAGTAGTGGGTTTGAACAACTGGGCCAGGTGGATCTCCCACTTCATGGGTACAAATTTATACGCATCCTTCAACCTTCTCAGAGCCATCATGTCACTGCAAGCTATTAAACCAAGCATGTGATAGCATCCCTACAACTAGAGAGAACGCCATAATGTTGTGATGGCTGAGTGGTTAATTGAGGTTTTGGGCTTAAAATGAAAATATCTATTAATTGTTTTAAAGTAAAAGTGAAATATAAAATGTTATAACAAAGGCAAAACAAAGATAAACAGAAAACACCAGTTTCCCCTTGATTCCTTTTGAGATTCAGATTCTATCTGTTAAGGAGTTATTTCTATAGGGGTTTATGTGATTCTTTTGAAAATATGTTCTTAAAAAGAATAACTTACTACCGTAAGTATATTAAATTTAATCATTTAGTTCATGACTTGACATGTGTAGAAAACAAATGAATAGAACCATTAATTGAAGTGTTAATAGTCATAGGAAGTTGTCTGTATCCAGATACTCTATTTTAAAATAGCCTAGATATTCTCCCTTTCTATCTCTATCTCTGTCTCTATCATCTCTATCTCCTTTGTCTCTATCTATCTCTCTCTCCATCTCTATCTCTGTCTCTATCATCTCTATCTCTGTCTCTATCATCTCTGTCTCCATCTCTGTCATCTCTATCTCCTCTATCTCTATCTATTTCTATGTCTACCTATGTGTCTGTGTGTGTATGCAGAAGCCAACAGTAAACACTAAGTGGCCTCCTCTATTATTCTCCATCTTTTTTTTTTTTTGAGAAATTGAACCTGAAGCTAGACTAGTACCAGGG
>NW_026591638.1:0-5261 GCF_907164565.1 Psammomys obesus | reverse complement strand
TTGGGAGGGGGTCTCTCTGACGGAAGATACCCTCCGGGGATCTTTCATTTGGAGGCCCCAGCGAGATCTGAGACCCCCCACCCAGGGACCAACGACCCACCTTCGGGAGGTAAGCTGGCCAGCCGTCTTTTCTGTTGTATGTATCTGTCTTGTCTGGTGTGTGCTTCTGTGTCTGTTCTGTTTGCAACCTGAGACTTGATCAAGTCATCTGAATTTGGCGGAAAGTAAGAAGGGGTCGACGGACCCGGACTTCTGTTCTGCTGGCCCGGGGAGCCGTCTCCAGGGTGAGAGGGTCTGAGTGGGTTCGAGTCCCACCGGCCCTCATCTGGAGGGTCTGAGTGGGTTCGAGTCCCACCGGCCCTCATCTGAGAGGGTCTGAGTGGGTTCGAGTCCCACCGGCCCTCATCTGAGTGGGGGCCAATTTGTTGGCTCCCCGTCTGGGAGACGAATTTCCAACACAGTCTCCATCTGAATTTTTGCTTTCAGTTTTGCTTCGATCTCGTGCCGCGCGGCTTGTGTCGTGTTTTGTCTGTTTAAATCCTGTGTTTCTCATGTATGTATGTGTTTTTCTGTGTCTGTTTCTTTGTGGACTTGGACTGATGAAAATTTGGACAGAGGACAGTTGAAATTGAAACTAGTTCTTGGCTCGGGAGCACACGGCTGCATGACAGGACACCAAGCAGTGTGCTCCCCCTCCCGAAGGAGCCGAGGAGAAAATGCTTTCAGGCGGCTGGGGAGACGTGGAGCTGGAGCTTGGGCGGGCGGTGCTCGGACACTTGGGAATCTGTGAAATAACAATGTACAACCAGCAGGGCACGGGCTCTGCAGCCCCGAGACGAAGGGGTGGAAGATCCCCCCCCCCCCCGCGCTCAGAGGGGAGGTGGGGCGGCGCGGCTGGACGCCCCGGGAGCTGCCTGCAGTGTTCAAGAGGGGCCCGGCCAGAAAGCAGGTTCATGACCTGCGAGGGAGGTAAGCTAGAGTGAAGCTCACAGGGAGCAGGCAAGGCTCGTGGGCTTGCTAGGTAAAAGTCCTTAGGCGGGGATTGGCACCTTAGCTGCTCCACGACAGGAGCTGCTTTGGCTGCCGAGAATAAAGAAAAACTCCTCCCCCTTGCCTTCATGCCAGCTCAGCAGTGAGGGGGAAAGAGAACAGCAGGAGCTCACCACACCCTCTTGCTCCTCTCTTCCCTCCTCCCACCTAGGGGGCTTGCAACTTACAGATCAAACAGTAATTTAGGATGATTGTTTTCAATTGGTTTTAAATGGTTGATATGATCAAAAATAATTGGGTATGTTTTAAGGTTAAATTCAAATCCTTGTTTAAAACACGTATATGTGCCTATGTGTTTGTAGGGTCTATGAATACATATGTTTAAATAACAACAATATAAGTTGCCACATGGTGTGACTCAAAAAAAAAAAAAAAGAACAAAGGTTACAAAATCTCTGAGTCAAAATGATTTTATTTCCTTTTAGGATAAAAGGTCTTGTTCTAAGTTGATATTGGTTCTAAAGATTGGGTTGTTTTCACTGATAAATTTTGGTCTTAAAATCTGGTTTAAACTTCTATCTGGTTTTGACTTTAAAATTATGGTTATGCTTTGTAAATTCACTCCTAAACAAAATACTTTGCTTTGATATTGCAGGGACGAGTTTTAAAAAAATTGTTTACATGTTTAAGGCTATAAAATATTTAAAGTTTATCAGGCATTTGGGTATGACAATGATCTTGGGTAATCTGACAAAATTTAAAAGTTTCTCGATCCTTTGGGGAAAAATAAAAATACTTTGATATTTATTTTATCAATTTTATTAAATAAAACCCAGCCGTATGATTTGTGCTAATTAAAAAAAAAATTACAGTTTTTAAAATGTATCTTATGGAGAGCTGTTTGTTTGTTAAGCTGCTTTGTTTATGGAAAAACATGTTCCAACAGGATCATGTTAGGATAGAAAGGATTTTGATGAGAGTTTATATGTTGTCTAAAAAGCAAGAGAAAAGAAAAAGAATGTCTGGTTAAGCCAGAAAAAGAAAGCTAGAAACCTGAAGGTTAGTGTATGTTGCAGAAGGTTAGTGTATGTTGCAGAAGGTTAGTGGATGTTGCAGAAGGTTAGTGGATGTTGCAGAAGGTTAGTGGATGTATTATAAAAAGCCAGAGAGTTAATATGATTTGAGAAAAAAAAAACCTGTATTTTAAATATGTTATAGTTCATTTAAAAGGCTGGTAATTCCTCATTACAAAATGTTTTCTTAGGCTCTTTAAAGGAAAAAATTCTGGCTGATAGGTTTGGTATGGCTAAAATAATTCATACAGTTTAAAATTGTTCTGTACTGTTCTGTTATGCAGTTGGTTCTAAAACTTATTTAATCACTAAGTTAAAAATGTTGGTTATAAGAGATTATAAATGCTCCACAATGTTTGCTGTATCATCATCAGCACCTAATAGCTATGTTTGGTATTATCAGTCACAGCCTGTGGTAGCCTAACAGGAGGCTAGCCACCATGATCTTTCAGGGATAGAGAACATATAAAACTATATTTTTGCTGCCATATCTGTTTAGGGCTTCCAGCTGAGTTCAGTTACACGTGGTCAGTCGCCATGCTAGTCCAGAGAAAAAAGATAGAGCCATGAGTTTGTGATCATTTTTGTTCAGGTATCTCAGTTATGTTCAGTCATCTGATTAGTACTAAATACAAAGCTTTTTACTGTTCAATTTTAATGCAAGTGATAGGAACAACAAGATTTGCTAGGCTCTCTATGAACTATGTCTGATTAAAAGATTTGCTTTGATTTTAGTTCAGAAAGAACAGATTTAAAGTTATACTAACAACTACAGTTGGCTACACCTAGTGTCTTTGTTTAGTTTTTCTTTTACACAGTTTAAAACAGATAATAAAGATAGACAAAGAGTAACTCAGATATGCTGGCCCTCAGGCTTGTCAGAGATCTGATGAATATGGCATTTTAACTGTGTAAGCTTATTGTGACAGAAAGTCCTAAAATCCTGGCAGTAGCTCCCCCAAGGTCTCCGAGAAGATTTGGGCACAACGACATATGACTGCGACTCTGGATTGTGGTATGCTAACCACTGGGCAATATTGCCTCAACTGGCCCACTGCTAGGGCCCAGCCTAAGCTGTGGACAAAGCCGGGGACATCTGAGGAGCCATTGTCTCACATTGTGAGAGGCAAGGTGAGGTCAATCTCTTCTGTTCCTCTTTCCACAGAAGCAGTAAAAGCAGTCTCTCACCTTCTGTGCCTGGCTGGATAGCCTCTGTTCAGGATGCCATGAAACAGGAGCGAGGGACACTGCCTAGGTGATGGACTAAGTAGTCATCTCTGTCATTTTGATAAACACATAGATTGATATATTTATTTAGCTTATAATTTATCCTTCTCAGGTCTCTGAACACCTTGATGGCTATGCTAAGCTTACGGTAGCTTTACAGCTAGAGAAAAGACAATTAGATCCACTGTTAGTTCATTGATCAGTTCATTAGCTAAATTAGCTAAAACTACTGGATACTAGATCTCTTATTAAAAAAAAAAAAGAAAGACAGGTTTCCCTTGCTCACAGAATTCATGTTAGTCATCTGTGTCTAAAGATATAGCTAGAAAAAAAAATAAAAATAATACGGAGCCTATATAGAGTCTAAAGATATAAGAGTTTAGGTTATAAAATCTAAAATGTTATTATTTGGTCTGAAAAAAATGTTTCAGGGTTGATAAATACAAAAAAAATTAGAGTGTCTAAGTTGATAAAAATAGTTTAAAACATGTTAAAATTGAGAGATATTTTAGATCTCCCCCCTCTTTGCTACTGTTGTGCTTATGTTATAAGATTTCAAAAGTTCAGAGTTTTGACATTTATTAATACAGTTCTGATAAGTTGATAGAACACTGACTGCTTATTATTCAGTCACCAGGTTGAGATTTTAATTTCCTTTGATTGGCTTCTAGAGATAGACTTAAAGACTTAAAGATACTTCTCATCATGTTAAAAACATCTGTTTAATATATATATCTGACCCAAAAGTCATAGCTTTTAGTATGGTATTCTTAATATCTGCCATTTCTGAGATAGATTTTGACACAGAAATAAAAAAATCAAGCATCCAGGGTTTAACACTAAAGCCAGTAATGTGTTTCTGCCTAACTTTCCAATATAAACATAGAGATGGGGACTAAAAGATGCTGAGTATAAAAAAGGCCAAGCTTCATTCGTGGCTAATTACCAGCAGCTATGCCCACAGAAAAAAAAAAAATGCTACCGTGGACACACTTAAGTTATATATAAAGGTTATAAAACAAACAACTGATACTTATTCAGTGGGATGCAGTTTTACCTGTTACTCTCAAAATGTTCAATTTGCTGATATGTTACTTTTCTGAGTATTTAAAATTATACATTTCCTTTTGTGTACTAAAAATTTCATATAAGTTTCAGGATTTGACCTGGATCTGACATAGCTCAAAAGGATCACAGATGAGGTTTTCCCTAATCTTTCCAATTTAATAGATAAATTTTAACTTCTGTCTCCAGTCTAAATTTGTCTCAGCAGATTTTCACCTGTTCAACTCTGTTCTGGGATCAGCTATAGACTACAAGCTGAGATCTGGACTTCCTGAAAACTGACCTGATTGCTCCCTGCCTTTTCCGGTGGATCAACTGACCAGATGCTTGGGACTGCCCTATTGCCCAGCTTTTGACTGGCATTTCAGCCTCCCCAGTCCCTGATGCCTACGTCCAACGGTCAGCATGAAGAAGCTACAGAAGACGGATCTCCGCCCAAATCCCCCCTAACAGGCTGAAATGCTAAGTCAAAAGTGGCTCCCTGACATTAGCTATTATCTTGAACATCTGCTTAGCTGCTGACCATACTAAATTGATAAGAGATAAAAAGACTCAGACAGAGACAACAATTCTTTGAGTCAGGATAGAGTTGGTACGAGAGATGGTTTAGTCGGTCCCCCTAGATTACCACCCTGATCTCCTCCATTATGGGTCCCCTAATCATAATTCTCCTGATTCTAGTATTTGGGCCTTATATTCTAAATTGGCTGATCCAGTTCATAAAAGACCGGTTCTCTGTCATACAAATGTTAGTGTTGACCCAGCAATATCATCAGCTCAAACAACAGGAGACAGAATTTAACTCTTCCTAGGCCCGAGAATGGAAGATTCCATTCTAAGTTAAAAGAAAATGGGGGAATGAAAGACCCCAGCCTCACACTAAGTTAAACATAGCTAATGCCATTT
>NW_026591637.1:0-1377 GCF_907164565.1 Psammomys obesus | reverse complement strand
ATCCAGTACACTCAGGCCACTAGGCACCATGGGCCCATGGGAGATGACTGAAGGGAAGGAGAAGACAACAGAAGGGAAATTGAACAGGGTGTACAATTTTTTTTCTTTTAAAAATCATGCTTCCTGGCATGCAATGTGGTGCACACTTGCCATCCTAGCACTCGGGGAGACAGAGACAAGCAGATGTGAGTTTGAAGACAACCTTGTCTATAAAGTAAGTCCAGGACAGTCACTGCAACCCAGAAAAACTCTGTCTCAGAAAAAAAATGTTTTTATTTGTATTTACTAGAATAAATAAAAATATATGTAGCCTGTCATTGAACTCTTGATCTTTTTGTCTGGGTGAGACTACCACCATAAACCACTCTATCCAGCCAGGGTGCCACATGTCTTTAGGGCCGTTTTACTTATGAGTCAAAAACTCACTAAAATAGCCATAGTATATAAAGTTTTCCAATAATATGTAATTCTCTCTGCTGCAGAAAACATTTATTTTCCAAAATAACTGTATTTTACATCTTCAGTTGTCTGTACGAATATATTTAAGGAAAAAAATCCCTGGGCCTAGCAGTTATATGTCGCATTTTTTTGTGTAGTAAGATAGCAAAATGATGTATTATTGCTTCATTCTTTATTGGAATATTCATAGAACATATAGAACATGTTTTTGTTTTGTTTGTTTGTTTGTTTGTTTAACTGTCATTGCTGTTGTCTAAATTCTATAAAGTATGTAAATTTGAGGACTCCTCACAGATGCTCTCTAGACAGAATAAAAATGAACAAATTGATGATAATATTGCCAACTTTCCAAACAGTGCTGTAGGTGGATAAATTTCTCCAACTAGGTGGGCTACATAGAGACATCCAGCCCAGTCAAGAGTACAGAGAAAGTCACTGTCTTAAAAAAAGAAACAAAAGCGAACAAACAAACAAACAAACACAACCTATAGACTGAGAGCGATGGTTCACTGCTCAGGAGCTCAGGCTGATTTTTCAGAGGACAAAACTTTGCTTTCAGTACTCATATCAGGTGGTTCTCAACTGGGACTCAGGCTTCATGTCATAGGTCCCCTTATCCTGGCCTGTATGTGTCCCTCCCTTCACATGCACAAATCCACACAACACACATACATAGACACTGAATTTGACATAAATATAGGATAAACCTACTAAAGTCTGTACACTTAAAGAAACTAATCAAGAGGGAAGACTCTTGCTAAAATGCTCAATGGCAAAGAGAAAGGCAAAGAGAATGGACACCAGAAGAAGGAGAAAAGAGGGAACAAGTCAGGAGCTTGATTCAGAGGATCTCTGAAAGGCTCTACCCAGTGAGGTATTAAAGCATATGCTAAGATTCATAGCCAGAATTTGGGCAGA
>NW_026591636.1:0-2184 GCF_907164565.1 Psammomys obesus | reverse complement strand
CTTCTTCTTCTTCTTCTTCTTCTTCTTCTTCTTCTTCTTCTTCTTCTCTCTCTCTCTTTCTCTCTCTCTCTCTCTCTCTCTGAACTGCATTTCTCTCAGTGGCTGTATTTTCAGTGTTCTGTTTCCTTCTGTGTGTCTTAATATGTTTTTAAACCTCCTGGTGAATTTTTTAACTCACTTGTTTTGCCATATTTGAGCTTTACCCATTATATGAGTTTTCACCTTGTGACCCACACATACATTCAATTATTATGTGTCAAGAAAAAAAAACAAACTAGATATTAATTGTTGTCAAAGGGTTAGCTCTGGTGAGAAGAGAAGGACAGAGCAGAGGGAGGTGCCTTGTGAAGGGTCTCCTGGTGTTGGCAGTGCTCTATAGGTTGGCTGCTATGGGAGAATGAAGAGTCCATGTCTGTGAGCAAATTGCATCACACACACACACACACACACACACACACACACATACAAAATCTGACAGCGATCAGAGAATGGATCAATATCCATATCCTGATTGGAATATTGAACAATAGTTTTGCAAGACGTTACCATGGGAGGAAATCAGATAAAGAGAACTCTTGGTATTGTTTCTTATTCTTACCTTGCATTGTTCCGCATTGGCACAGGAAAGCTTACATTAAGAAGCCCCTGTCTCATGGAACTCCCGTGAGGGTCATATTAGGTTGCACTTGGCAAAGGGAATTCCCTTGCAGCTGCTGGTTCTTCTCAGCTGTCCCAGCGCTGCCCGTGCTGAGCACGTAGCTCGGAATGGAGACTTTATTCAGGTGGGGAGTTGCACAAGAGTGAGAGGCTATTTTTTTAAGTACGAGCTGAACGGCACTCAAAGATGGAGCTGCAGCCCACAGTGTGCTGGCTTGTCGAGGCGCCACATGCAGAGTTCAAACCCAGACAGGACCTCGAGCTTTTCAACTCTAAGCTCACTACCCTCAATGAAGGCGTTTTGTTCTCTCTTCAGAACAGCCCAGAGAAAACATCTGAAGTGGAGTGTGGGGACTTTTACAACAGTGGGGATAGAGCAACTGTTGACGAGGACGGATACTTCTGGTTCTTGGGGAGGGAAGATGATGTCATCAATGCTTCTGGGTAGGTGTGGATGGTCCTGGGCTGGTTCTTGGCATGCTCAAATGCCTTATGGTATCTTGCCTGCCTGCATTACTCCGTGCCTTGGTGATGGGACCCTTAGCCTGACTCTGAAAAAAGCCATGTCAAGAATACGTTAATACCTGGGTACCTGGACACCCTGCAGCCAAAAGAATCAATTACTTAAAATGAAGTTTGAGGTGAAGTAAGACATCACATAGTTATGAGGAGGAGCCAAGATTGGAGTGACACGGGCCTGTAACCCCAGGTGCTCGGAAGATTGAGGCAGAAGGAACCCAAATACAAGGCTGCCTGAGCAATAGAGTAATTTCAAGACCAGCCTGGGCAACTTACTAAAACCTTTTCTATCTCAGAATTTGAAAAGGGGGCTGGGGATACCCCTCAGTAATAAAGCTCTTGCCTTCCATGTGTGAGGGTCTAGGTTCAGTCCCTAGTGCCATCAAAGAAAGAAAGGAGGAGGGGCTATAAAACAGATAAATTACCACGCTGAGATGCGAAAAGAGGACACAGCATTTGCTAGGACCCGAGTCAAGGATCCTGGGGCCTCTGGTGCTGAGAGAGGCTAATGTAGCCAAACGCACAGAGCTCCACAAGGAGCCATCACTCTGCCACTTCCCTCACCAAAGGCACAAAGTGAGCCATCGCCAGGAACATCTGAGCCACATAGCTTTAATGTTAAATGCCCCAGTCTTCATATTTGGGGTCCAAAATACTTCTGGCTGTTTACGACCTCCACCCTCAGTGTCAAGGTGTAAGGGGTGTTTCTCTGCAGCCCCTGCATCCGCTCAGAAGTTACTTCTCTAGGTACCGCATCGGGCCTACAGAGGTGGAGAACGCCTTGGCGGAGCACCCAGCGGTGGCAGAATCTGCCGTGGTGAGCAGCCCAGACAAGAATCGAGGAGAGGTAAGGAGGGCGCAGAAGCCCATTGTTGAAAGCAGGAGCTAGAGTGACAGGGGTAGGCAGACTTCCAAGGTCTTGGCATAACCCCGGAACCCAGGATTGGAGCTCAGGCTGCTGGTGTGTGTGTGTGTGTGTGTGTGTGTGTGTGTGTGTGTGTGTGTGTG
>NW_026591635.1:0-16559 GCF_907164565.1 Psammomys obesus | reverse complement strand
AATTGAGTTCCTTAATATTCAAAGATATTAATTACTAATGATTGTTAACTCCTGTTATTTTGGTGGTTGTGTGTGTGTGTGTGTGTGTGTGTGTGTGTGTGTGTGTGTGTGTTCCTTCTTTGGGTTTTGCTGCTGTGAGATTATTTATTTCCTGTGTTCTCTTAGGTGTAGTTAACTTCCTTGGGTTGAAATTTTCATTCTAATACTTCCTGTAGGGCTGGATTTGTGGATAGTTACTGTTTAAATCTGCATTTTTTGTGGAATGTCTTGTTTGTTTGTTTGTTTGTTTGTATCTATGGTGATAGAAAATTTTGCTAGGAATAGTAGTCTTGGCTGGTATCATGGTCTCTTAGAGACTGCAAGACATCTGTCCAGACTCTTCTGGCTTTCAGAGACTCCAATGAGAAGTCAGGTCTAATTCTTAATGTTACTTGGCCCTTTTCTCTTGCAGCTTTTACTATTCTTTCTTTGTTCTGTATGTTTAGTGTTTTTATTATTTATGTGACAGGGAAGTTTTTCTGGCCCAACCTAGTTGATGTTCTGTAAGCTACTTGTACCTTTATAGGCATGTGTTTCTTTAGATTAGGAAAATTTTCTTCTATGATTTTATTTAAGATATTTTGTGGATTTTTGAGCTAGTATTCTTCTCCTATTTTTTTCTTCTAGTACTACTCCTATCCATCTTCAATCACTATTATTCTTAGGTTTGGTTTTTTTTCATGGTGCCCCAAAATTTCCTGGATGTATTGTGTTAGGATTTTTTTATATTAAACATTTTATTTGACTGATGAATCATTTTTCCTTTTTATTAATTAATTAACTAATTAATAAAAAGAAAAATGATTGATTAACTAATTAATTAATTAATAACTTTACATCCCAATTGTAAGCTCCCTTCCTCCAGTTCCCATCCTCCCTTCCACTTCCCTCTAGTCCCTCTCTCCTACTCCTCAGATAAAGGGAGCCTCACTCCTACCAACTCAGACCAGCACATCAAGTCACAACAAAACTTAGCACATCTTCTTTCCCTGCAACCTGGCAAGCCAGCCCCGCCAGGGTTAAGTGATTAAAAAGCATGCAACAGAATTCATTTCAGAGAGAGCCCCCTCTCCCCTTTCTAGGGGACCTACACATTGGCCAAGCTATCCTTCATCTATGTATGTGTAAGGTCAAGTCCCTGCATGGTCCTTCATTGGTGCTCCAAAGCCCCCCAGGACCCAGGTTAGTTGGCTCTGTTGGTCTTCTTGTGAAGCTCCTGTCCCTTCTGGGTTCTTCTATTCTTCCCACATTCTACCACAGGATTCTCTGCAGTCCACCCAGTGTTTGGCTGTGAGTCTCAGCATCTGTTTCAATACTATTGGGCTCCACTGTTGGGTGGAGCCTGTAAGAAGACAGTTATACTAGTATCCTATCTGCAAGCATAGCAGCATGTTGTTAATAGGGGCTGGCACTCTCCCATGGGGTGGGTCTCAGGTTGGGCCAGTCATTGGTTGTAAATTCCCTTAATCTCAGCTCCATCTTTATCATTGCACAACTTGTAGGCAGGGTAAATTTTAGATCAAAGTTTTTGTGGGTATGTGGTGCTTCCCTCCCTCTACTAGGAGTCCAGTCTAGTTAAAGGGTGGCCTCTATGACCCCTCAACTAAGAGTCTTAGATAAAAGCACCTGAGGAGCTTAACCAACCCTAGATCACCAGCTTGTCTCAGAGTTGTCCCCACTCACAATTTCTCTTCTTTTTGTAAGCCCTCTGTCTTCCTCCTGCCCCCTCTCCACAATCTGATCTACACCCTAATTTCTCTCCAGGCTCATTCTTCAACCCTGTTCCCTCTCTTTAACCACTTCTTCTATTTATTCTAGTTCCACTTCTGAGTGATATTTAAATATCACTTGGGTCCTCTTCATAACTTATCTTTATATGGCTAATATCTGCCTACAAGTGAGTACATACCATGTGTGTCTTTCTGCTTCTGCTTTCTGAGTGAGGGTTACCTCACTCGGGATGATCTTTTCTAGTTCCTTCCATTTGCCTACAAATTTCATGATTTCCTTGTTTTTAATAGCTGAGTAGTATCCCATTGTGTAAATGTGTCACAATTTCTTTATCCATTCTTTACTTGAGGGACATCCGGGTAGTTTCCAGTTTCTGTCTATTATGAATAAGGCTGCAATGAACATAGTTGAGAAAATGTCCTTGTTGTATAGTTGAGCATCTTTCAGTTATATGACCAGGAGACGTATAGCTGGGTCTTGAGGTAGAGCTATTCCCAATTTTCTGAGAAAGCACCAGATTAATTTCCAAAGTGATTGTATAAGTTTGCACCCCCACCAGCAATGGAGGAGTGCTCCCCATGCTCCATATCCTTGCCAGCATGCACTATTGCTTGAGTTTTTGGTCCTGGTCATTCTGAAGGATGTGTGATGGAATATCAGAGTCATTTTGATTTGCATTTTGCTGATGACTAAGGAAGCTGAGCATTTCTTTAAGTGCTTCTCAGCCATTCGAGATTCCTCCGTTGAAAAATCTGTTTAGCTCTGTATCCCACTTTTTAATTGGATTATTTGGTTTGTTGGTGTTTAATTTTTTTAATTCTTTATGTATTTTAGATATTAGCTCTCTGTTAGATGTTAGGTTAGTGAAGATCTTTTGCTAATCTGTAGGCTGCCATTTTGATCTCTTGACAGTGTCTTTTGCCTTACAGAAACTTTTCGGTTTCATGTGGTTCCATTTATTAATTATTGATCTTAGAGCCTGAGATGTTGGTGTTCTATTCAGGAAGTTGTCTTCTGTGTCAATGAGTTCAAGGCTTTTCCCCACTTTCTCTTCTATTAGACTTAGTATATCTGGGTTTTATGTCGAGATCTTTGATCTACGTGGACTTGAGTTTGTGTAGGATGATAAATATGAATCTGTTTTCTTTCTTCTGCATGTAGACATCCACTTAGCCCAGCACCATTTGTTGAAGAAGCTTTCTTCTTTTCCATTGTATGGTTTTGACTTCATTGTCAAAAAAAATCAAATGTCTGTAGGTATGTGCATTTACTTCTGGGTTTTCGATTCGATTCCACCAATCAATCCTTCTATTTTTATGCCAATACCATATGGTTTATTACTATTGCTCTGTAGTACAGCTGAAATCAGGGATGGTGATACCTCCAGATATTCTTTTATTTTGCAGGATTGTTTTCTCTATCCTAGGTTTGGGATGTTTATTTGTTTGTTTGTTTGTTTGTTTTTTCCATATGAAGTTGAGAATTGCTCTTTCAAGGTCTGTAAAGAATTATGTTGAAATTTTTTATGGGAATTGCATTGAGTCTGTAGATTTCTTTTTGTAAGATGACCATCTTTACTATTCATGACAATCTTTACTGATTTATGAGCATGTGAGGTCTTTCCTTCTTCTGCTATCTTCTTGTTTCTTTCTTCAGAGACTTGAAGTTCTTGTCATACAGGTCTTTCACTTGCTTAGATAGAGTTATACCGAGATATTTTATATTATTTGTGACTATTGTAAGGGTGTTGTTTCTCTAATTTCTTTCCAGCCTGCTTATCATTTGTATAAAGGAGGACTACTGATTTTTTTTTTAAATTAATTTTGTACTCAGCCACTTTACTGAAGATGTTTATCAGCTTTAAGAGTTCTTGGGTAGAATTTTTGGGGCCACTTAAGTATACAATCATATCATCTGTAAATAGTGATACTTTGACATCTTACTTCCTATTTTTTCCCCTTGATCTCCTTTAGTTGTCTTATTGCTCTAGCTAGAACTTTAAGTACTATATTGAAGAGATGTGGAGAGACTGGGCAGCCTTGTCTTGTCTCTAATTTTAGCGAAATTGCTTTGAGTTTCTCTACATTTAATTTGATGTTGTCTATAGGCTTGCTGTATATAACCTTTATTATGTTTAGGTATGGACCTTGTATCCTGGATCTCTCCAAGACTTTTATTATAATTCATTATGAGTATAGATTTCCCTAGGTTGAACTATCTCTGTATCCTTGGGATGAAGCCTACTTTGTCTTGCTGGATGATGTTTTTGATATGTTCTTGAATTTGGTTTGAAAGTATTTTGTTAAGTATTTTTGCATCAATGTTCATAAGAGAAATTGGTCTGAAATTCTCTTTCTTTGTTGGGTCTCTGTGTGGTTTGGGTATCAAGATGACTGTGGCCTCAAAGAGTTAATTCAGCAATGTTCCTTCTGTTTCTATTTTGTGGAATAGTTTGAGGAATATAGGTATTAGCTCTTCTTTGAAAGTCTGGTAGAATTCTGTGCTGAAACCATCTGGTTCTGGGCATTTTTTTGGTTGGGATACTTTAAAAGACTGCTTCCATTTCCTTAGCAGATATAAGAGTATTTAGATTTTTAACCTGATCTTGATTTAACTTTGGTAAATGGACTCTATCAAGAAAATTGTCCATTTCATTTAGATTTTCCAGTTTTATGGAGTATAGGCTTTTGAAGTAAGACCTAATGATTCTTTGGATTTCCTCAATGTCTGTTGTTATGCCCCTCTTTTGTTTCTGATTTTGTTAATTTGGATATTATCTCTCTGTCTTTTAGTTAGTTTGGCTAAGCGTTTGTCTATCTTGTTGATTTTCTCAAAGAATCAGCTTTTAGTTTTGTTGATTCTTTGTATTGTTCTCTTTGTTTCTAAGTTATTGATTTCAGCCCTGAGTTTGATTATTTCCTGCCATCTACTCCTCTTTGGTGTGTTTGCTTCTTTTTGTTTTAGAGCTTTCAGGTGTGCTATTCGGTTGCTAGTATGTGATATCTCTTATTTCTTTATGGTGCTTAGGTGCTATGAATCTTTCTTTTAACTCTGCTTTCATTGTGTCCCATAAGTTTGGGTATGTTGTGCCTTCATTTTCATTGAATTCTAGAAAGTCTCTAATTTCTTTCATTATTTCATTCCTGACTCAGTAGTCATTGACTAAAGAGTTGTTCAATTTCCATGAGTTTGTAGGCTTTCTATTGTTTCTGTTGTTTTTTAGTTCCAGCTTTAATCCATGATGGTTTGATAAGGTAGGAGTTGTTTCAATCTTTTTATATCTGTTGGGGCTGACTTTGTGACTGAGTATGTGGTCAGTTTTGGAGAAGGATCCATGTAGTACATTTGGGTAAAACATTCTGCAGATATCTGTTAGGTCCTTTTGATTCATCATTTCAATTAGTTTTATTATTTCTCTTTTTATTTCTGTCTCGTTGACCTATCCATTGCTGAGAATGGGGTGTTGAAGTGTCCCACTATTAATGTGTGGGGTTTCATGTGTGATTTAAGTGTTAGCAATGTTTCTTTTATGAACGTGGGTACGCTTGCATTTGAGGCATAAATATTCGGAATTGAGACATCATCATGGTGGATTTTTCATTTGATGAGTATGGAGTGCCCTTCCCATCTTTTTATTGCTTTTTCTTGAAGGTCTATTTTATTAGATATTAGAATAGCTACTCCTGCTTGTTTCATGGGTCAATTTGCTTGGAAAACTTTTTTCCAGCTCTTTACTCTGAGATAATGTCTAGCTTTGTTGCTGAGGTGTGCTTCTTGTATACAGCAGAATAGTGAATTCTGTTTTTTTATCCTCTCTATTAACCTGTGTCTTTTTATTGGGGAATTGAGTCCATTGGTTTGAGAAATATTAATGACCAATGATTGTTGATTCTTGTAAATTTTATATTGGTGGTAGTGGTATGAGTGTATGTACTTCTTTTCTTTTCTTTTTGCTGATGTGAAATAATTTATTTTCTGTGTTCTCTTGGATGTAGTTACCCTTACTGTGTTGGAGTTTTCTTTCTAGTATCCACTGTTGTGCTTGGTTAATGGAAAGATAGTGTTTAAATTTATTTTTGTCATGGAATAATATCTTGTGTTTTCCATCTATCATGATTACAAGTGTTGCTGAGTATAGTAGTCTGAGTTGGCGTCTGTGGTCTCTTAGGATCTGCAAGATATCTGTCCGGGCCTTTCAGCTTTTAAAGTCTTGTTGAGAAGTCTAGTGTGATTCTAATAGGTTCTGCCTTTATATGTTACTTGGCCCTTATCCCTTGCGGCTTTTAATATCTTTTCTCTGCACATTTAGTGTTTTTATTATTATATGATGGGAGGGTTTTCCTTTTTGGTCAAATCTATTTGGTGTTCTGTAGGTTTCTTGTACATTTATAGGCATCTCTTTCTTGATGTTAGGAAAATTTTCTTCTGTGATTTTGTTGAAGATATTTTTGGGCCTTGAAGCTGGAAATCTCCTTCTTCCTGTTATTCTTATATTTGATCTTTTTATGGTGCTCCAAATTTCCTGAATGTTCTGTATTAGAAACTTTTTAGATTTAGCATTTTCTTTGACTATTGTATCAATTTCTTCTGTTGTATCTTCTATGCCTGAGATTCTCTCTTCCATCTTTTACAGTCTGTTGATGATGCTTTCATCTGTAGTTCCCGTTCTCTCTCCTAGGTTTTCCATTTCCAGGATTGCCTCAAATTCTGTTTTCTTTATTGCTTCTGTTTTTTTTTTTCAGGTCTTAAACAGTTTTATTTATTTCCTTCTTCTGTTTGCTTGTGTTTTCCTGTGTTTCTTCTTAATTTCCTTCACATGTTTGATTGTATGTCCCTGTACTTCTTTGAGGGATTTATCCATTTCCTGTTTAAAGGCCTCTTCATAAGATTAGACTTAAAGTTGTTTTCCTGAGCTTCAGGTATGTTAGGATATCCAAGGCTTGTTGTAATAGGATAGTTGGGTTCTGGTGATGTATTTTGTTGAGTGTATTCTTAAGCATCTGGTTATCCCTGTTATTGGCAGTTGTGGAGGTCCCTGGTAGACCCTGCTGGCTGTTAACCTTCAGTAGTCACTGATGCCTGCTGCCTCTGACACATGCAGGTAAAGCTGGGACCCAGGAACTGGCATTTGGAGGTCACATAAGAGGCCTCACCACTGCTGACAGTCCCCAGTGGCTGCTGCCTCTGGGACTGCAGGAAGAATTGAGTCCCAGGGACTGGCACTCAGAGGGTACAAGCAGAACTCACCTCTGTTGACAGTCTCCAATGGTTACTGTCCCTGGGGCCACAGGCAGAGCTGGTACCCAGGAGTTGGAGCATTGAGGACACAGAACAGACCTCACCTCCGCTGGTAAACTCCAATGTCTGCTGTCTCTGGAAGTGCAGGCAGAGGTGACATCCTGGAATTGGTGCATAGAGACTCTGTGGTGTGCAGAGAACAAACCTCACCTCTGTTGGTGGTCTCCAATTGCCTATTTCTTTTATTGTATCTTCAATGCCTGATATTCTTTCTTCAATGTCTTGTATTCTGTTGTGTCAAGTTCCAGTTCACTTACCTAGATTTTCCATTTCCAGAATTCCCTCAGTTTGTTTTCTTTATTGCTTCTATTTTCATTTCAGGTCTTGAACAGTTTCCTTCACCTGCTTGTTTGTTTGTTCTTGGCTTTCCTGTCATTCTTTAAGAGATTTATTCATTTCCTCCAATTTTTTGTTTGCCTTTTCCTTGATGTTTTTAGGCAACTTTTTTTTCATTTCCTCTTTAAGATCTCTTTCATCTTTGTAATGTTTTGTTTGTTTGTTTGTTTGTTTTGCGCTTCAGCTGTATTGGAATATTTAGAGGTTGTTGTGATAAGATGGATAGCTGGGCTGTGGTGGTGCCATATTGCCTTAGGTATTATTGGCTGTGTTCTTACGCTGGCATTTAGGTACCTGGGTTTGGTATGATTATAGATCTCAATGCTGATTTCTGAGTTTGTCTTTGTTGGATGGGTGTTTTGTTCCTTGGTTTCTGTTTCCTCTTTGCTCTGGTCTTTGTGGCCTGGATTTCTGATGGATCAATGTGGCCTCTGATCCAGTAGGAAGTTTCTAAACAGTTTGGGGGCTGCTGGTGGCTAGTTGGCCTTTGGTGCAGCAGGGATCTCTGTTCTTTTGATGGCATGTCCTCTATCTATTCTTCTGACTAGTGTGGCCGGGGCCTGAGCAGCTGAAGACTTCCAGAGTTGAGGGTAGGGGCTCTGGGACAGGGAGGACAGTGTGGAGATGGGTGGGCTGGGTCTTTAGAAAGCAAATCTAGGGAGTGGGGCAGTTCAGCTGGCAAGCAGCTCACTCAGCTGCTCTTCTGACTGGTGTGACCTACACTTGAGCATGGGGCATCTACTGGCCTTTTACGAATTTTTAATTTTTTTAAATTTATTTTCAGTCTCTAGCATTGAAGATGAATATAAGGATCAAAGTAAAGCCATTTACGCCCCAAATTCAGGAAATAAAACATTTCTTCACTTCCAACACCACTCAGATAAGCCCCCACCCAGCGAAGTCTGTCGGAAGACATGCCTGCTCCCCACCCAGCAGAGTGACAAAGCACCACAGCTTCTATCTGCCTATTTCTCAGCCACACTGTCCCACAAGGTTCTACCGTGGAGTTCCTGTCCCCTCAAAGCCAACCTTCTTCACTTTCATTTCTCCAGGAAACACAGTAGTGCAGGTGGCTACCAAAACTCTGGGCAGAGTCCACTCTTCTCTTTATAAGCTTCAGAACAAAAAAGTAGAGCCCACTTTCAACTTCAAATGTAACTTTGAACTTGGATCTTCTCCTGAGCTGCCTGCCGATATACAAAGTTAATATTCTCTCATGATGCTGGACAGCTGCAGTAAGCTCAATTCCTAGTGATCGGTGAATAAAAATGGTTTAATGGAACATGACATAATGAGCATGACATGGCCAGTGCCATCTCAAAATCAGAGCAGCTGTCACTACCTGTACTTATGATACCCTTGTGTGACTGGGCTATTAACATTCCTTGGTAGAAGAAGTTGGGGAAAGGTCAGCAGGGCCCTGCCTTAAGTAACAGCCACTGGCTCTCTCCTGATCCTCCACAGTTGGTCATGATCCTGTCTAGCTGCAGACAGTGTCAGAGAGTTCCAGAGTACATACATAGGAGGAAGAAGGCTAACTGAAGGCATTCCTTCTATGTAGCTTCAAAAGGTAACTGTCCATGACAAGGTAGGACTTTCCAGTTGATGGAGCTACGTAGGGGCCAACCACTCTCCTGTGAGTAACCCCTCAACCATACCCTTGCAAGTAAGTTCAATAATCCATCGGTTCGCCAGGCTGGACTTGAATTAAATCATTTTTTTGTCTGTGTCATTGACATACAATTTGTTCACATCTACCCAGAAAAAGGTAACCCAACAAGGGAAAGCAAATGAAGGTCTAAGATACAATGTGTTGCTAAGCCAGGGTGTTGAGTAGTTAGCTGAATTAATTCTTATATTTAAGTACATGATTTGGACTTAGAAGAATACAATGCCATTCTAAGTCTAGTGGCACCTGTATTCTATTCTCCACTAAAGTACTTTAAAGTGGGCTTCTGTTGCCAAGAGCCGGGAAAGAGATGCTCAGAGAACAAGGATTTGAGATGACCATGTTGGGAACATTTTTAGAGATTTGCTCCTAGTGGGTAGCCTCTGGTTCTAACTAATCTATGATTTATCTCAGTACTTTGTCTCATCTACCTGGAGTAAGATTAGATACATACATGACTGCCACTAGGGTAGGGGAGGGTATGAGGATGTAGAATGATACCGTTTGGAATGAAGGCAGTGAGCATGGATGTGGGTCAAAGTCAGATTTACAGAGAGCAAATAAACATGAGACATTACTGAAATAGACGATGAAAGTTCAAACCTGATTAGTCCCAGAGAGATACTGAGTGGACACAGACTGTTTCGTACATTACCCTTCAGCAGGAGTTTCCATGGAATATATGAATATTCTCACCTTACTGGTAAAGAAAGCTTTTCAGAGGAACTAAACAACAGCATTTAAAGTCAAAGCAGGTGGATTCTAAGACAAGCATTCTCTCTGATGCACCTTTCTCTTTCATATTATCTCCAGCCCCAATCTGAATTTCTGATGGCCCCATCTCTAAAAGACAATGATGAAAGTTAAATACTTTAGACCCTCAGGCATGTGGCTCTAACCTCAGTCTTCATACTTTTATGTCTTGTTCTTTAGCCCTGCATCTAAATTGGCATTATTCTACTTTGCCAAATATTTGTTCAGCTCCTAAGACTTTTGCCATGTGAAACCTTCTGTCTTCATGAGCATCCCCACCTCTCTGTCTGTAGATGCCACGTTCATTTCAGAATATCCTACTAAATGTCACCTCTCCCATAAGCTTCTTGGAGGACCAAACCAATATACCAATATATTGTCCTCTGCTGTGGACTTGACAGAACTCTACATCTCTCTCATAACATCTACCAACTTCCACCTTATCATACGTGTTTTGATTGAATCTCTTCTCTTAGTATCTACCATATATATACTACCTAGGACAGTAACACACTATTTTTGCATTTGCCACCAACAGTGCCTGACAAATGCTATGTATGAAATCCATGCCTAGTGTGCATGTATTAAAGGAATTAACCCCAAAATAAGTAGGCCTTCCTGGAAGAAAAATTATAACCTAAGTGTTAATAATTGGCTAATATTTTTAACCCTAGCTACAAAAATAAAATTTCTTATCTCTTCATTTCCAGACAATGTTCAAATACCCCATCACTCATTGTGTTGCTGCCCCAGGCGTGTATCGGATGATTCTTCAGCAGAAAATGGCCAAGTATGTAAAACTGGCTGATAAAAGCAACCTTTGGGTAGGATTTTAATGTTTTTGATGTGCCATGGTTTGTTTTTCCTTTGTTTTTTGTTTTGTTTTGTTTTTGATGGTTGGTGTGTGTGTGTGTGTGTGTTTATGTATGTGTGTGTAATAATAATTATCAGTCTAATCAGTTAGTTCAAGACATAGACCTGTAGCCTTACACCTTTGTAGATGTATTCATTTGTGTGTGGGTTTATTATTTGTGACATAACAAAAACAAAAATACAAAATTACCTATGATGAAAATTTCCCAGTTAACAAACTTTTAAAAATGCCTGTGCAATCACTCACCTGAGCTGAATCAGAAACAGAACTTTGTCAATGCCTCAGAGACTTCTGTGTGCCTCCTTGTATTCCCTAAAAAAAAACCACCGTTCATTTTCTTGAAGGATAACACATCTCTCACAAAAAGCTGTATAGTTCTGTTATGATCCTGGGGGTCTTGTCCCTCACCACTTATGTTTTATAAAGTTGTTCTTCTTAGACACATATAAAGACCTTCTAGAGTGAGTTCGTATGAGTACTCTTGTCTCCCTTTTGTTACATCAACATCCAAACTTAACAAAAACATCATCAATGTGACCCAACACCTTCACCATCACCCACTCACTCCCTGCGAGAAGTGTTAAAAGAGACTTACCGAGAGGGAGCGGCATCTGTCTGGCTGTGGCCATTAGGAAAAGAACAGAAAGTAGACTTAAAAGTGAAAGAGCAGGAAGATGAATGATCGAAATGACCAAGCTGTATGCTCTTAATGCATCGTATTTCCAGTAGAGCATCCGTGCCTGACATCTTTGCCTTCCCGTAAGTCTCAGGTTCCCCACCCTGAAGCATTGCGTTACTGGAGGGGAGAGCCTGCTGCCTGAGGAGTTTGAACAGTGGAAGCAAAGAACAGACATTCTCATTCATGAGGTCTACGGACAGTCAGAAACGGTAGGTGAACAGGTACCTTCTGCACCACTTGAATGGGCTCACCTACAGAGCACAGGTAATGGGCTACTCAACCCAATGTATGACTCAAAGCCAATGGAGGGCTTTGGGGTTCAACTTTGCAGAAAGAAATTTTATAGCTCACCAATTCGTGAAGAGACCAATGAGCTGAAGGCTGTTAGACCAGACTTATAAAGACACTTCGATGCTATGCCTGGGGTTGTTAGCCCAGAGGAGTCCCATAATGGTACTGGAATAGAATAATCTCTCCTGCAATATGGAGACCACTTTCAGCAGATCCTGCCAATTCTACCCTTCTCCTAGAGCAGCTACATAAAGAGATGGTTGGGAGTGGGCTTTCAAAGTTCGTGTGTGGGTGTTGAGGAGGGCAACACAGGTTAAATGATAAGATTGTAGCAGCAGCAAATGAGGAAGCAAAGACTTTCTCTACATGCCACAAGCACACACGTGTACACTCATGCACACACTTAATGGTATCCCAGAGTGTCGCTGAGTTTCCAGATAGTCAGGGCATTTACAGTATCGTGTACCTTATGAAACTCAAGAGTTCATTAGTGGTTGTCTCTCCCAGACGTTTGCCATTAATGTCTAATAGATGGTTGAAGCCACTTCCCAGTATCCTTAATAAACTGATGTCTGATATTTCAGGCTCTAGAACGCATTGGATATTTTAGATATTGGTCACATATACTTGTCTGCTGTTTTTACGAAATCAAACAAACAAATTAGTGAGTTGATTTGCTTCCAACCTATAAAAATGGTGTGACTCTGGACCTGTTGCTGAATGACTCATAGTTTACACACAGAGGAGGAGAAGGGAGGATGAGAAGAACACGCCTCACTGGTGACTCCAGCCCTTTTACATGAATGATGCTTTCTTCCTCCAAGCACTCTATATTCTTCATTCAATCACACTTTCCACACTGACCAACAGTGAGAACAATGGCTTCCCTCACCTACAGACAGAGCGATGGCCTCCCTCACCGATGCTAAGAGCAATGGCCTCCCTCTCTCACCTACAGTGACAGTGACGGCCTCACTGACCTACAGTGATAGTGATGGCACAGCAGATTTGAAGAGCATCTTCATCCAGGAGCTCAGCCCTGTTCATTAGAAACCTCAAAATCTTAGGCCTATCAGTCCATCTTTCTGAGTGTCACCATCCTCCTTTCTAATATGGATATTATTATAATGCCACTATTGATGAATCATCATCCATTAAGTTCTGGCCATGATGCCAAGCTCATAGTTCCCATCAAAGGTACTATGGTCATTGTGCATTTTAAATAGGCATTGTGCCAGATGCTAAGTGTACACAAGTGAGTGGGACAGTCTATACTTTAGGGATTCTTGATATCCAGTGAGGGAAACAGACAACCAAACAATAGTACATGTGAACTTGAACTGCACAAAAGTACTGTGTCGAGAAAATACCACAAAAAAAAAGAATATTGGCATCTGAATAATAATACTTAGTATAGTCTTCAACTGAGTGTTTGGCATTTACTTCACACTGAGTAAAAAGTTTCCCCCATAGAGCCATGTGTGCTGTGTGTGCTGGTAGCCTGTCACTTAAGAGGCTAAGCAGAGGATCACAAGTTCAAGTCCAGTCCAGCTTATGCTACATAGTAAGTTCCAAGCCCACCTGGACACAATAGAGAGGCCTTATCTCAAATACCAAGAAAAGGGGAGAGGGGAGTCATTTCCATAGATTCTCAAGAAGAATGAGAATGAAGTGTGTTCTTTGTCTTCTTTCAGCTGAGGAGAAGACAGGCATACTTACTGTAAAGTACTAAACATAAAGAGAATGCCAACTCCATGGAGGAACTACGTACACTGGGAAGACGGACAGGGTTAAGGGATACCGGCAGAGGGACAGCATAAAACTCTAAACCATCTAGGCCTATCCCCAAAAAGCTGAGCCAGGATTCCTATTATTATGAAATTATCTGTATTACCAGGTGGGTATGTATGTTCTACAGACTTACAGCCTTCTCATGGCAAACTGGCTCATGCTGGTTAGACAGTCTATACTCCATCTGAGATCCAGCCCATGTTGAGAATAACAAGAGTCCTTTGAATGGAGTAGGGTCAATGCCTTGAACCTAGAGCCTATTCTCAACAAATGGCCTCTATTGTGTGATTGCTTTGGCCAACCTCTGTCTTTTTCTTTCTTTCTTTCTTTCTTTCTTGGAACAGGGGATATCTTGTGCTATCAGCCAGGACATGGAGGTCAAGCGAGGCTCCATGGGGAAGGCCATTTTACCCTTCGACATCCAGGTCTGACCTTCGGATACAGCTGGGGAGTACTTTATAGGAGCCCTGTGTGCTGTGATGGCAGGTGGTAGAACCAGCCTCATCCTTCCCCCCGTCACCCTGCTCCCTGGTTGGCCCTGGCTCCCTGTGGGAGCTTCAGGTGGGAGGTGTATGACTGTGGACACCGAGGCAGCTCACAGAGAGATGCATCACACAGTGTGCAGGAAAGAATAATAAATAATACAGGCACGTGACACCATTTTCCACTTTGGAAACACTGCAGTAATATCTACATTCCCATGAAACAAAGAGCCTCTTCTCTTGTTTGGGCACCATATTTGCTGATTAAAATATTTTGTCAGTTTTATTCTATTTTCTGACAGTTTTTCCATGGGTAGATTGCATTTATCTTATTAGTGTCTCCTGGTGAGCCAAGCAGTGGAATAAAGGGTAGGATGAGTCCCCCATGGTGGGATTCACAAGCTCCTTGTTCCAGATCATCGATGAAAAGGGCAACATCCTCCCGCCCAACACTGAAGGATACCTTGGCATCAGGATCAAGCCCACCAGACCTCTAGGCCTCTTTGTTGAATACGAGGTAAGGGTGCCCACCCTCCCCCCTCCAGCCTCAAGCATGCATGTGGGTTGCACTGAACCCTGAGACAATTTCAAGTTATCTTCTCTTCACTCCAACTTGAGGAAGGCCATTTTAACTACACTCTAAGCTGTCGGCACATAGTCACATCCCTTTCTGTCCTAGCCCACTTCAGATTTAAGAGCTAAATGTTAGGATAGAAAGAAGACTGACCTCAGAATCACCAGACAGGGTCTCCAATAAGCCCAACTGTCCCTTTGCAATTGGAAGTGTTGGCACATCTTGCCCATGTCAAATGAACAGAGCATGTCCAGCATCCACATGCCCTACATGAGAAATAGGGTTGAGCTATAAGAAAACCCGCTGACGTTTTTGATCATACAAACTCTGACCTTCCTGCTTAATAGTGATCCCAAAGAGCGGATTCTTGGGCTTCAAGACAGACCATGGAAGGGTGACCAGATTCTGACACTAATCTCAGGCTCCATCTCCTTTCTCCAAACATTCTTCACCTGCTGTTGTGACTGTGTTCACACCACAGCCTCAGGGAGCAGTCCTGTGGGTGTTTTTTACAAATCCCCAGTAATTGCAATAGGCAATTACAGGCATGCGCATACATGTACATGCACATCCATGATTCCCAAACACAGGTATTATATGTTGTATAAAACATATGTGTGTGTGTGTGTTCATTTTTCTTTTCTCTGTCTTAGAGTTTTGTTTCTGAGACTTAAGACTAAGAGCCTGGTTTTAGTAACAGGATCACATAACACAGTGCCCTCTGGAGGCCACAGTGTAAGGACTCCTCCAAGGAGACCTGGTTTATTGTTGCTTGTTTTGGAATAAAATGGAGTATAAAATTTATTTTTTTAATGCGCACATTTGAATTCATAACAGAGTGAAACCCTCACCATCATCTGTCTCCAGAGAATCTACAGCCTAAAGAGAAACCCTGCACTCGTTGCATGGAAGCACCCACTGCTTTCCCCTTTTACCCCTCAACCCCAGCATCTACTTACTGCTCAGCTCCAGCATCTGCTCACCTCTCACCCCTCAGCATCTGCTCACCCCTCATCCTTTTTCTGACTTTGTGAAATTGCCTATTTTGGATAATTCCGATCGGTAAGATCACGTGACACAGCTTATTTCACTTACCTCAAATTGTTAAAACTGATTATATACTGGAAAAAGTAGTGTTTATTTGTTTTGTTTCAGAGAGATCATCTTAAGATCACACCAAAACAAGAAAATGAAACTTTCTTCTTATATGTATTTCAAACAGCAAACACAAGTATAAAAACATATTAAAGTGAAAGTCAGGGGACAAAATTTAGCCAAGGCAACATGTCAAGGGAATAAAACAGTTCTATAAACCTAAGAGTCCTGTGACCCTGCCTCAGGGCACAGAGTCCTCCTGTCCTCTCCGTCCTCTGACAGGCCAACACAAGGAAGGCTGAGCAATGCCTTGGTGTTGGGTAATGTCTTGGTTCAGGGAGTGCAGAGGCTCTATGACCTATACGTTCATCTTACACTTAGTCTTTAGAATAAACAAATTTGCTCTCTTTATAAATCCAGTCTGCTATAATATGAGTGAGCACGAGTTAACCATTGTTGTAAAATTCTGCCGTTCTTCAGGAACACTCCAAATGGAAAGGACAGGAGCTTTATGGTAGCAGGAGCTGCAAATAGAAGCAGCTGGGGTTTCCCTAGCATCTTTCTAAAGAGCTGTGCAAAGCTCGGGGCCATCTTAGCAAGCTAAGAGAAGCAGAGTGCTGCATCATTTCAAGCAGTTAACAGAGCACCGGCTTAACTGACTGCCATATCAACAAGGAGTTGTCCATAAAACCTTCCTTCCAATGGAAGAAGTGTTTTCCTCCATTGTGTATTTGAACCCCGCTCCACCCCTTCCCCTTCTTCTGAGTCTCTGGTAGTGGACCTTCGGTGGCCCTGGGATGTTCTTCAAGTCCCTTAGGTTCTGTTCACTTTGCTACCTTTCTCCCTCTCTCTCTTCCTCTCTCCCTCTCTCTCTTCCTCTCTCCCTCTCCCCTCTTCTTTTTCTTCTTCTTCTTCTTCTTCTTCTTCTTCTTCTTCTTCTTCTTCTT
>NW_026591634.1:0-15938 GCF_907164565.1 Psammomys obesus | reverse complement strand
ACACACACACACACACACACACACACACACACACACACACACACACAAATGCACGCTTCAGAACATGCATTCATTGGCTCAAGAATGTCTACTGAACACTTCTGTGTACCAGGACTTGTCCAAGCAAGTGGGTAGGTGGGGATAGAATTGGTGTAAAATGAGTTATTGCGACGTTGTTAATAACAGTCGCTGCTGTTTTGTTACCGTCATTACTATTGCCCATTGAGTTGCAGACACAAAACAGTGCACACAACACATGCATGTTGATATTAATAATGGTGATGGTAGGAGTAATGAATCTAAGCAGGCCATATGTTTCCTACGTTCTCTGTGTTCTCATCTACTCTTTATAAAAACCCTGTGAGGAATGAAGTTCTATTGTACCCATTTTTTTAAATTATTTATTTTATTTTATTTTATTTTATTTATTGTTCCCATTTCACAGAGAAGAAAGTTAAGTTTAGGAGAGACCAGGTGTTTTTCCAGTGCATGGAGTGGACATGGGGAGAGCATGGATTTGAACCTGGTCCTCTCCTTTCCCAAAGCCCTCCACGTTTACCTCTGGTCTCAAACATCAACTTGAGCCCACAGTGGGTTTTGTCCGTTGACTTAGCCACCTCTGTATGACCCATCTGACCTCCAATTCCATTCTGCAGGTAGTGAAGGCATTTATTGTCCTGACCCCAGAGTTCCTGTCACATGATCAGGAACAGCTTACCAAAGAGCTACAGCAGCATGTGAAGTCAGTGACGGCCCCGTACAAGTACCCCAGGAAGGTGAGCCAGGCTGGATGGGTTCCCACTGGCTCCCTCACCTCTCAGAGGGCAGCCATAGTGGGGTATGGGCAGTTCAGTTGTTTTGTTTCTTGGGGCATCTCTATCCTGTACCAGAAAGCAAAGATGAACATACTGGTGCACATTAACCAAGAGAAAAAGATCAGGAGAGTGCCCAAAAAGTGTTTTTTAAAATGTTATCTGTTATCCTGTAAAATTTAAGAAGAAATCAAAATCAACACTTTTCAGACTTTTTAATGTGATCCGTGGCAAGAAGCAAACCCTATTTTCAACCTCAATAACATGCATATATAAAACTAACAAAAGAAAAAAGTCCTTATTCTTAGAACATGCAATCTATCTTGAGGTGTTTATTTTGTTACATGTAAGTGCCATGCGCAAGCATGCAAAAATGTCCAATAATGGTAAGTTGGTCTTGTCACAAAATTGAAAACCATCCTATAATTTAAGGTGGTGGTAAAATTTGTTTTGTGTTTTATGTTATGCTACGTTATGTTTTTATTTTTCTTTTATTTTTGAGACAGTGTCTCTTTGTGTAACCCAGGCTAGCCTCAAACTTTGCAATCCTCCCGCCTCAGCCTTCTGAGGGTCAGGATCACAGGCATGTGCCGTTATGCCCAGTTTCAGGTTATTTTATTTTTGACATAAAATGCCTTATCAATCTAACAAGGGGGAAAGCAAGCTCCGAAGGAATATGCCTAGTATTGCCCTGCTTGTTTAAATGAAGAGAACACAGACAAATGTGTCAGAAAGCCATTATTTTCCTCTGATGCAGTGCATTCTTATACCATCTGCCTGTTCATTGAGGCACACATGTTAGGGAGCTTCAGGGTTAACACATATTGTGAACTAGAATACTTACTGTGTGTGTCACGCTCTAGCCCCGATGTCCCATTATTTAAGCCTGTCCACAGTCTACACGTGTTTTATAGAGATGAAGCTCAGGCTCAAGCTGCCTGAGGTTTCACTCACTAAGAGGAGCATCAGAACTCAAAAGTATGTGTGGCAACAAAACCAGCCTTTTACATTAGTCCAGGCTCTTGCCCTTACAGAGGGCAGAAAACCTTACCTCCAATCAGACAGGGTTACGTATGAATGTAGCACAACACCCCAAACAATGGAGGCCAAGGCCTTGAAGGTCTGTTATTCACGTCTGTCATGGCTCTTCTACAACTTCTGCCTCACGTCCCTCATTCTGGGATGGGGCTGCCACAGAGGCACCTGCCTCGTCCTGTAAGAAACAGAGAAGACAGTGGCCAATAATAGCGGCTCCAAACTCTTCTGCACAGAGAGAACACATTTCACTTCCACTCAGGACTCATGGGGCAAAGTAAGTTATGCGACTACACCCTCCTCCAGGGTCAGGAGAGAGCTGCAGTACTCAGTGGCCCCATGAAGGTCACCATAGGAAGCCAGCTTGCACAGGGAGGTGGGGTGAAGCAGGAAGTGGGGAACTGGAAGGAAACCACAGAAGCCCTAAGTCAGGATGGCTCTTTTCTCTACCAGGTCGAGTTTGTTCCAGAACTGCCCAAAACCGTCACGGGCAAAATCAGAAGGAAGGAACTTCGAAACAAAGAGTTTGGTCAGATATGAGCAGCATCAACCCAGAGCATCTCTGTGACCTGACAGAAATCCTTGGCTGTTGGGGTGGGGGGGGGGTGGGGTGAGGATGGAATGTAGAGAGGGTAAGTGTGGAGGAAAAAACCAAGACCCCAACATTTTTGTTCATTCAAATTCAGTTACTGCCCTTCCTGGAAGTCTTTTGTTCTTTAGATGGCCATAGTGAATTCCTGGACTCGGGTTTGTGGTAATAAAATATCGACCTGAATAACACCCTGTGTGGTGGGTCATTCTGTGGATGAATGTTCACTCTCCATAATCTTCCCTGGTTGTCAACTGAGATACTCCAGGGGTCAGACTCTCCCTTTTCACAGCAGCATCTGCAAGAGCCCTGACAAGCATTCAACAGCCAGAACACAGTGGTGCAGAAAGGAAACTCTGCCCAGAGCCTGCAAGAGCACCAGAGGACAAGAGGATTCCACTGAGCTCAGCTCTGGCTTGGTGGCAACGCTTACCTGACAAACCATCTTGTCCTTCCTGCTGTGGAAAAGTCCACTGTCTTCCCCCAACTCCTCTCCAGCAATGCTGCTGCTGCTGCTTGTCCTAATTTAAATCTACCATGAGTCACTGAGAGGCCTGGCCTCCAGGAATTCAGGAGGTATCCTCTACCCTTGCCCCAGGGTAGAGCCTCAGGCTCTCCTCCACGGGAGACCATGTGCATCCCTTTCCAAGGACAAAAACAGGATTCCCCAGGAGTCCCAATCACTGCCAGGGTCCAGGGTTCTTCAGCCAAGATTCCTCTACAGATAGCCCCTCCTTTTTCACTGTTACCTCCTGTAAGGACCCCAAAGCTCTTTTCCTCCACTGGTCTTAAGTTCTGTGAATTCTGTCACTTGGCTTCTTGAGGTCTGAGGTAAGGTATAACTAGAGGCTAAGGAAAACAGAAGAAGTGTCCTAAGTCAGGGGAGGTTGTGGGAAAGAACATACTTTCTTCTTTTATCAAACTGTGGAGGGAATTCATTACTGAGAGATCCCGATCTCCCCAACATCTGCCTGAGTCTTGGATAGATGCGCACTCAGGGTAATACACAAAATCAGCAAGCACAGAGCCAAGCAGAACACACAGTGTTAGGGGGACCCTAATTTTCAGAGAGAATGAAGAGAACTCAGGAGGCCGAATCGATGCAATTTGCAAGAAGTTGAGCCATCGCAATGTGGCTGACCGCCCCCCCCAAACCAGAGAGGAACAGCCAGGAGAGACGGAAGGCTGAGGTTTTTAAAGGAAGGGGAGTGGAAATCTTGGAGGCTGCAAGCTTGGCGACACTGGATTGGGTAGAGTAGTTGACTTTTAAAATGATTGGTTCATCTTAGGTGCCAAGTCTATCTGGTCCCGCCCTGATGTGGGTGGGGGAGCTGTGATATCTGGACTGGTTACCAGGCAACATTATCCGGTACTGCAGATCTGGACACTCCTCCACAGCGAGGAGGAGGCCTTTCGCATTCCTTTGCAACCGGGATGGGGTCTTGTTTCAATTCACCAGCTCCTCCTCCTGCTTTCTGGAAAAGTGCTGGAAGAACTTAGTTTAACATGGGGTATAGAATTTATAAAGAAACCTGTAAAGCTAGCCTATTCCTTTCAACAGCAACCCAGTCTCATTTGGAACATCTCCACAGCCCTTCATGATCCCTCATGTGACCTGCCCCCTCTGAACTCCTCCTGAAGGTAGTATCTTATGCATTCTAAACATGGCACTAGGCATTGACCCCTTTACAGGGTATTCTGTAGGGCTACAGATGAATCCCAAGAGGCCAGAGACTGTCTAACTAGGGTGGCCTTGTGGAAAAGGTCACATGGGCGGAATAGGAGTCCTTTGAGAGGTGTGGTTCTTGGTTTAGGGGAGTCCAAGGTAAAAGTGTACCCCCAGGACTCTACCTGCACATCGGCACTCTCCATTTTCTGTAATGCTGTCAGAGTTATCAGATGATGTCATTGTCAGCATTACAGCAATGACTAACTACATAGGTGACAAACAGTGGGGCCGGGCTGCAAACAAGGACGCTGGCTCAGCACCACGTCTAGGTCAGTGCCCAGCCATAGAATCTGGACTATAAGCAAAGTGCCTCGCTTATTCCTCCACCTTGCAACACTCCCCCACTCCTCAGATGGAAGGATCTCTGAGCCATTCTTCTGCGTAGATACAGCTGTTGTCCCTGAGCCTGCTTCTTCATCTACGCCACGGGAATGGAGATGATACTGGGCCAGTAAACACTGCTTGCAAGTGGCTCCAAAAGAATAAGTGCTGCATAAAGTATGTACTGTTGAAAGAGGTAGCTCCATCTGCAACGAGAAGGATCAGACTGTTGGTGCCCAAGCAATAAGAATTGATCTCGATATTATGGTGCTGACTCATGGGACACAGAATAAGGACCCACTCCCCACAAGATTCAGAGATATGTGAAAGGTAGTGTACAAACTGACAACATGACTGCTCCATGGTATGGTTAAGGGGAAGATTTTTATTGTCGATATAAAAGAGCAAACTCTGAGTTCTGGAGCATTTTCCCATTGACCCTCCAAACGGAGGAAAGTACAGAGTGTACATCTTCAAAGTGGCTGTTGCCTGACAGGGAGCAGTAACCTCGGCTGTAAGGGTCAAAGACACAAGTCAAATAAGCATGAAAACAAAGTCTGTCTTGCCACTAACTGGTAAAACATCCTGAGTCACAGGCACTCTTTTCCACTTGGTTGCTGGCAGGACATTGACAATGGTTATGTAATCAGACCTGGATGAAACCCAATAGAACCTGTCTGCTAAAAGCCAAGCTTTGAGAGCTGATGGACTAGAACAAGCAAGATAGACAGAACACGTAACTGCTCAGAGGTGAGAAAGTTTGACTGAACTGTGTCAGTTTAGCCAGACAAAGTGAAAATAATAATTATTATTATAATATAATAACGACATGTTCTAACAAAGTTCATCATGCTATTTTCTCCTAGTGGGTGCTAGAAAAACAGTATTTTTTACTTGACTGAAGGTGTTTAAATGGGATGATTCTGCCTTTGTGCTAGGGTTCATCCTGATCACTGGACCTTTCTGGAGCCTTTGTCCAAGCACCTCAGTCAAAACAAATATGGTCATCTCTATGGGATGTTCTTTTCTCTCTTCCCTATCTCTTACCCCCTCTCCCCTTCTCTACAGACAATATTATACATACACACACACACACACACACACACACACACACACACCTGTGCGTTTCTATACTGAAGAGTATGTGTGACACTTCAGTAATAAAATGAATAATCTCACAGTAAGAGATGAACCCCTGCTTATCCCAAATTCCTAAGGTCTTTTCCACTTTAACTATATCCACACTCTGCACAGGACAAATTTTACAAAACAAAGGATAAAAATTCGCTTTCTTGTTGGTATAATGTTCTTTTCAAATGTATACACCTTACCCTTGTTCATTCAAATGCTGATTTCTCTCCCTGCACACACACACACAAGCTCTCTGGTTTCAATTCAGATATTGCATTGTGATACTTATTCCAAGCATCACCTGTCTCAACTTTGCGTAAACATCCAAAATAAATCAACCAGCCACAATGTTGAGCAATAGAGAGGAAGAAGTAGGCAGGAAAGGGGAGGAGCCAGAGGACAGGAAAAGACAGGAGGCAAAAGGGCGGGAGCAGAGCTAGGAGAGCAGAGCTGAAGGGGAGATCTTGGACCGATGTGGAGAGATGGACTGAACCTAATATATCACTAAAAGCAAGTATAATGTGAGAAATCTAAATGTTAGGAAACTATGAGGTCTTGGAGGTTTAGGATGGACTAACTATTGCCCAGCATTGTGTTCTAGGTTAATTAAATAAATCCCAGTCTCTGTGTGGTGATTTGGGTATACAGCTGTTTAGGATTAACAGCAGTGTTAATAAAAGATAAACCAATAGTAAATAATCGTCACCAACAACACTTTCTGATCAAGTCATAAACTGGGAAGCACAGAATGAAATGAGCATATTCAACACACTAGAATTTGCATCAAGGATCACTTACAGATTCCAAGGCCACCAACCTTTCACCAAAGTAAGACAATAAACAATGACACATCAGGTACAACAAAACTTGCAGCATTTGGGAGGAGCAGCGTCACACAAGGCTTTGGCATGCATATACTCCCTGAGATTTCTTTTCAAAAAGAACAATCTATGTATTCTTAGCTTTCTCTGAAATATAATCACTTACCACACAGTCTTCACCCCTAACGGGCACAGTTCTTTGGTTTAGTATAACAACAAATCTATCTTTTTCTGGTGCTCTAAAGTTAGCATTTTCAAGTTTGAACTCTGTCACCCTTGGTATATTGAACAAGGAGATCTTGAAGTGGAAAAAAAAATGTAGCCAGAGCCCTGGCAGGCTGCTCAAGACATGTTTTCTAAGTTCTCATCTACAGGGAGGATTCGGTGCCCATCAAAGACCCCTTGAAAACTTCCAATGTGTGAAACTCCAGTGTGACACAGCTGAACCAAAGGGAAGTGATAATGGGTTGTGTCCAGTCTATATTCACATTAACAGCTAAATAGTCTGTAAACCACAGCACCAGGAGCCAGAGTACCAGCCTCCTCTGCAGCTCCCTGTCCTGGCCTATCTCAAAGATACTCCTAAGCTTCAGAAGGAACTGAAGCTAGGACTTGAGTCAGGGAGTTTTATAGCTAGAGACAAGGGTGGGATTGGAAATAGGGACAGGGTTGCAGTTAGGGAAGGACAAGAAGAGAGGCAGGGGTACAGCAGCTGGATTCCTGGGAAGAATGGGAAGTTGGGGAAAGTCTCAGTGTCAAACCAATCCAGAGTGGTCTGGGACAGATCTGGTGTGAGTTAGGGGTGAGTGTTCAGTGGGTCACTCACTTAATGCAAGCATTAAGTCAAAGAGACCTGAGCACTGGCAGAAAGTAAGCACTCTCTTTTCCTCCTGCTGTTTCTACCTTCTCTTGTTGCCTTAGCAACTGGGATGCTTTGTGTTACCTCTTCAATTCCTGTCCTTGCCAATGCTGTGTAACATTGGGTACCCAGGTACCACAGGAGTGAGTTTGTCTGACTGTGAAAGAAATAAAGCAAATGATGCTTGAACTGAGCTCTTAAGCATACACAGCGCATACTCACTCACAAGATCCTCGGTCACCCTCCATAACATAGTTCTGATCTGTACCATCACTTGTGAATAAAGTTTTCTTGCAATTTTGCAAAAATGCTTAAAATTTTTTTAAAAAAATGAATCTCGTTTACTTTGGGTGCAAAGCAAATGTCAATTTGTTTCAGGGGAATGTAGTCACAAAGCATATTTCTAAGAAAGCAAATGTGCTGGGAGTTAATAATAAATAACTAAGAGGAGATTATCATGTGGTTAGGAGTCCAGAAATTATCTTTCTGTGTTAAACAGAAAGGTGGGAAGAAACGCAAAGGGAGACTGCATTTGAACTAAATGACACTAGTCATGAACATGCTGCAATAAGCCATCTCCCTCTGTTCTAACACTACAGGGCTTAGATGTTCTCAACCAAAGGGGGGGCAGTAATGTGGCCTCCAGGAACCCTAGGTGGTTGGCCCAGATGGTTTTTCTCAATAGTCAAGGTCTGAGAAGCTCCCAACTTAGTCATAAGTATCCATGCACATACTGCATTCTGTTTATCAGCACATTTTAAAACAAAAGACAAAGCAAAGTAATTCCCTGGTCAAATAGGGGAACACGGTGCCAGGAGACAATGTCATATTAAAAATATCATTATCCCTTCAGCAACTCCATAATTACTTGTTCAACAAATGCCATTAACTGACCATGGGCCAGGCATAACTCATGATCTTGAGGATTGCTATGGTTTGAATGTAGGTATGTCCTCCAAAGGCCATGTGTTAAAGACTGGTTCCCTACATGGCATCACTGGGAGGTACTATAAACCTTTGAAAGGTAGGTCATTCTGGGAGGTCCTTGGGGGTACTTGGACCTCAAAGGACTGTGAGATCTGGTCTCTCCACTCTCTGTTGTCTCTGACCTACTTTACTTCATGTTATTTTCTGTGGAACACAATATGTGCATGTGTGTGTTCGAGTGTGTGTGTGTGTGTGTGTGTGTGCATGCTCATGTGCATGTGCACACATATGGAGGGCAGAGGTCAACGCTGTCTATCTGCCTCAATCACTATCCACCTTTAAAAAAAGGGGGGGAGGGAGTCTCATCACTGAACCTGAGGCTCATTGTTTTGACTTGATTGGCTGGCCAGTGAGCCACCAGGACCTACCTGTTCCCATCCCAGTGCTGGAATTGCAGGCATGCTGAGGATGTTGAGGATCAGAGCTCAGGTACATAGGCTTGCAGAGCACACCCCTTAATCACTGAGCCATCTCCCCGGACCCAGGTCACCTTTGAACCACCAAGTGCCATGCCATGTGGTCGGGAGAAACGATCATTCTTTTCCTCTCCTCTTCTCCCCTTTCCTCCCCTCCACCCTCCACCCTCCTTCCCCACATGTATCTTACAACAGCAAGGGCTGCAGGGAAGGCTGACTCTTTCCTCTCTCATACCTGGGCATTTGCTCGATGACCTGGTGAAAGGTTTGGGTAGAATGACTCACTTGACCAAAGGTGACCTTGCCACCAAGATGATGCCACACTTTGTAATACAGAATCCCTCCTTGAAGTTAGAGACCAGCTGGGTCATCATGCTAATAATGTTGTAGGCCATGGCTCATCCCTTTCCTTCTCAAAACTATTGCTTTGGTAAACACAATTGATTCAGGATGGGTTAGGCAATGGGGGCCAGGCTCATTAAAAAGAGAGCTGGAATGCCTGGGAGGGTTCAAGATCTTTGAAGTGACTCCATTATTTTGACTTCATCTGTGTCTTGCCACCACAGTGAAGGCCACCTAACACAGGCTCAGAGGATAGGCCTACGTTGGTGGTACGCAACTCATGGTCCTTCTTTCATAGGGTTTGATGAGTCTCAGGGCAGTCAGAGCCACAACTCCAAGGTGAGAAACAAGAGGGCAGTAAGGAGCTTGAGGAGCCAGAGAACACAATTTTTTTTTCTCAGTCACAGCAAGCACTTGATGTACATAGGTAAAAAGCCCTCCCAGCTTTGCAGAAAGTTCCCGTTTATTGATATGAGTTCCCCAGTTCTTTTAAAAATTTTATTTATTTTTTATATTAATTACAGTTTATTCACTTTGTATCCCAACTGTAGCCCCCTCCCTCATTCCCTTCCTTCCTCTTCTCCACCCATGCCCCTCCCCCAGTCCACTGATAGGGAGGAGGATGGCAGCTCAGTGTTCAAGTGGGCTTCCTAGTAAGGGGAACAGGGACTGTCTCTAACATGAACTCAGTGGCTGGCTCTTTAATCACCTCCCGCTGAGGGGGGTGCAGCCTTACCAGGTCAGAGAGCACAATTTAAAACCAATGCTTGCAGTGACTTACTGAGGGGACTAGCGATAGCCGTTAAGGCATTATTAATAGATAATCTGAAAACTACAACTTTTCAACCCAAAGTGGAATTCCACAAGCCAGAAGGAGGTGCACTGAATTCACTTTTCATTTCCAAACTTAGGAAAATTCTGTTTCCAACTCCTTCATTGGCTTCTAATTCAACTGACATTCTGGTCACAGAGCCTGCTGTTTATTTACTCAAATATCCTCAACAGCAGAGGACTGAAAGTGTCCTTCTTGATATGAAAATTGACAAGGAGTTCACCAAGAGAAGTAAAACATATGTAAGTTGAAAACAAAGACGTAAAACTCTCTCTAGTCCCAGATATGATTGTGTTGCATAGAAAACACACAGCGGTGTTACAGCTAATAAGAAAGTTCACCAAAGCTACAGAACATGATGAAATGTATTGAAATTAATTATATTTCTGTATTTTGAATGAAGACTCTACAAAGTGATTCTTTTAAATTTTAAAACTTCCATCATAAGAGAACTAATTTTAAAAATATCATTGAAGTGCCTCCTCCAGACAACTTAGTCAGTGTATTACATTTGGTTCTGCTTGCTGGGTTTCCTAACAAACAGGAAAGTTTGACTTTATAATGGGAAGCTTCACCTCCACCAAAGACCACAGGTCTGCCATGCTGCTATAGTAGTCCAAAGCAATGAAAAAAGAAGAGTAAGTTTAAAATGCATGATGCACCTCATGCTATTGGAAGGTGACACAGCCCCTCAGAACTTTCTGCAGCTCAGCACATCATTTTACAGTCCTACCTTGACTGTATGTAAAAAATAAAATGACTCAGAATTTTTAAAGACTTCCTCTATGTATATGGGTGTTTTCCTACATGTATGTCTGTGCACCACATGCATGCCTGGCACCTACCAGATATCAGAATATGATGTTGGATTCCCTGGAACTAGAGTTACAGACAGATGGAGCTTCCATGTGGGTGCTAGGAACTGAACCCCGGTCCTCTGGAAGAGCAGCCAGTGCTCTTAACCACTGAGCCATCTCTCCAGCACATAGTCAGTATTTTACCCATGTTTTATTTACTTAGATACTGCCCCTATTCTTTAATAGAAAAAAAAATCACATCCCAAACTGTAAAACCACTGGGTCTCTGTTTGTTTGTTTGTTTGTTTGTTTGTTAACTCTCCTGTTCTATTTTTCCCAAGCATTAGATGAATAATTAAGTGTTCTGGCTTAAAAAGTTTTTCCTGGGAGCTAGTTTTCTCACTGCTTTGTACTAACCAGGCCTTGAGGCCTTACCCACACTATCTTATTTCATCCTTATGAATAGCTGTGCAGTAGACAGACTTTCAAATAAATGATGAATGAAATGAAGAATTGGCTCTTTGAAAAGACACAAACGGGAGACACAGTGGGTAAAGGCACTTACTACCAAGCCTGAAACCTGACTTCAGTTCCCATAACCCACATGGTGGAAAGAGAAACCCAACCCCCACAAACTGTTCTCTTGTCTCCGCACATACACAGTGGCATGTTTTAAAGTTTAAAACACACAAATTTTAAAATGTAAATATTTTAAAAAGTTAAAAAAGAAAACAATAAGCAAACTTGATAAACAGCCAAATTAACCAAAAGAAATGAGGAAGATGCTATTTTCATATAAGAAAACTCACATGCCAACCTGAAAAATAAAAAGAAATAGATATTTCTGTTCACACCTTTGTGGCAGGCTATTTGATCCCATTGTGAACTCTGAGATTGTGAACTGTAAAAACCTGTCTTTTGTTTCCTGTGGTTCAGCCCTAATACACACCTTAATCCAAGAACTTTCTGTCTATTGCAAACAGGTGATTTAATTATGGTTCGGTTCAGCCCTAACACACACCTTTAATCCTAGAGCTTTCTGTACACAGGATTAATAAAGTTAACCCTAGGTCAAGACCAGCCGACAGGGATTAACAGAAAGGAAGGACTTTGAGAGAAGAATATTTAGGACATCGGGGAGGAGAAGGATGAATTAGCTTCTAGCTTTTGGTCTTTGGTTCTTTAATGCTTTTAGCTTTTGGCTTTCTCCCTCCGAGCTGTTAGCTGAGCTAGCAAGCTTTTGGCCTTGGCTTTTGGGTTGTTTTTTTTTTTCCTTTGGGACATGAGCTGAGTAGGAAGGTGAGCTGGGTGCTTTCTCTGCCTATGTGAGCTAGTAGGTTTTCTCCCCAGCATCTGACTCCTGGGTCTTTATTAGTAAAATCAAATGGTTGAGATTTTCATTCTTATTAACAGCACATCTTACTTTCCAAAATTGCTCCAAGTAGTAGATGAGAGGCCAGAATAATTTGTGATCTTCTCTGTCTTTCTCAGGGATAGGAGCACTCCAGATAAGCTCTGAACAAGAGCAAAAAGGATATTGGTTAAAGGGTGAGCAGAGGAATTGCAGCAAGGGGGTGAGAAGAGAGGTGAGAGACAGCACAGTGTCCATGGGACTCAGGGCCATCCTGTTCCTTGCTCCCTCTCCCCTTTCCAAAAAAAAAAAAAAAAATAGAAAAGAAAGAAAGGATGAAAGCCAGATACATATACCTAGTTTATTTTTTTTTCCTTTCTCTGTCTTATAAAGAACAATAGATGTCCACCATCTCTTATCCATGGTTTCAAAATCTGAAAAACCAATGGTTTTTCACATTTCATTTTGCAGAAATCCTGATGTGATAGTATATGAAACTATAGTGTTTACACAACCCTATTAGTGAGGACATTCATGCATCTCATTACAAAACCTTTTTCTGTGTTATAGTTTCAGGAGGGTTCCTTGCTAGAGGAGTAACGTGGCTTTGTATGCCCTGTGCTTCTGAGCTCTTAAACATTTTATTCATATAGATTTTAGATTTAAAAAAAAAAGGCTTTGAAGATTTGCCAAATGGTGTAGTTGGAGAAAGGCTCACACAGCCCCCTTAAAACAGAGATCAGTTTTCATCTAGGTAAACAAGGAACACTTCTCAGAAATCCCCAGGCAGGTGAGCTGAAGCCAGGTCTTGTGAATGAAAGGCTGGCTCGGAAGTGTTTGCATCTTACACAACCAACAGAAAGCCAATAGCCCAGTTATATAACTTCCTAAAAGAGGAAAAAGCTAAAATGAGGGAAAGGGCCAAATATATATATATATATATATACCAAATGATTGGAAAATATCTGCATGAATTCAAACTTTTCAAAAATAGATGTATTTCCTAGCTCTGTGTTCTGTGTTTAAAGGGGTCAGCAACAATAACTGCAAATGAGAGTGAGTCTATTCAGATTGCAGAATTTGATATCTAAGCACTATTCTCTGGCCATTCCCCTGCCAGTCTTTGACCTCCCCTCAGTTTGACACAAGAAACTCAGGCTCACCAAGAAGGACAATGTAACCTCATTAATTGGCTGGTTAATTGCTCTGGACCTGACAACAGCTTTCTAAGATGGGTCGTTTCATTATTCTCACACATAAAAGGGGGGAAATGAGGCTGGAAATGAAGGAAATCATAAAGGCTTAAAAATGTCAGTGAGAATGCGGAGGATGGAATTTACTGTAAAAACAGGTGAATACAGACAACATAGGACACTAACGGGCATTCATATTAAAGAATAGAAAGGTGACATGAACCCCTGGTTGCCGTGAATGAGAACCTCCATTCACAAAAGAGTGGTGAAGGAAGAAGAATGCATTCACTCATTTAACCAATATTACTAATCACATTTGTGCCTGAAAATGTTGTTGACTTTAGAGACACAGCAATAAACAGCAAGAATTCTTCTCTTGAGGGAAAGGGTATTTGGGAGGGTTTGGAGGGAGAAAAGGAAAGGGGAAATCTTGTAGTTACACTATAATATAAAAAAATAAAATATTAATTTTAAAAATCTTCTTCATGAGTGATCATTCTAAGAACTGGAGACTAAAGAAATCCAAGAATCATCCAGATGAGTTTCCACCACGCTTGTTGGCTGTCTGAGTGAAGACAACCAGAAAACAGGTAGAGACATGGATTTAAACCCCAGACATAACACGTAAGTTAGAGCTAGACCTTGGCAAATTAATGTTTATAAGTAGTGATTAGAGTGCTGAACATGACTGAGGTCGGCCATGGACAGCATAGTATGCCCAAAGAACAGGATGAAGGTAAATATTCAGGAGACAGCAACATTTAAGAGAAGTAGAGAAGGTCAGACAGGTAAGAGAAAACCTGCATAGAAATGATGGACACTGACACAGTTAGAATGTGAAAGGTCCCCATGGGCTCATGACTAGACGCTTGGTCTACAGATAACGGTGGTGTGTGGGAAAGCTTTAGTCAGTTGTGTCTCGCTGAAGGAAATAGGTCACCACGAGGCCCATGCATTGGAGATTTCCCCTTTCTTTGTTTTCTGTCTGTTATGAGATGAAGAACCTTCTCTACCACACACCTGCCACCATGGGACTGAAAAACCATGGACCACAACCCTCTGAAACCGTAAGTTAAATGCTTTCTCCCATAAGTTGTTTGTGTCAGTCATTCTGACCTGAGAAAGCTGACTGGAAAGAGGAGAGTTGCAAGAATCAGTCAATAACATCAAATAGTGTTGACACGGCCAGGCATGATCACACACGCCCATAATCCCAGTACGCGGGGAGGCAGAGACAGGCAGATTTCTGTGAGTTTGAGGTCAGCCTGGTCTACAAAGTGAGTCTAGGGCAGCCTAGGCTACAAAGAGGAACCCTGTCTTGAAAAACCAAAACTGCTGTCACCCTGAGAGCCCCTGACATAGGTGTGTCTTCCAGCTGCTCCATAGGAATACGTTTATTGAGTGGGGACACTACTTTCTTGTATGTTAGTAGATAGATCTGATGATGAGTTTAGGAATGCTGTACTTAGTGTGGACTATTGCTTTGTGTTTCCTTGTAAACTGAGCACTGAGGGAATGCAGAATTTAATTGTAACTTCACCAGTACATCTGTCTAAAGGCCTGCTGCCATTTTTGTCGCCTATGAAATTTTTGTAGCCAAGGAAGCCAGGATTACAGTTTTGTCTGACAGACTGAGATGGCATGGTGTATCCTTGGTTATGAAAATACTCATGTAGTGTGGGGTTTTTAGTTGGTGAATATTCATGACGTTGGGGAAAGCATGGTACTTCCTGTATAATCTCAATTACCTAAGTGTATGTACATTTGCAGGATCCTGAAGGACACACCGAGCTGAGCTGCTTGTGACTGGGTGACTTAGTTCTTGGATTCTTATGTTTTGTTTCCTGTAATGCACATATTAAAAATTAAAAGATTCTTTCAAAAGTTTAAAAAAAAAAAAAAGAAAAAACAAAACTGAAGTATGTTAAAAGCTCACCCTGAGAAAGGCTCAGGGCTAAGCCAGGACCCCAAATATCCAGTGTAGTTGCTGGCTGGCTAATCAAGACCTGCTTTTGGCTTACACCCTTGTCTATCTTTTCTGCTGGATACCACACAAAATATTTACTGTGAGGCTGTGTCTGCTGGTAATGTCAGAATGATTGCCTAATCATGAGCTGGGCAAGAACAACAATAGACATGCTATTGTGTATTGACTAACGCCTACACAGTCTCAACCCTCTACAAAGCACTACAGGCAACTAAGGAGTGCTGAGTGGGAGAAATGATCTTCCTTGGGGAAGAGCATGCCAACTGGTTATCTATACCAAATTGTGGGCTCTGCAAACATGCATGTAACATTACACAGACTGAGCAGGTGGTATTTGTGTATTTGGGGATATATTATATGTCTATATAATAATGTATTTTATATAATACATTATATTATGTTTACATATTTATAAACACATAAGTAATAAATATAAATATATAAATAATGTTTTATATAATATATTTTATTTATTTCTATATAACAATATAACTTATATATTATGTATATATTGTTATATACATATATGTATACATGTTAGATACATATTATATATAACAATTAATGAAAGAAGAGACCACAAATTTGAAAAAGAGCAAGAAAAGTTATATGGGAGGGTTTGGAGGGATGGAAGGGAAGTGATGTAGCCACATCGCAATCTCAAAAAAAAAAAAAAGAAAAGAAAAAAAAATTAAAATTTTTTCAACTCAAAATAGATCATACCTAAATGTAGGAT
>NW_026591633.1:0-2810 GCF_907164565.1 Psammomys obesus | reverse complement strand
ATGTTATGTTATGTTATGTTATGTTATGTTATGTTATGTTATGTTATATGTTTTTGCTATAATCCCAGGTGTGGGATATGGGGCTGCTTCAGAGTGTTCACAGCTGCTAACTATAATTTGTCTCAGGCTTTAGGATGGACGTGATTTTTGCCAGCTGCAGATAGTTTGCTTTGGGGAGTCTGAGAAGGTAAGAATGCACAAGCCCCCAAGAGGGCCTGTGACAGCTGCTGCCGCCCTGGCTGCTGCTGGTTCCTCTTGCTGCTTGTTCCTGCTGCTGATTTTGCTATTACTGTTTGCTGGATTGCTGGTAATGCTGATGACAAGATTGGATTTGCCCCACTTTGGGCACCACCTGTAGCCGTGCTTTTGACTATTTTATTGGGTTCTTATATCTACCACCCTTCTCCACCCCAATACCTTCCAGCCCCCCAACACTAGGTAGGTGAGAAAGGAGAGAGAAAGGATAGCAGGAAGTAGTCTAAAGAGATCTATGCTCCCTTTCCCCTATATCTTTCTTTCTCACCTTCCTAGTGTTGGGGGGGTTGGGGTGGAGAAGGGTGGTAGATATAAGGACCCAATAAAGTAGCCAAAAAGCGCGGTTACATTGCCTACCTGAAGACCAGAGGAAGAGTGAAGCAGAAATGAGGAGATGGTTCTCAAGGTGAAGAGGCAGCATTTCGGCAGTGGCTATGGAAATCAGGAAGAAAGGAAAGGTGTCCCAGCCTCCGAGTGGGGAGGGGAGGAAATGCTGTCACCAGTGAGAAGGAGTTCAGGTACAAAGAGGGGGCACCTAAGGGGGTAAACTTGTTTCCATCTGGGGAACTGTAGAAGGCCAAAGTCTACCCCTTCACTCCTGTCAGGAGATGACAAGAAGAGCTGTGACCTTCACTTCATCTCCCCATAACAAGTGCAGGGTCTAGTTCAGAAGATGGCAGGCACCCTCATTCCTGTCTGGTGCCTGGGACCAGAAGGATCTCAGCAGGAAGAGACAGGTAAGGTCACAATCCAGGGAGAGTAAACATCCTGGAAGTTCTAATAGAAGGCTTTAACACTCCCTGGGGATGCTAATGTTTTCCTCATTCATGCTTTAAAAGACTCGAACATTTTCTTCCCATTTACAAGTGGACAAAGTGAGGCACGGAGCTAAAAACACTGAGGTGGCTGTTCAGTCTGTGGGCGCTGTGTTCCATCTGCCTGCAACATGGGTTTCTGACGGGCAAGATCTGACTCTTTCGTGGTACTCCGGGATTCAGATGGGCAGGGAAATGAAAAGCCACTGGCCAGGGTCAGCAAGAGGGCAGAAAGACAGCTGAGATGCGTTTACTTGTGTTAGCAACCTTGATGGCATCTGTGTGTTGCTTGAGCAAATGATAACACACCAGCTCATCTTGGCATCTCCTGACCCAGACGGTGTTTCTGTGCCCACTGCCAACTTCTCCTAGCTCTGTCGGCAGCACTGATGTGTGGCATTATGCTTTTCACGTCCCCAGTGCTACTGTCACATTCTCTGACATCCTGGATGTCACCTGCCATGCTGTCTTGAATGTGCTACTTGGCCTGGGGTGTTACTGTACTCCTTGCTCTACTGTATCTACTTCTTATGCAGAGAGAGAAGGGGGGAGGAAGGAAAGGAAGGAGAGAAGAGAGAGAGAGATAAAGTGAAAAGATGTCAATACTAAAGCTGACTCAAGACAGACAAGTGTCCACAGTTTTATGTGTTTGTGTTTTGTAGTCATGGGGATTGAACCTAGGGCCTTGGGGATGCTAAATGAACACTCTCCTCCTGACCTAGATTCACCTAACAGATCCACGGTTTCAGTCTGCTATCTATTGCCCTAGAATGCAACTAGTATGTAAGTAGGGTTGGGAGAGAAGATTGCAGTGTAATTTAAAGAGAATGGCATGGCTGGACTTTTGATCAGTACACAGTGGTAAAGAAGTCATCAGCTGTGGTGGGGCAGTGGCACAGAGGGGCTCGTGTCCTATAATTCTCCACTCCTGTGAACTTGCTGGCTTCCTCCAAGAATCCAGTGAAGAAAATATTGCCATAAGATTCTTTGAAGACTTGATAATGATGATATAGAATTCTATGGCTCAACAAGATTGTGCCTGCCAATATTTCTTCATGAATGAGGGGGGACTCATGAGGGCCCACCCCTCCCCTGAGGGATCACTGGCTGTTAATAGTTGCTGGGGGAGGTGACGGTGAAGCCACTGAAAAGTTGCCCCATGCTCCAGTAAATGACCTCCCAACCATGCTAATGCAAGGAACCATAATTAAACTCAAACAAAGGCATGAAAAGAGAGACTTCCTGGAAGGAAGGGTTTCATCCAAGATCAGGACAACTGATATTCATTACATGTATGTATTAAACCATCAAAGGATAAATAAATAAATAAATAAATAAATAAATAAATAAATAAATAAATAAATGCTTAAAGAAGAAACAAAACAAAAAGATGAAAGTGGCCTCAAGGGCTTGGGCCAGTGAATAAGGAGCTGGAATGATCATACCTCTCAGGTCTGAAAGGACCCTCCTGAAAACAATGGAGACAGTGGACAGGCAAAGATAAATGGGCCAAGGAGCTGGGGACGGAGCTCAGTTGTAAGCATGAAGCCTTGAGTCTGGATCCGCAAGCATCCATGTAGAAGGCATCCTGTAAAGCCAGTACTGAGACAGCAAAAACAGGAGGATGTCTGGGGTTTGCTGGACAACTAGGTTAGCCTACAGGGAGCTCCAGGTGCAGGGAGAGATGCTATCTAATAAATAAATAAATAAATAAATAAATAAATAAATAAATAAATAAAT
>NW_026591632.1:0-14551 GCF_907164565.1 Psammomys obesus | reverse complement strand
TAATGTAAATATCTGACGTGTAGGATATCCGATGTGTGGTTTTTCTTCTAAAAGGATCGTTCTAACTCCCCAAAGGGGTTGTGACCCACAGGTTGAGAAACGCTGCCCTCGACTTTTTTGCATGAAACAAACTCTTCAGCTTGGGTGGCAGGGATATACACATTCCTGGTGATACCTATGTCAATTTCCTGTGTTTGTTTAGGCAAGAAGTTTCTGGGGGCTGGCTGGCTGAAAGCCAAGTTGATGTGCAGAGATTTCCTGAGTCAATGCTAGGGGACCTGACTTTTAGCCCCAGTTTTTCATCATTTACTTTCTCTCTCTCTGGGATATGTTCTATTAAGTTGAAAAAATGGCCACAATGTCTGTTTCCCACCACAAGATTACTCTGGATGTGGAGTGAGTTATAGGTACAATGATATATTTTAGCAGTGTTTATGTCAGGTTAGGTTGTCATGAGCAGGTGTCACGGTGCCTGTTCTCAGCGGCTCCTAGCGCATCGCTCATCTTGATGCAACTTTCTCCAAATGTCTCTCAAAGCCCAAGTGTGGGAAGACTGGCACACACAGAGTTGTGGCACCACTCATACAGCTTCCTCTTCCTCCTCTCTCCATATCCCTAGGAGGACTAAGCTCTCTCAGAACGGGATGGATGGCAGAATCCTGGAGTACTAGAATGACCAGGGATGTGTCTCCATGGGGAACCTAGCAAGGTGTCTCACACTTTCGTGTGTGTGTGTGTGTGTGTGTGTGTGTGTGTGTGTGTGTGTACATGCAGTGCTGGGTATAGAGTCCAGGGATTCATAGACTAGACAAGCACTCTATGACTGAGCTACATTCCCAGTATGTAAAGGTAATTTCTCCCTCCCTCCTTCCCTCCCTCCCTTCCTCTCTTTCTTCCTCCCTCCCTTCCTCTCTTCCTCCCTCCTCCTCTCCCTCCCTCCCTTCTTTTGTTCTCTTCTTCCTTCCCTTCTCTTCCTTCTTTTTTGGATAAGGTCTCAAGTAGTCCAGGCTGGCTTCGGACTCACAGAGATCCACCTGCCTCTGCCTCTTGAATGCTGGAATTAAAGACATGTGTCATCACGCTCTGCCTGAGAATACTGTCTGGTGAGGGAGAAGCAAGGGTTGGTGGTAGCAGGTGACACAGGTTCGTTCGGGTCAGTCAGTGTCATAATTTATTCTATCCAGAGTCATGTAACTGGGAACAAGGAACCGCTGCATGGAAAGCCCTTACACAGAATTATTATTCTGAGGCTACAGGTAGAAATACCAAGGCTTGGGGCTGTGGCAGGTATCAGTGGCTATGCTCTATATTTCCATGAGGCAATATACTTCAGTAACGAGACTCCTACTCTCTGATGCTGGGCTGCCTTGGGCAAGTTGCCCGAACTCTCTGGCCACCATGTTTACGGTCACATAGAGGGACAGGCACCACATGGGGAGCAGGGGGACAGAGGGACAGATTCAGGGATCGAGTTATTTCTTGAACTAGGGACAGAACCCAGTGCCCCATCCATTTTAGGCATGTGCTCTGCCTCTGAGCCACACCCTAACAATCAGGGCTGACTTCTACTCACAGCAATACGCAGACAACCAAGATACACTTGTTGGTAATATGTTCTAGAGTCCCCACTTCTTGGCTGTGTTGCCACTGGGCTGCCTATCCCTCCGGAGACACTGGTCCCCCTGCCGCATCTGTCTGCTCAAGATGTCTAGGGGAAGGGATGTTTTCTCTACGCTTCTGTGGCCATATGCCAAGAAGCAGCTAGCATGCCTAGTGATGAGTTCAAATCCTGATCAGTTCAGTGTCTTATCCTTTCTTTAGAGTCCTGTTTGGCCCCTTCTGGGACACTGAAATTTTTCTGTTAATAAAGCTGAATGATCTATTTAAATGCCAACCTTTCGCTAGCAGCCAAGCAGGCAGCAAAAATCAGTACATGTTGAAGGAAAAATTGAGAAAGCATCCCTACTGCCTGGGAGGCAGGAGCAGAGGAAAAAGAGAGTCCTTAAGGACAGAGACAGGCAGGACATTTCTAAGATTGAAACAGCAAGAGTACCAGGTCCTGGCTGCACAGCCATGTTCATATCTCTACCCTTGCTCCGTCCTCCTCTTCCTCTGCCTTTTCTCACTAACAGCAAGGTCACTGTTAGTCACCAAGTGCTGGTCTTTGGATTCTTCCTTCAGTCACCGTGTGTTTCCAAAGTTCAGGATCTTCCACTCAGGCTTCTCTCCGTTCCTTCTGGCACATCTGTGAGGTTTCTGGATGCTCGTGTCTTCGCTACTTCCACAGTGTCCTGACAGCCATCTTCCCTTCTTCCCACTCAAGAGGCCCTTGCTGGCCAGAAGAGTGATCTCATTAGACTTGTTCTTAAAAATAAATGAGTAAACCCACCCTGATTTATATGGTAGCTCATTCACAGGGTTGGATAGCCACACCCTGGTGCCAACCAGGTCATTGGACTTGGAGTTGAAAGGATGCCCAGAACTGGTGGGGACAAAAGCTGCCTGGGAATACCTTTAAAGAACAACTGGCCACAGCCCTCAGGCTATACACATAGGAGGCCTTGTTCAGCTCACCCAGCTGTCTCCAGCAAGCCCTTATGGGTGTCCATGTAAAAGACAGACATTTTCAGTCCCCAGTGTGACTGACTTTTCAAGTTCTGTGTGTGTCTCTGTTTGTTCGGGTCTCTGTGCCCATCAGATATTCCTCCATGTCACCTCCTCCCTGTGGAGTCTTCTGTGTCCCTTGACCCTGAGAAACGAAGCCCAACTGCATCCTGCTTGCCCCTCTGTTAGGCACTTCCACGTCTCACTATACTGGTATCTCTGTAGGAAAAGCTTTGTTCCAGGATTATTTATTCTGACTAAATATCTGACCAGAAGCTACTCATGAGAGTAGAGCTTTTTTCACTTTGATTTTTTTAATTTTAGGGCATACTGTTCATCACACAGGAAAGGGACGCTGGCAGGAACACGAGGCATCCGGTCACATGGCCTCCACAGACAGGAAGTAGAGATCGGACAGGAGTGGGGCCGGGCTGTTAAACCTCAAGACCCACCTCTAGGATATGCTTCCTCCAGTGAGATCACACCTCCTGCAGGCCTGGTGGCCTGCCCAAATAGTGCCACCAGCTAGGGACCGAGTGCTCATACACAGGAACCTGCGGGGGACGTTTCACGGCCAGAGTCCCTCTTACTAGACGGTGATTTTCTTTCATGTAGTAGTAGTGTTTTCAAAATAAATCTACCCCTGTTGTGGGTAAGACTTTGTTTTCCATGTTTTAAATAAGGAGGAAGAGAGGTTTCTGGTTCCAGAACTGGGTTAGGGCTCGCACTGGGCTCTTCACTGTGGATCACCCTCACTCCCAGCCCCCAGGCAGTCAAGAGCAGTTTGGCTGTCCCCCTGCCAAGTATCCATTGAAATCACTGGCCCTTTGGCGTCCACTAGCACAAGCACACTAAACATTTGCCTAAAAAATAAATAAATAGACAGATAGATAAATAAATAAATAAATAAATAGATAGATAAATAAATAAATACAGGCCTGTCAGTCAGTTGGTCCAGGATTCCATGGCTCCCCACCATGAGCCTGGGCTATCCTGTGAGGCCTGCGATGAGCTGTGGATATGGCTTCCTCTATGCCAGGCCTAAGCCGCTGTGGTCGCCAGGGCCCCTAGTGTGAAGGAATTTGAGTTCTAACTTTAGGTGGCTACGTGGCTGATGGCTGTTTGTGAATATCTCATTCCTCCTTTGGGTGCCCAGCTGGTGGGAACAGAACGGTAGTCATGGGACTGTCATCATGTGCTGTCCAGGTTAACATGTAGCGTTTCTATTACTATTAACAGACTTTCTGCTCCTCACTCCATCTGTTCCTGAAATAATTGCAGTTGTACAGACCATGCCTTCGCTACAGGCAAGCTCTGGGGAAGAGGATAGTGCTTTTCTGAGGAGGAAAAAAAAAAGTGTTAAAAAATAACAGCAAACACGAGAAGAGAGTGGGAATAGAGCGAGCAGCAGCTTTCCAATTTCTTTCGGATTCCGGCCTGCAAAGGCGGCATTTTTCACACTCATCAGGGTGACCAAGCCCAGCTCCATGGGGCGAGTGAGTAGCTAGGCTGGTGGCTCAGCCTTTTGGAGACAGGGTTGTTTGCCGAAGGGTTGGGACTCACTGAGGTGGGGTTACCTTGATCTGAGTGCCCAGCAGGAAGTGCAAGGGAAGGCAGAACCCTTGGAAAGAGGCAGGGCATTGATTTATCACTGGGTGTCCTGCTCAGGGCTCTGGAAGGTACCACCGCCTGAAGGGGATGGCAGAGGGCCAGGTTTAGGGTAGGAGGAGGTTTTGAGCTACCAAGCTGGCTCCGTCTGGGCCTCTGTTTCTCCACACACAAAATCAGTGAGGTGGAACCTTGGAGAGATGGTAGGACAATGGATGGACTACCAAAAGAGTCTTCCAAGGGAGAGCTAACGAATACAAAGGACTCCGTGTGTGGAACAAAGGCTTTATTAAACACGCACAGCAAATCTAGGAAGGTGCCACATGCTTTGAACCTGAACCTGGTGTGGGGTTTTCTCCCTGTGGAGTGTAAAATGAGGTGTAACAGAGAGTCCCAGTTAGGACTTGCTCTGACACCTTTTCTTTTACATCCCAGCTCCTAAATGGTAGCTGCCCAATTCATAGGGTCATATCTTATCTCTTGAGGCTGAAGACAGGGCTAACCCAGGACCCAAGCCTCTCTTGGGATGGTGGAAGAGAAGGAGGAGGAACCTCTGACTTCTTATGGAGGGCACAGCATATGGATGAAGACAGCTGTATGCCTTCTAAGTCTTTTTTTTTTTCCAGTGTCAAGAGAGTGTTTCCATTCAAAGAAACTCAGAGTGTGACAAGACCAATGTAATTAAGGCAGTGGTTGAGGGGAGAAAATTGTGGGGAGGGGTGGAAGGGGACATAGTGTTCTGCCCTTCAAATCCATCAAAAGATTCAAACAGGGCTGGAGAGGTGGCCCAGTGCACAAACGTGTGTACTGTGCAAGGACCTGGGTTTGGTTCCCCAGACCCATGGTGGAAAGAGAGAAATTCGAGAACTGATTCCCCAAGAGTGGTCCTCTGACTTCCACACACATGTGTCGCCTGCACTCCCTTCCACACAACAAGAGTAAGTCAAATTTTAAAAAGTTATTTAAGTAACTATTATGGAAGGGTCAGAGAATACGTCAGAGAAGGGTCAGGCCTACTGGTGTCAACCATATTGCCAAAAACTTCGCACGCATCAGACGTATGTCACCTGTTTCACAGGTAACATGACCAGGTAGCTCTCAGGCTTTATAACTGACTCTGAGGACCACAGGGACTTTATTGGAGGTATGACTGAAACATGGCTCCCATGGGGTGGCCCCAGAGCAACCTACTTCTCTGAGTAAGGAGTTGGGACTGGGAGGGCCTGGCTCCAGCCTGGTGACACCTTCTCAGAGTGAAGGGGTCTTAGGAGAGCCCACCTGTTCTTTTCACAGATCTGACTGAGGAGGAAGAGAATTGGTCCCTTGAGCCGATGTCTGTGGGTGACGTTTCTGCCATCAGCAGGCTGTACATAGGCCTATGCTCTCTTAACCTTATAACGGGGCTGAAGAACACGTTGGTACATTGTGGTGCATGCCTGTAATGTACCACTTGAGGGCTGACGTGGGAGGATATCAGTTCTGAGGTCATCTTGACTGTATAATAAGACCCTGTTTCAAAAAAGGAAAGTGTATCATAGAACCAAGGTGTTTGCCTTGGTGGTATGTAATCTGCGTTGTCACTCCCATCAAGTATGGTGCAGACAGTTACCCAGCAGCCCTGACTACACCAAAGCCTGTTTCTTCTTTGTGTGTTCACTATACTTGTCATTGCTATGTTCAGGTATAGTCCTCATCCCAAAGAAAACAAACAAGCAAACCAAAACCAAATGGACTAGGTAGATGGCTCAGTCAGTAAAGTGCTTGTTGCGTAAACACGGGGGCCCTAGTACAACCCCCAGGGCCCACATATAAAGGCCCATGTGGTGCCCATGCTTGTAATCTCGTCACTGAGAAGGTGGCAACAGGCACATCTCCAGGGTTGATGGCCAGCCTACTTAGCCTCCTTGGCAACCCCCAGACCAGTAAGACACTCTGTCTCAAAGGACAAGGTGGACAGCGTCTGAGAAATGACACCTAAAGCTGACCTCTGGCTTCTGTACATATGCTTGTGTGTGTACACCCACATAAATATGCACCCCACACCCAACTGTATACACACCACATGCTGTCAGTGGCCTCAGACAGCTCCTTTTTCCTCTCTCCCTCTCTCCTTCCTTCCCCCCCCCCCCTCTGCTGTTTGTTTGTTCGTTTGTTTGAATCAGGGTCTCACCGTGTACCCCTGGCTGGCCTGGAACTTGCTACGTAGATCTGGCTGGCCTCAAACTTACTGAGATCCACCTGCCTCTGCCTCCTGGGTGCTGGGATCAGAGGTGTGCGCCGCCACACCCAGCCCTTCTCTTGTCTCTTCACGGAGTGGAAAAGCCACAGGCTTCGTTTGCCTGTAGGAAGCTAGATTTGTGTAAGATACCCTAGGATGGTTACACCGTGGTGGGGTTGTCTAAAGACCCATTTCTCAGAGCATGGCCCTGTTATTGTGTGACACTCGAGTACGTCCCCCTGGTTCCTAGCACACGTAAGGTACACAGAAAGCATGCAGGCTGAATGCCAGGAGCAAACATGTAAGCTCTAGAACAGATGGTACACACTGCCAAGACGCTGACCACAAAAGGAAAAACTTTCCCATAGAAAGTAACCTAAGCAGGGTGTGGTGGCATGGACCTGTAAGCACAGCCACTTGGGAAGGGGACGGACAAAGATCTCCCGTTTGGAGACCAGCCTGAGCTGCATAGCAAGACCCTTTCTCCAAAAGGAAAATAGAAGTTCACACGTTGGCATTGTAAATTGACTGCAATCGGTCAAAAAGATTCTTCGACAAATACCAGGTGCCAGGAGCCTGTTAATGTGCGGCTCAGGACTACCGTGCCCATTTTAAAGCTAAGAGTGCTGCCTCAGCAGGTGTGGTGGTGCATGCCTTTGATCTCAGCACTCCAGGAGGCAGAGGCAGGCGGATCTCTGTGAGTTCGAGGCCAGCCTGGTCTACAAAGTGAGTCCAGGCCAGACAAGGCTACACAAAGAAATCCTGTCTCAAAAACAAAAACAAAGATAGAAGAAAGTACTGCCTCACAGGGAGAGCACACAACTTGCCCACGGTCGTATCTTGGTCATAAAGCAAAGGCAGAAAGCCAGCCACATTCTGCCTGGACATCTGGGGACTCCCTCTGATGACCCAAAATACGGGGATGCAGGGGTGTCTGTCCAGGGCATCCATGCTTTCTTAACCTGTTGGGTTACACAGGCTTTTGACAAGCTGACTTTTAAGTGCTTTGTCACTGACAGAGAGCAGTTTAAAGAGACCAACAGGGAAGTCTTATTCTGTGCATCTCTAACATGATGCTCTGGGTTCAATCCTGCCTTCATATGCACGGTAAGGGAAGGAACCTCTCGCATCGGATCATCAGGAAATCAGGTGCCAGGGAGTCCTTGGCCTGTGGAAATGTCACCTCTTGGGCATAAGTCTAGATTCACCAAGGAGTTGGACAAGTCGAATGGCTTAGAGCCTGGCTAAGCCCAGGCAGAGCTACTCAGAAAAGGGTGAGATGGCTCCCAGGAGACAGCAGCCCAAAGGTCCCCCGCATTCCGGAAGGACAATGGAAGGTTGAGAGTCGCTGGTAAGTCCTCACACAGGAGGTAAGTCAGTGTGCGCTCACCCAGATCCTGGAGGCTCTGTGCTCGCTTGGGGCTCTGGGCCATCGAGAGGGACATCCCACAACCCCCATCCCCCACCCCCATCATAGGGAAGGCTGCAAGGAGGAAGAGAGATCCTGCCGGAAGTCGGAAGTCGAAGTCAAGGTGTGACTTGTGTCTCACATTACCCAAGAGGTAAGAGACACACACAGTCTTGGCCCCGAACCCGGGAGGTGGGGCTGGAATGACTGAAAAGAAAGTTGCTGGCTGGCAGATGGGATGAAAAACTGCTAACCCCAACTATGGAAGCCAATCAGTTAATCCCCAAAGTGAGACAGGATGAGAACACAAATTGCTCCAGAAGGTTTTGGGGGGAACTGGTGGGTGATTCATTCAGGACAGGTTTGGGGGTGGGTGGCGACTTTTTGAGGAGGTTCCCAAGGAATGAGCATACAGAGAATGGTGTCCACAAAAGTCTCTGGGTCGTGTTAGTCAGAGGCAGCACTCACAGACTTGATAGGGCTGACAGGGACCCAGAGTGCCAGTCAGATGCTCTTGTCAGGCTGAAGGAGGCAGAAACTCTGCCAGGAAGATAAAATAAGGCTTATATGAAGCAGATTCTGGGCCTTACAAATTCAGAAGCCCCTTGTTTAGATGCTGCTAAAGAAAGCCTTTTAAAAAAAAACCAACAAATAAACAAACAGACAAAATCTAAGTTAAACACAACTGTGCTGAAATGGAAGGTATGTGCCTCCGTCACCAGGCCACGACCCGGGTCGGCCTATGGAGACAATTGAAGGCTGTGCAGAGCTGTTCTGACCACCTCAGAAGCAGGATGGACCTTATTCGAATACAACCTGTGCAACCACAACAGGGCTCCGCACTTTGAAGGGTCCAGTGCTTGTTTTAATGGTCTACTATCTAGAAAACCTCAATAGATTTTGAATGGGGGACTATTTTACAGTGAACCCCACAAATTATATAGCTGGTCCTGGCTGGGAGCTACACATCTGGCACAATAACTGGGGGGGAAAAGGGGGTCACAGGAAGGCTAAGGAAAAAGGCCAATCGAGGCAGCTGAATCCAAGTGATACCAGGCAGCAGAGCATGTATAGAGGGGACAGTTTCCTAGGTAACGGGTTGCTCCATCTAAGTGTCACACACATGCCTTGCTAAAAACAATTTCTAATAGCTGGGAATAAAATAGAGGCCTGGCCCGAGGAATACGGAGACGGTGCTCAAGAACTGACTGTGTGGCCAACCTGTGTACGGAATCATCTAGAAGAGAGAGGGGGACAGGGGGGACAGAAAAGAGGGGGGATCATGAGCCCCATCTCAAGTAGATGTTTCAGGGCTTGTGAGCAGCAGCCTTTCTGCGGATAGTCTCAGGATGTTTCTCGGGAAAGACCCTCACGTGAGAGATGGGCTAAGGACGACGACGGCCACTCCTGAGATCTCTGGGAAGCTTGGAGAGCTTTGTGTTGGGGACTGTTACAGTTTGAATGTGAAATGTGTCTCCCACCTATCCACCCCCCCCCTCCAGCCTGGGTGTTTGATACAGCTGGTGGTGCTGTCTGGGGAAATTTTGGAGGGGCTGGGACCTCAGCCCCTGGTAGAGGCATGTTTGCTAGGCGCGGGCCCTGTCACTCTTGGAGGTATGTGGTGAGGGGTGGGCCCGGAAATCTGTACTCTACCCTGCCTCTGGTACAGCGCTCCGCTCTCTGATCTTCTGAGGTGTACCGTGGTGGCACACCTTTAATCCCGGCATCCGGGAGGTGAGAGCAGGTGGATCTCTGATTTCGAGGCCAGCCTGGACTCCACAGGGAGTTCCAGATCAGCCAAGGCTACATGGTGAGGCCCTCTCTCAAACAAAATGGAAGGAGCTCCTGTCACGTGTTCCCTCTGGCAGGAGCTCTGGTAAGCCTTGCCGCTGTGGTAAGGGGAACGCCGAAACCTGTGAGCCAAAATCAGTCCTCCCTCCCTCAGGCTGCCTCTGTCAGGTATTTTGTAACAGAACGAGCAAAGTAATTAGGACAAAGGTGACAATGACTCCATTAAAGAGGAGATTAAAAAAACAAAACCAAGAGAGATCCTCCCATCTCTCCCAGAACCACTTGGAAGCAACATTTATAAAAGGGGAGGGGCTGACTTTTCCATCTTCCAAGATAGTGTTCCCAAAATGCCATTGGGACATGGAAAAAAAAATACTATGGGAGTAATTAACCGGACAGCTCCGGTGGTCCTGGAAACAGTTGCAGAGGAAGACCCAAGGTGAGGGCTCTCTTGGGATTTTCTCCATTCACCTGTACAGCTACAGGCTGGAATTTGTCAGCTGAGAGAAGTTATTATGAATTATGTTGGGGACTTGCCCTGAGGAAACTCTGGACCGCAAAGCTTTGACTACTTTGACAATGGCAAGGGGCCAGGCCTGGTAGCAGAGACCTGTCATCTTAATTATTTGGAAAGCTGAGGCAGGAGGATGTACTTGGCTATGGAATGAGTTTAAGGCTGCATTGAGCAAACTTTGTAAGCTACTATCTTGAAATGAAAACAAACAAACAACAACCACACTAATAATAGGGCTGGGGCTAGAGCTCCATGGTAGAGCACTTAGCTGCAGTTTGTGAGGCCCTGGGTTCAATCCCAGTATCAACAAGTCAAAATCAACTTCAAGTCCATTCTAGTAAAGGGGCCCATGCGGCTTCTTTCCTTTTCACTTAACTATAATTCTCTTAAGAAGCCTGGTTCTGCTGAGGCATGTTGACTCTGATGGTCAGAGGCTTTCTACTGGGGCTCTAGAGGAGGCCAGCACGTTTGGAACGTGACCCTGTCCCTCTCTTTACTTTTGCTCATTTGTTGATTGGGTCCCTAGCTGGTCAAACCACTCTAGGCTCTTGGCCTGGGTCAGCCACAGTCCTACCTTACCCTTAGCACTTTGAACCTAGTGACAACAGGCTTTGCTAGGAAAAGTAAAGAGAGAAGGATTTCAACCAGCCCGAGGGAGAACCTTCCTGAGCATTTGTACCAAGCAGCCAATGGCTTGCTGAAAACTGAGGTGGGAAGGGAACTCAACATTTTATCATGGTATGGAGAGAGCATAAAAACCAGGGGCATCTTCCAGTGGTGGGTTCTGTGCCCAGCTGCATGGATTGCCCTGGGAAAATCTTACCACCCAAGGCTGAGAAATTTATCCTGTGCCACATTTAATCCACCCAGATGTATTCTGCCCTCGGGCTCTGGAAGGCATGTCTCACCTCTTTGCTGGCAGGCTTTTTTATTATTATTACTTTTTTTTTTTTTAAATCTGTCCTTGTACTAAATCATGGCTTCTCTCTAGGTAGGGCTGCTCCATTATCCTTAGGACTTACACAAGGTTTCGGCAAATACTAGAGGATTCACAAACCAACAAATGAATAAATCCATTAGGCCCTGAGATGCACACACACACATACACACATACACACATACACACCCTGTTTTTCTATCCCTTTTGGTTTAGATTGGGCATGCCTGACATACAGCTTGGCTGGCAGGGGCTGTGGTAGGACTGGGTACTTCTGGAAGGAGAGGAGAAGCTGGGGGTGAGGTAGAGTGCTTGCTTAGCACACAAAGTTATAGACCTCATCGCTGGTGCTAGAGAGAAGGAAAGAAGGAAGGAAGGAAGGAAGGAAGGAAGGAAGGAAGGAAGGAAGGAAGGAAGGAAGGGAGTGAGAATGAAAAGAAACAGGAGAGATTAGGTACAGCTACATACACCTGTCATAGCAGAAACTGGGGGGGTTGCTGTAAGTTTGAAGCCAGCCCGGGCTACATAGCCAGTTCCAGGCAAACCAATACTGCAAGAACAAGGCTCTGTCACAGACCGTATGAGGCTCAATATCCTTCTGCATGTGGAACCCTACTTGGATTTGACACGAGAGGACCCCTTCTCTTGACTGTGTCCTCAGAATGTCACTCCTGCATGAGCACTTCCCTGTGTGGATCAGGACGTCTGGCTCCCTCAGGCGTGGGAGGAGGCAACACATGCCAAGCAGAAGCAGATTGGTACAGAGCGAGAGGCTAGGGAGCCTGGGAGATGCTGGGAGTCAGAATTGTGATCCTCCTGTGTGACCAGGGCTAGCCCCTTTCCCTCCCTGTGCCACCTTTTGGAGGTGGCAGCCCCTCTTAAGAGTGGGGGGGGGGCGATGCTCATGGAAGAGGCTCTGGCTAGGGGAGAATCCCGTGGGCTTCTTGGAGGCAGCACAGAGATCTCATCAATCCACGCCAGGAAACCTTACAGGATTCTCCCAGCCCACCTGACGATCTGCTTTCTCCTCTGGATGCTGCAGCCCACCCTGGCGTCCACAGCCTTTTCTCCTCTCAGGAAGGAAAAAGCAGAAGTAGGAGCCAGGCAAGAATTTCAAACAGCATGGCTCCCTTGGAAAACGGGCCCGCTGGGCATGGGTCTCCTGTTCGCTGTATTTGTGGTGGCCTAAGAAAGACCATCTTAGACAGCTGCAGGAGGAGGAGTTGAGGAGATGTCACTAGGGATATGGAATCATTCCTCTAATAGTTCTCACCTCGGGTGGAGGTCAAGCAGACAGAGAGGCAAGGCAAGCCATGGAAGTGACTTGGGGGGCGGGGGCAGATCTTTGTGAGCCGGACCACAAGATCAAGTGACATCACTCAACTAATGTGAATGACAGTCACTTCTGCCTCCTTCCTTCATTTTTCTTCATGTTTCCTTTACTGAAAAGGTGAAAGGGGAGACAGGGACACCCGCTGTGGTCAAGAGGGGAGGTGCAGGAAGGTCAGGAAATCTGTCCAAAGGACAATTAGGGCCAAGAGTTAGAATTGGAACTGGTACTGGAGTCTGTCTGCTGTCACAATCCTTTAGGGCAGAGGTTTTCAACCCCCCTAATGCTGTGACCTTTTAATACAGTTCCCCGTGTGGTGACCCCCAACCGTGAAAGTATTTTCATTGCTACTTTACAACTGTAGTTTTTCTCCTTTATGAACCATAATGTAATTATCTGTGTTTTCCGATGATCTTGGGGGACCTTCAGAAAGGGACATCTAACCCTCAAAGGGGGTCGTGAACCACAGGTTTAGGGTGTCCCTCTTGCCTTGGAGATCTGTGTGTTTGAAGCCTAACCTTGGGAGAGGATGGTTCAAGCTCCCAGTGTTCTGAGGGATTTTTATAGCCTGTCTGATCTGGCAGGCAGGAGGAGTCCCTATGAAAAGAGGCCTTGGCTCCGTCTTAGCTTTGTCACCAGTGAGCTGGTGACCTGGGGGTCTCCTCTTTGGATGCCAGGCTGAGTTCCCACATTTGTCACGGGCGTCATTTTAAGCCGAAAACTCTGAGGTTTTGTGAGGTAAAAGCACGGGCCGGGCGGGCGCCTGACAGCATATCCCGTGGGGGGGGGGGGGGGACCCCTGTGTCTGTCTGCTGGGGGTGGGGCTACCTTCCCACGAATGCTCATCCTAACCCTGGGGTGCCCTAAGGAAGTCAGTGATGAAGGGAACTGAGAAAGGCCTGAGTTCCACGTGTCTCCCTCAGCAGTCCCCACCAGCCCCTCCCTTGTCCCTAGTGTAGTGTCGGGTGACAGCACCCGGGCCTGTGGTGGCTGCCTGGAGAGCTCACAACTGGAGCCCGCCGCCCTCTGAGCTGTAATTGCTGAACTCTGTGAGCCAAACACCTCAAAAGAGCTAAAATGACTTTAAATGCCTAAACATTTTAAAACAAACCGTGCAACACAAGGCTTTTAATCCTTCTTGTTCTTCTTTTTTTTCCCCCCACTTCTTGCCCCTGTGCTAAAGCTCTTTCTGTCTCTGTGTGCTTTCTCTTTTGGGGGAAATTCAAAAGCCGTTTTCCGCCTCATTACCTGCACACTGTGAGTGATGTCTGTCGGTCCTTGCGCTGTAAATACCTTAAATCATGCTTCATTAAGAATATCTATGGTGCTATTAAAGAGCTATAATAGACAACGAGTTAACAGATGATTAAAGATGAATTCCATTTGTGTCACTCAGCAGCCAGGAAGAGACGGGGAGGCTGGAAGTTCTCAACTCATTATCCCACGGCTTCCCTGCCCCCCACCCCCCAGCACCAGGAGGCTAGAGATGGGGTGGGGACTGCCTGCTCAAGGAAGTGAGGTACAGGGCCACTGAGAGGTGGCAGCGGGACCCAGGACAGGTTACATGTGTGGGGTCAGCCAAAGGAAACACAGGAGGAAGAGCCTGGAAGCTCAGGGAGGGTTGTGTGTATGTGCGGATGGGTGTTTGTGTGTGCATGCGTGGCCACTCCTGTGTCTGCTGTCTGATGCCACTGCTGGTGAATCCTGGCTACTTCCTTGCAAAGTCAAACTACGCTTGCAGCCGTAAGAAAGGGTCAGGGTTAGAGCTAGACAGTGGTGTAATCTCAGCACCATAGAGAAGTAGACAGGAGAATCAGGAGTTCAAGGTTAGCCTTGCCTACCTGATGGGTTCAAGGACAGCCTTGGCTATATAAGACTCTATATCAAAGCATCAAAAAGAAAAAGGAAACAGGTCAATTATTAGTCTGATGTTATGCCATACATCTGTATAATCCTAGCGCTCAGGAGGCAGATGGCTGGAGTAGTACCATGAGTGTAAGGCCTGCCTGGGCTACACAGAGAATTTGAGGCCCACCCTAATCTGAAAGAAAAAAAAATCAATATTGACTTGATTATGTTATGTTATGTTATGTTATGTTATGTTATGTTATGTTATGTTATGTTATGTTATGTTATGTTAT
>NW_026591631.1:0-48392 GCF_907164565.1 Psammomys obesus | reverse complement strand
AATAAATAAATAAATAAATAAATAAATAAATAAATAAATAAATAAATAAATAAATAAATAAATAAGGTCATGGTGTCCGAAGAAGATGCCGAACCAACCCCTGGTGTTCACAAGCAATGCACATGTGCATACAAGCGTGAACACATATAACCTGCCATATCACACACACAAAAGAAGAGACTAGGGCGCTGAACCACCGGCCAGCAGCGATAATTAGTCTGTCCCATAGGGTCAGTGCCTATGAGCCGCCACTGCCTCAGGACCTTGGAGAAGGGTAGCGGGAAAGCCTGTCGCTACAATGTTTGTTGAGTTTAGGAGGGAGCTGGAAGAGACTTGGGTTCAGATTCTGCCGGCTTCATGCCACATTCCACTTCCAGGAAAGAGAGAGAGAGAGAGAAAAAAAAAAACAGGCTTTGTTGGAAGAAGCAGACAGACTCCTAGAGCATCTTGGGCATCCAACAGTTCTTAGGAAACAGCATTTGGGCAAACACCACTGAATCAGCAATGCTTGGATTCTGTTTCTAGTGACAGCCTTACAAACTGAGAGTGGTTGAGAGGCAGGGGGTGGGGGCCTGGGAAGGCACCCCTTAAGGGATGGTGTCCAAACAGATCTTGGGGATGGTCTCTGTCTAGTTCCTCCCTCCCACCCACACCTAGTGTAGCAGCTGCCTTGGAAGAATTCTGTCATGCAAGACCTTATGGAGATTTTTAATGAAGGCCCACAAGACCCTTATGTACTGTAGCCACACCTCTGTGACTGGGGCCCTGGGGCCCTGGGGCCCTGAATGGCCTTTGCTGTGACTTTGTGTTCAAGTTCCTTTAGCGTTGTACCTTTAGAATGAATGCACTCTGTGAAGGAAGTGCTTTGGGTCCCTTGGGATTTTCTCACTTGATCATGAATCCAGAGATAACCTATTATAACGTGTGTGTATGTGTGCCTGTGTATGTGTGTGTGTGTGTGCGTGTGTGTGTGTGTGTGTGTGTGTGCGCGCGCGTGCATGAGTAGTGCATGTGCCTGTGTGCCTCACACACACTACAGGATACACTCAGATTTCATTTCTTGGTACCATCCACCCTTTTTGTTTTGGGCTTTCTAATTTGGCCTGGAGCTCATCAAGTAGGCTAGACTGGTTGGCCGGTGAAGCCCAGGAGGTCTGCCTGTCTCAGCCTCCTCAGTGCTGGGTTTATAGCACGTACCATACACTCACCCCCACCCCGCGCACAGGTTCTAGGGAGTTTCACTCAGGTCTTCCTGCTTAGTCTTTGCTGACTAAGCTATCATCCCCGCCCTGCTATAACTTATTGTTGTACAGTCAGGGTTGGGGAGGAGGAGGGAACCGAGGCTCAGAACGCCTGAGTGACTTGCCCAAGGCCACACAGCTAGAATCAGTGTCTCCTGACACTCTCATGCTTTTCCATAATGTCAACCACCGTCAAGATTACTCAGTTCCTGATAATGAGGGAGGGGAGAAAAATCCCCTCTCTTTCTTGCTTATGGAAACCCCCATTACCCACAGTCACCAGGAAGAGAGGGGACACCAAACACTCCTCTGGAGAGCACAGGTGAGAAATCAGGGGAGGGAGGGGGACATCCATAAGAGAGAGAACACCCATTGCCCTGATAATTGAATCTTGTGGGGAGACAAGGGGACACGCTGAAATTGAGTTGAGCGGAAAATGTGATTTCTGAATCGGTAGACGTCTTTTCGGCCCAAGGCCCCTATCATTTACTTCAGGTACCTGATGGTCTCAACACATCTGACCCCAGAGCTCAGCTGAGGCACTGGCCATCTGGGATCAGCTGCGTGGGGGCAGGGAACAAAATTAATTTTCAATTCCCAGGGGCTGCAGTTGGTAGGCCAGCAGCTAAAGACTAGGCAGAGACGGGGAGACCAAGACACAATCCTTCCATGAAGAGTTATTGAGCTCCCAAGGTGAGGGACAGGCCAGTTGTAACAGCCTTTATTGGCAATCCGGTCACAGGAGCATAATGGACATTCCCTTCCTGAAGAGTTGGCCTCTTGCTGATTTCTGTCTCGAATATTTAATTTCAAACTCCTGCCCTCCACCTCCAAAGCCTGAACCCCTGGAAATGAGAAGAGCTGTGTTTCATCTCTCCCCCACCCCTCCTTTCTTTTTTTCCGACTTGTTGTACTGAGGCTAGAAGAAATTGCTTTGGAAAAATGGCCTTGCTCCCATTACAGGAACAAATCCTAGAAGCGGCCACCCCAACTCCTTAGAATGCAAACATCCCAATTTATTGTCAGAATTTTCACAAAAAGATGTAAGACTCAGTCTACTGTCCCCCTGAACCCACCTTTTCTAGTAGCTACTAAGTGAACAGCAGTTTACAACGTCACAACGCCCAACCAGGAAGAGCCCAGAAAAAAAAAAAAATCTGTTTCCCAACAGGAACTCAGTTCCAGCAGTCTTTTGTGACTGTGAAGAAAATATGAATTATGGTTCCTGGCCATGTAAAGTCCTCACTGAATAGAAAGGAAAAAAAAAAAAAAAGAGGAAGGGAGAAAAAGGCTGCATCTGTTTCTCTCTCACTTGCTCACATGTTTAAAATACATCCATGAGGCCTGGGTCTAAATTCACCAGGTCCTGAGCAACTAGCTTAATTAAGAAAGCAAGAAGATGGGAAGAAGAAAGAGGACAGCGGCGATGGGAGGAGCAAGGAGCTGAGATGCGGGCATTGATGGGTTTGTTTCTACCTCAATGCATCCCTGTGCAATCCTGGCCCTTGGTGAACAGGGGGTAAGAAACAGAGCATCATTAGCACAGTGCGATCTCTCAGCCCACAGCAATTACCACCCAGAAGCCTTCAGGCTGCAAGGTGCTTTCATTACAAGGGAGTAAGAGATCACTCACCCAGAGTTCCAACTTGGGCTAAAAAAAAGTGTTTTCTGCACTAAAAATCATGGTTTCATTTAAATCCGTAATTGCTTTGATTTTGGTATGTATGGGGTATGGTGAATTCATGACTAAGAATTCTATTAGTCAATAAGTTTGCTACTTTTATGAGTCATTAGTCGGTCCTTGTCAGCACTGAACTCACCAGGGTGGTAAATTTCTTCCCCACCCCCACCCATCTGTGGGAGACCAGAGAAATCATCCTTTGAGACCACCTGTTCCAGGGATAATTGGTTTCTGCAGGTCACAGAGGTGGGATAGAATCAGTGAATGCAAAAGGGGCCATCAGTCTGGTTTCCCTTCCATATTGAAGGAGGTCACTTAGTGAAAGCTTTTAGCTTAACAACTATTTAATGTCTATCAGTTGAGGGCCAGGGAGGTGGGTGGGAAAGCACCCATCTCCTTATAAAGGGCTGCAAAGCTGCCGATAAAGAGGTCCACAGAGAATTGAGATTTCCTCTGATTCTGTATACTTTCAATTTGACAATGGACTCACAGTCAACGCCTTTCCCAGGAGGAAACCCAGCATGGTGAACCATTGCTATGTCCCTTTGGGGATTCACAGCCAACACCTTGACTCAGCCCAAAGCACCTTCTTTGGGATATATATATATATCCCAAAGGCCATATATATATATGGCCTGGGTGAATGGCTAGTTGTGACCAGGGATTTGCCAGGTAAAGATAAATATGTGCTTCTATTTCCTGGCCCCAGGATGGTTGGACTGGGCCTCACAGACAATGATCACAGGAGATGCAACTCCACTGGGGCAGAAATTGGATGGCTTCCTTATTAAGATAGGTAGCTCATTAGGTAGCCCAGGCTAGTCTCAAACTCACTCTTCTCCTGCCTCAGCCTCCTGAGGCCTGGGATGACAGGTGACGGGCATGGTTTTTCAGAGACTGGCTAAGAATTCCATAATTAGCAAGAACAACAGTTGCCTGTAATTCCAGCACTCAGCAGCTCGAGGCAGGAGGATGGCGACTTCAAGATCAGCCCAAGCTAAATATTGAGAGCCTATCTCAAAGGAATGGGGGTGGGGGTACAAAAAATAAAAATAAAAACACAACAGCAACCCCCAGCTTTAGAATCCAGACTCCATGAGGCCATAAAAGGTTTCGTATAAGAAAAGGAAACACAACCTACTAATCACTAGATACAATGCCATCCATATCAGTGACATCACAGCACCATGATGAAAACTCCCAGTGTGTGTGTGTGCAGGGGTTAGACGGTGGGCCATGACCTGCTCTTAGGAACTGATCTATTTGCAAAGTGGCCAGTGATCATCACCAGCCCGTGGCTGAGCGACACACTTCTCGAGTGTCCCAGGTCAAGAACTTGGAACTCCACATTGGATTCCCCGGCCCCACCACGTGGGATGGCTCTTTTCACAGGGGGCTTCCCGGATTTACATACTCGCCAGTTATCTAATTCTTGGTCATGCATTGAGTCTGGTGTCCCTTCCTTTCACCCTATCTGCAAACTCAGTGCTTTAGATGGGACTCGACCAAAACAAGTAGGGTTGTCACGCAGCCAATCTCACTGATAAATTAGGGCTGTGTGTTGATGACAATGGAGGACATAGAAAAGGCAGTGGGGGATCCCCAGGGTCTGGGCTATCAAGACGCTGAGGGGTTAACCTTGTCTTGTCCCATCTTCACTTGATGAATCTGAATTCTTGATCAAGTATTTTGTCAGGCTTGTTGTGTATTTACTGTAATTACGGAACATCAAATGTGCATTGACGTAATTACCATAAATATGTGTAAAGACATTATAACGTGTAATTATGTCATCTAATTCTTTAATAAAGCTTGCAGGAGAAAAATTACTCTGCACATGCGCACTTCTTCTCGTTGTACCTGAGATTTTATTTGCCCCCCCCCATTGCAGAGATAGTTTTTTTTTTTTTTCTATTTGGAACTAAATGGCAGAATGGCTAAGTGTATGTATGTGTGTGTGTGTGTGTGTGTGTGTGTGTGTTTATGTATGAGGCAGGTGTATATGCTCATGTATATACACACACACACACACACACACACACAAACCAGAGAGGAAGGAAAGGCATTTTTTGCTCCTGCAAGTGACTGGTGCTAATAACTCTTTGACCCAGGATCAATCTCCTTCCCCTCTCCTCCTACACTCTTCTCACTTGTAATTGCCTAGGGTGAACTGTGTCCTGTAGGAATGGGCATGTCAGCGAACAGGCCACCACACAGTTTGGTGACCCTGAGAACTCCTAGGAGAGGGACACTGGAGACAATGTTGACATTATTCTGAACCCAGGGGGGGAAAAAAGACTGTAAAGATTTGAACAAGAAAGCAATTCTCTCAGGTAGGGCCCACAGGGGTGGGTGTTCAAGCACAGGTTGGATTAGTTAGGGCACCTTTAGGGTCTGTGTCATGGCCTATATTCTCACCTTCTCATATTTTTACCTCACAGGTCTTTTGGAGCATGGCTTCCCTGAGTAGGGTGTTTTGAATAAGAATAGTACTCATAGACCATATTTGAATGTTAGTCATCAGGGAGTGGCACTATTTGAGAAGGATTAGGAGGCGTGGCCTTCTTGGAGTGGGTATGGCTTTATTGGAAGAAGTGTGTCACTGGGGGTGGGCTTTGAGATTTCAAAAGCCTATGCCAGGGCTAGGCTCTCTCTCTGTCTAAGGATCAGGATGTAGCTCTCAGCCACGGCTCTAGTGCCTACCTGTGTGCCACCGTGATGATAATGGGCTAGATCTCTGAGACTATAAGATAGCTCCCCATTAAATGCCTTCTCTCGTAAGAGTTGCCTTGGTCACGGTGACACCTCACAATGATAAAACAGTGACTAAAAGACTGAGGCACAGAATACTGGAGATGAACAACCTGGACTATTATGCTCTTGTAAGAAAAGGTACTCTGAGCTGGGTATAGTTGCATACGCCTGTAATCCCAGCACTAGGGGAGGCAGAGGTAGGAGGATCTCTGTGAGTTTGAGGCCAGCCTGGTCTACAAAGCAAGTCTACAGGACAGCCAAGGCTACACAGAGAAACCCTGTCTTGAAAAAAAAAGAAAGAAAAAAGAGAAAAGGTACTCTGAATGAGGAAGCCTTCCCAATAACAGAAGTCATAAAAGGAAGAGCTGGAGAGGTGGCTCAGTAATTAAGAGCACTTGTTCTTTTGGAGAACCCAGGTTCAACTCCCAGAACCCACATGGTGGCTCACAACCGCTTGTTAACTCTTCCGGCCTCCGTCGGCACCAGGCACATACAAGGTGCACATACACACAAACAGCAAAACACTCAAAAATAAATAAATAAATCTAAGAAGTTTGACCTAAAAAGAAAAAAAAAGCAACCCTAAAGGGAAAAGATTGGTGCAGTAGACTCTATAGAAGAATGTATATAACCTCTCTACATTAAAAAAAAAAAAAAATACAATGAATCAAATTGAGCAAAAGATTAAGGAGCCATTTGCAACACATACAAGACAGTTGTTAGAGAACCAGTGTTAGTGTGAAAAACACACTACAAGAAACAGAAACCAAGCACAAAACACCAAAAAGCAGAGGAAGTAAACGTAATTCATAATCATTGGGAAAGATACTATTTTCCACATATCACTTTCTCTCTCTCTTTCTTTCTCTCTCTCTCCCCTGTGATGGGATCTCATATAACCCAGGCTGGACTGTAACTTGCTATATAGTTGAAGAAGACTATGAACTCCTAATCCTCCAGCCTCTGTTTCTCACTCTCTCTCTCTCTCTTTCTTTCTCTCTCTCTCTCCCCTGTGTTGGGATCTCATATAACCCAGGCTGGACTGTAACTCGCTATATAGTTGAAGAAGACTATGAACTCCTAATCCTCCAGCCTCTACCACCCAAGTGATAAAATTACATGCCTGGTCTATGTACTGCTGGGAGCAAACCCAGGGTGCATCTCTGGCAAGCACTCTACTGACTGAGCTACATCTCAGTGGATAAGAGCACTGTGTGTCCCAAAAGACCCGGGTTCAATTCCCAGCACCCACACGGCAGCTCACAACTGTCTGTACCGCCTATTCCAAGGGATCTGACAACTTCACACTAATGCACTGAGCAGCCTCCAAAGCCTATTGAAGACTCATCAGAAGTTTGAGGGTAGATGCTCAATTTTATTTTGGCTTCCAAGTAGCAAGCAGGATTTGAAGCCAGAATCGGGGAGCCAGGATAGCAAACCAGAGCTAATCTAGTTGATGGGGTCCTTGAAACCAGTACTAACACAAAGAAAGAGTCTTTGTCCTGAAGTCACAGAACAACCTCAAGTTGGGAGACCTCATGGAGTTGGCCCTACTACATGCAGAGTTCAGACTGTGTGAGAAGTGGGAGCAGGTTAGCGTGATGGTTTGAATAAGAATGACCCCACATAGGCTCAGGGAGTGGCACTGTTAAGAGGTACGGCCTTGTTGGAGTAGGTGTGTCACTGTGGGTGGGCTCTGAGATTCCAGAAGCACAAATCAGGCCCAGTGTCTCTCTCTCTCTCTTTCCTGCCTTTTGGACCCAGATGTATCTCCAGCCTCACATCTGCCTGCATGCTGTCACGTTTCCCACACGATGATAATGAACTAAACCTGCGAACTGTTAGTCAGCCCCAGTTAAACAGCCCTTTCTTTTATAAGGGCTGCTATGGTCATGGCGGCGTCTCCTCACAGCAATAGATGGATGACCAAGACAGTCATTAAACTGAAGAGCCAGAAAACAGCATCAAATCCTCATGTATTCCTGATTTACGTCTCTGCTGGTCTGTCCCAATTTGTATATTTAAGACAACATATGGAGCCAGGCATCTGTGAGCCTGGACACAGATGAACAGGAAATGATGGGCAAGATGTAAGAGAGGAGTTTCCGGTGAGAACTACCTGCATGGGAAGTAACCATGGAGTGATTTACAGATGTCACACAGTGCAGAGGATAGTAGGCTATTTTTAATGAACCACGAATGGAGCAAACTCTTTGTTGTCATGCCAACCATCTCTTCTACCTTCTGTAAAACATGGAAATCATATGGTAGAATTCTTTGAGGGGACTTGGAGGCATTTTTGTCCTTACTACTACTGTGACTAAGGACAGGGTCCTTTCTACACCCCAGAGAGAAGGGTAGGAAACTGGAGTTGTACCTGCAATCTCAGTGGATTAAAGGCTCAAAAAGGGGTGTTGAAGTGAGTCAAAGAATAGTCGAGGTTGATTTTTTTTTTTCTTGAATATCAGGCAGCAAAACCATAGAGAGGTCATAGGAATTCAGTTGTTTTGAGTAGTGTTGCCGCAGAGATGAGAAGACCTGACTGTCTTTACTGAATGACCACGTCAGGTACTGTGTATCGTCAATCTCAATATAAGAATCTCTCCAGCAGGTGAAACAGTGTGCCTCTGTAACCCTAATCCCAATACCCGGGGAGGCAGAGACAGGTGAATCTCTGTGAGTTTAAGACCAGCCTGGTCTACATCATCAGACCCTATCACAAAAGGACAGGGGCGAATAAAGAAAAAAGAAAGGAGTGTGGGAAGGGAGAACTTGTGGGTGTGTGTGAGTGAGTGTTCCTGTCAGGGCTGATTGTGTACGTAGGTGTCCATGTGCAGAGGCTAGCTGTCAATCTCACGTGTTGTCCCTCAGGCGTTACCTACTGTGCTGGCTATAGAGGAAGGAACCTTAACTGAGAAAATGCTTCATAAGATCTGGCTAGAAGGCATTCTCTTAATTAGTGATTGCTGTAGGAGGGAGGGCCCATTGCGGGTAGTGCCACCCTGGCCTGGCCTGGTCGTCCTGGATTCTGTAAGAAAGCAGGTTGAGCAGGCCATGAGGAGCAAGCTAGTAGGCAGAACCCAACTATGGCCTCTGCCTCAGCTTCTGCCTCCAGGTTCCTGCCCTGCCAGAATTCCTTTCCTGACTTTCTTCGATGAACAGTGATGTACAAGTGTAATCCTCTTCTGCCCAGGTTTCTTTTGCTCATGGTATCTCATTTACCTTGTTGTTTGAGACAGGATCTTTCATTGGTCTGAAGCTCACCAAGTAGGCCAGGCTGGCTGGGCAAGATCCAGGGATCCAGTAGTCCCCCCTGCCCCCCAGTGCTGGGAATACAAATGCACAAGCCTGGTTTGTTGTTGTTTGTTTCCTTTTTTCCTATAGGCAGCTCTGGGGATCGAACTCATGTCGTTACGCTTGCAAGGCAAACACTTTACTGACTGAGCCGTGCAGGCCAGACCAGAATTCTCTTCTTTTGTTTCATGCTGGGGCATCCATAATACTGTCAGTGTTGAGCATTCTTATTATTATTATCTCATCGTGTTATTCAGAGTTCAAAATATGTCCTGTTTCTACTTCATTCACCATCTCAGTATCCCTAGAAAGTCGGGAAGGAATGACACACTCATTACAAAGAAGAAAAAAAAAAAAAAAAAAAAAAAAACACAACACAGACTTTTAGCAGAGAACAGAAGCCTAAAATTCCTGTGCTAAGTACATGATGGAGCTGCATGGAGAGGCTTGTCTTTTGACCATCTGGCTCTCAGTTTTATCTAGATTCAACCTTTCATGGGTGTGCCATGGAAGTACACCCAAACACTAAGGGTAATAAAATACAACTGAATTCATAAACGTCCTAAAACAAACCTTTCTTGCTGTCAATAGGCAAGTCTTAGGCTAAGCAAAGGTCAGACCTTTTCAAATCAAGACAAAGTGGTGCCCACATGCAAGGGAGCCCCATCACATGGCCATCAAACTCCTCTGGGAGCTTGCAACCATAGAAAGCTAAAGAAGAGAAGCCCAGGAAACTGACACAGATCCAGGGACAGGCCTTGTGTTGAGCTCATGCCACTGAGGCGACTTGGGAATGTCCAGTTGAGAAAAAACATCCAGGTGAATCAGGCAGATCTCATTTATTCCCATTGCTTACTAGAGCTTGAACACTCAGCAGAATCAGGTCAAACCAAAGCCAGGGGTAGAATGGAGACAACAGCACAACATGCTTGCTCACACAGTACCCTCAACGACCCTATAGCGGCCAAGGTTGAGGAAAACATTGAAAGCCCTCAGCAACCCACAAAACTGAGGATAACACCTTAAACTCTGCACTCTTTGGCATGGCATTGAAGGCCCATTCTGCCTCCGTGCGCCCTCATCTCTCATCTTGCTCTTCTCTGTACGTCGAGTCCAAACCCTGTCAATCAGCCGCCCTTCCACTTGTACTGTCATGCCTCTCCACTTTACCTCCCACCCCTTATTTCATTTGTACTTTTAATACATTCTAGTACATACTTCTTTTTTTTTTTTCTTGATGTGACAAAGCTCCTGACAGGAATGATGCCTGGGAGGGAAAGTTTGTTTTGCTGCCTGATTTCAGTGGCTCTGGCACATCACCATAGAGGAGGAGCAGCAGCTGGGGTGGCCTGACTGCAGGGCCCTGTGACATGGTTTATTCACGTCTCGGAGGATCAGGAAGCAGAGAGAGCTAGCCTGGAACCAGGACTGGGCCCTATCCACAGAGGCCTCTTAGTGAATCACCTCCTCTACCCAGGCCCCACCTCCTATCAGTTTCAGAATCTCTCTAAACAGTGCCACCGGCTGGAGACCAAATGTTCAAATGCACGAGCCAGTAACGGACATTTCAGAGCCACCAAGCTGCAACAGCACATAATATACAGTTTTCCATGCTAATTAGCTAATTACATGCGCTTAGACGTGTATGCACGTTTGAGTGTGCGAGGCTACACACCCATTGTACTGTCTCCATGATTCGGCTCACTGATTCAGCTCCGCCTTCCCCGTGTTGGGATTACAAGGGTGCCCCTCCTTGCCTGGCTTTTAAGTACACTGTTCACCCTCCCCATCACTGTTCAGACATCCCTGCAAATGTATGCTTATAATACATGTTATACATATTCACGTGCCCTGCTTAGGGTATCTATTGCTGTGAGGAAACACCATGGCCAAAACCAAGTTGGTCAGGAAAGCGTTTATTTGGCTTATGCTTCAATATCATAGTTCATCCTGGCAGGGGGTCAGGACAGGAACTCAAGCAGGGCAGGAATCTGGAGGCAGGAGCTGATGCAGAGGCCGTGGAGGGGTGCTGCTTACTGGCTTGCTCGCCATCTCTTGCTCAGCCTGCTTTCCTATAGAACCCAGGACCACCAGCCCCGGGGTTGGCACCACCCACAATAGGCTGGGCCCTCTCTCATCAACCGCTAAGAAAATGCCTTACACCCTGACCTTATGGAAACATTTTCTCAAATGAAGTTCTCTCCATTCAGATAACTCTTAGCTTGTGTCAAATTGACATAAAACTAGCCAGCACAGCATGGGTATGTATGTGTGGTATATGTGTATATTTGTACATATAATGCATGGTGTATGTAAGTATCATGCATATACATGTGTGTATGTGACAAAGTGTACAATTTCCTGCTCTAAGTATATTCACACGGATATATAATCAATCTCCAGAATTCTTCATGTTGCAAAACCAAAAAATGCACTCACTTTTAAAAAAGTTCCCATTCTTCTCCTCCTCTCAAGCCCTGGCAACCAGAGCTTTCTCTCTAGGAATCTGACTATTTTGAGAACTTCATACAAGTAGAATAGGACGGTGTTTGTGGTTTCTGTGGTGAGCCTATCTCGGTCAGACTCACATCCTCAAGGTTCAGGTGTTACAGCACGCTCATCTCTTTCAAGGCCGCGCCACCTTCCCTTGTATGGAGAAATCATACCCCCTCCTGTTTCTTTGACCTCTCCACATCTGAGAATAGCTTCAGAGCTTAAAGTCCCTGGCTCCCCTCGAAGCTGTCCTCAAGGTCCTTAGCCACAGCTGGTCACTCACAAAGATCTCTGGAGCCCCTGTTCTGTGTCATGGGATGGTGGGAAAAGCCAGCCTCTCTTCCCTCATGGTCTGTCCAAGCCCAGGTTCCTGAGCACGATTCGGGGAACACCACTCCAGCCTGGTGGCCCATGCTGACAACACGCCTGTGGCTGTGACATCTGTTTGGTCCTTTCCGAATTACCTGTTGTACCTGTGTGGTGGTTTGAATGACAATGGCACCCACAGGCTCATAGGGAGTGGCACTATTAGGAGGTATAGCCTTTTGGAGGAAGTAGGTCCCTGAGGGTGGGCTTTGAGGTTTCAGGTGCTCAACCAAGGCCCAGTGTCTTACTCTCTTCATCTACGGATCCAGATGTCGAACCCTAAGCCACCTCTCTAGAACCCATGCTTCCTGGTGTGATGATCATGGACTAAACCTCTGAACTGTAAGCCAGCCCCCATAAAATGTTTTCCTTTATGACAGTTGCCGTGGTCATGGTGTCTCTTCACAGCACCAGAAACCCTAACAAAGACAGCTTGTAAGCAGTTCAGGGCTTCCTGGCTTCTCAGCCATTTACCAGCCGACAGGATGAGTGGGAAGTCAGGGCCCACTCATTGTCAGAGCTCACCCTGACACAGGTCCAGGGCCTAAGCTGGAGGGGAGGGGATGCCTTGTAAGGGTGGTTCCTTACAGCCACTAATATCACCATGTGCACAAGGAGAGTTTGAGGCCCTGAAGTGAGTCGCCTGAATTGCCATGATGCACCACACTCATCCACAGGGCCAGATCTCTCAGTGCTTTCCTCCTCATGAACCCAAAAGATGTGCATTGGTCACAGATGAAATAATATCACAAGCGGTGCAGATGAGGCATGAAGGCTAAACATACCCAAGTCCACATCTCCAAAGGAAATTACACAGCCAGAATGAAGGTCCAGGCAGGCAAATATTATGACCTTTTGAAATTATTACATTTATTTGAGTGTGTATGTGTGTGTGTGTGTGTGTGTGTGTGTAGGTGTGTGTGTGTGTTTGAGAGAGAGAGACATGAATGGAAGACAGAATTAGTTTTTTCTTTCCACCATATGAATCCTGTAGATGGAACTCAGGCTGTTAGGCATGTCACTTTTATCTTCTGAGCCATCTTCACAGCCCTAAGCGTTTGTCCATCATCCATGGCCCATCATTTAAAAAGCTGTAAAAAGAGGGCAAGATGACGTTTTTGTTTTGTTTTGTTTTGTTTTGTTTTGTTTTGTTTTGTTTTGATTCAGCGTGGTACTGGGTTGCAAGAGGGAACAGTGGTGGTCAGTTTTATGTGTCAGCATGGCCAGGCTTTAGAACCCGATTATTCAGCCCCATCTCTGCTGATGAAGAGAGGAAGGTACCCATCCCATCATCTACTCACTGTGGTGCTGCCTGTGTGGCCTGTGGCCAGTAACACCAGGGTTATCTGAACAGCATGGCTGTCTCGTTCTAAATGAACTTTCGCTTTCGCTATTAAAAATAAATGGCAAACACTAATGCTTGCGTGACTGTGGAGACGTGTGATGGGTGTGACTGATATCTCATGACCAGGTGGGCCCTGTTCTGCTTGTAGGAATTCCCTGGAGGGAGAACTGCCTACCGACTGGGGTCGGGTCCCACCTTCGAGCTGCCAGCCCACTCTTCCTCACAGCCTGCTCCATAGACTGGGGGCTTGCCAGCCCCAGGAGTATAAAAGCCAGGGTTTCCTGTGTTCCCTGGGGGTTCTGCTTCCCTGACTCACCCTCAGGTGATGCACAGGCCAGCGGTGACGGTTTAGGAGCTGGTAAGAGGGTGTCTGACTGCACTACTGTAGGTGATCTTTCCATGGGTCCGTGCATTGAAGGCTTGGGCTCCCGGGTAGCGCTGCTGACTGGGAGGCGTGTGGGACCTATGGGGGGGTGTGTGGCCTACCAAGAGGTCCTTAGGTACTGGGGACATACCTTCAAAGCAGGTTGTGTACCCCACCCTTGTTCTTTCTCCCTTGCTTCCTGGTGGTGTGGTGAGTATTTTGCTTCTCTACAAGTTCCCCACCTGCCCTTGCCATCCAGCAGCTTCACCAGAGACCCACAGCTATGAGTCCCTCCGATTTGTTTGTTTGTTTGTTTGTTTTTTAATATGTGTATTGTATTAAGTGGTTGTTGTTGTCTTTAGGAGGTTGAAGGCTGTCTAACACAAATGAGGGGAGGAAAAATAAATGACTATAGAGGCTTGAGGTGGACCACATATTTGGAGTGGGGACAGATCATGAGCCTGGGTCCCAGCTCAGTCTTCCACTGCTCACGGCAGTGGGGGAGGGGGAGAGCTGTTTCCTGTGAATTCCAGAAGGGCAGTTTGGATTAGGAGCTTGAGATCCCACCCAACAAAAATATTCTTGCCAGTTCTTTACAGGATTTCGTCCCCTCCAAAAGCTTAGCCTTCAGGGCTGGAGAGACAGCTAGGAATGAAAATCACATAGTTATTTCCAGAGGACACACTGGGAACTCACACGTGCCTGTAACCTCCAGCTCTGGAGGTATCTGATACCTCTGGCCTCTGCTGGCCCATGCACATGTTTAAAGATAAATCTTTAATTAAAAAAAAAAATGGCTTTCCAACAAGGTATGGTGGTTCACTCTTCTAATCCCAGAATTTGGGAAGCTGAGATAGGAGGATTTCTGGGAGCCTGAGACCAGCACAGTTCTAGGCTAGCCTGGGCTACATCGTAAGACTATGTCAACAACAAAAAACAAAAAAAAGTGTAGCTTTTCTAAACAAAGTGTTTGCTCTTGTCCCCAGACAGTGGTAGAGTGCAAGACCGTGGTTCCCTTCCTAAGTCTCGAAACCTTAAAGGGAAGGAAGCAAGGCTTCAGGGAAGTTGTGCAGATGACTCTGACAGTGTCAAATTCAAAGCTCCCCTTCCCCCCCCCCCAAAAAAAAAAATGGCAGAGCTGGTGACACAGTCCTAAACAGAAGAATCTGGCAGGGTAAACAGAAGAATTGTTGTCATGTAAACAAGCGAAAAGGTTTCTGTTCACTAGAAAAACAGATCTCTTAAGGAGGTTTCTGTTTACCAGGGATCACTCTTAATCCACCAGGAACCTCCATTAACCTTCTCCAAAAGCCTTGCCCATTGGCAAGGGCAGATCAACCCCCACAGCCTGTATCAGCTCAGATACCCTCCCTGCTGACTGTCTCCCCTCACTACCCCCTCTCCCCCCATCGATGGCTTTGGCAGTTTGATCTCCAATAAATCTTTCTTTCTGCTTATAGACAGCATGGCCGAGTTAACATTTCTTCAAGGCCTACCATGGACCAAGTGCTCAAACAGGGGTCAGCCACCTTAGGCTTCCCAAGGACTCCAGTATATAACCAGTACACCGATGGAAAAATCAAGGGTTTGCAAAGGTGGCTAAGTCCCCTAACTTCCCTAAGGTCACACAGCCGACAGGGCTCAGTGAGGAAACCGGGGTTTGTGCCTGGATCAGAACCCTGCACGACCTCATCTTTCCCTGCTATTGTAGAACCTTCAAGCAAAACATCCACGTCTCAGTCAGATCAACTGAGTATGCTTGCAGGAGACCATCAGGAGCATGTGGGGTAGACTGTTGTCATTCCTAATAAAAGGGGAGTGGGTTGGTAAGGGACCCTTATCTGAGGTCCCAATCAATCTTCCCTGCCATTTGTACGGAATTTTGCCCCAACTGCACGAGTCTCTGGTCTTGGAGGTACTACAGTGTTTAGGCTGGGAAAAGCTAATTGAAGAGGACTCCTTCTATGTGACTATAGGGACGCCACCATCCGTGCTGGGTGAAGACTTCACGAAGTGGCTGCTTTGTGGTCAACCACGCTCCTGCAAGTCACCCCATATCCATGCTCTGTAGGTAAGTCCAGAGCATTTATTGGTTCCCCAGAGTGAACTTTGGTGGAATTGAATTTTGGGTTGTCAGTGGAACCTTATAAGGAGGGGGTAGACATTGCTTAAGAATTCTCACAATATTTGGCCCTGGACAGATGACCAGAGGAAACTATTCCCAGGGGAAGAAAACCCAAGGTCTCCAGGCAGGTTGCTGATGTTGTGAAGGGAAAAGGGAAGAAGATCATCTCCCAGCGTCCCTGACACCCTGAAATGGGATGGCTGAATGGAGGTGCCCCATGTGTCCTTGTGTAATCCCCTCTGGGCATCTTAAGGGGCTGACACCTAAGTCTGTGGTCTGTACAGCCTCCTCCAGTAAGAATTTATACGGAACACTTGAAGAACAGCTCTGAATTTGGGCTTGCAAGTTGGGTCTCTGAAGCCAGTGAGGAGAATCCCTGCAGGTTTCCAGATCCACAGAGAAGGCTGTGAAGGCTGATCAGGGAACCCTGCTGGCTCCCTTTTCCAAGCCTATAACACTCAATGATCAGCATCCCATCATCCTGCACCCCTCCACTTCCAGTGCAGGGAGGATTTCCTCTTCCTTTGTTTATGCTCATCTGATCAACCCACCATTCATTCAGCCAGCATTCAGAAGCTCAGAAGATATGCCTGGCCTCCGGTTGCCATGGCAGAGTCGGGAGGCGGGGCAACTACCTCCCTGGAACTCCAGGCATCCAGCTCAAAGAGGGAGGCAATTTCTTCCACGTGGTTCGGGGAGGCCCTACTGAGGTCCTGGGGAAAAGCCTGTCTGAGAGTGGGCCACAGGGGAAAAGGCGGCTGCGTGCGACACTGGCAATCTCCAGCTAAGGGGCTGTCCGATGCTTCTCAAAACTGTTTTTGTCTTCTCCAGGGCTCCTGGTCTAAACATTTATCATCATGTGCCTGCGTTACTTCAAGAGCCTCGTAACCCACCAACTCCACTCTCCTCCCAGCCACCAGCATGATTACCATACCCACTTCCGTTAGCCCATGCATGCCCCACCCCCTGGCTGGAGCCCTTGCCCCCTATCTCCTCACACAGCACACCCCAAACTGTCTCTCTCTGCCCTGTGCTTCTGTGTAAGGACTGACTCCATGCCCATCGCCCCTTGCTTAACTCCACAGTCTGTGCTCAGGTGCCATTTCCTCCAGGAAGCCCAATGGGATTATAAGAAGGCCATAAACATAACTGACACCCCACTAACTCCAGAGCAGACAGGATGGGAACGATCAGTTTCTGGGCTCACCTCTCCTGAGAATTTGGTTGGTCTTGGAGGATCGGTAGTGCCTGAGCCCTGAACTTATCTCAAGATCTAAAGTCGGGAAAGCAGAACCACCAACAGGTATGGGAAGCTTAAGGTTTCCTGTGTGGGTAGCTGGATCCCATGCCTCAGTTTCCCCTACTAAAACACAGCCGGGGAGGGTGAGGCTGTCGCTGGATCACTCAGAGGAAGCACTCCCATTCATTAGCATTTGTGAAGGGCTCTGAATGCTGCAGATGGAGGCTGCTCCTAGCAGGCAGCTTGGTGGGACTAAAAATAGAGTCGTGTGGCACCTTCTAACACAGAGCTGGGAAAGGGTGGAAGGGGTGAAGGAAAGGTAGTCAGAGGAGGAAGTGGCTGGCCCAAGTCCCCAAGGGCAGTGCGCACTGGTGAACTACCAGGAGATACTGTCTGTGCACTGGGCTCCAGCACTGACCCCTGCAGTGGCTCTCTCTTTGAGAAGGTGAGAGGCAGGTGGCTTGTGGACAGAGAAAGAGGTTGTGGATCCCAGGACTTAGACACTGCCCTTTATAGCATCAGGGATGGCAGGCCAGCCAGGTCAGGCAGGCCAGGGCAGAGCTGGCCCTGAGAGGTAAAAAGGTGGGTGAGGGTGGCCCATCAGTCCAGGCTGGGTAGCCAGGAGGAAGCCCGGCTGTGGGGGCGTGGGTGGAGAGCTGGTCACAGCTGGGGCTGAACCTCAGGAGAGAGCCAGGGATCACACTCTCCTGTGACTCAGGTCTGACTCAATGCCATTTCTGAAACAGCCTAGGAGAAGGGGTGGGGAGGGTGCAAGGTGTTCTTGCTAAATGACAAAGCCACTTGCTCAGGGCGGCCAGACAAGACGTGCCAGTGGCTGGGATGGGAATCACCTCAGGCCCACTCACAGAGAAGGCAGGGGTGGCTGGCTGCTGAGGGACCCAGGATCTTGGGCTCTACACACACACACACACACACACACACACACACACACACACACACATGCTCCCTCTTGGGGGGGGGTGCGCTGTCCCCAGAACAGGTTGATGGGTGGGCCCCATCCTCACCACTGAGCCAAGGAAAGGAAGGAGCTTCCTGTAGCAACTAAAAGGACACAGAGAGGCCTCCCCACCGGAAGGGGATTTCCTCCACTTAAAGTGGTCCCCGACCTCCTCCAGTCTGATGCTAGAAGCCTGTGGGAGCAGGCAGCAGAGGACTCAGCTCCAACCTTTCCCCTCAACCCAGTCTGGAAGGCAAGCTGGGATGACGGGAGCGGCAGCTCTCCCTACCAACCGAGGTGGGCAAAGTACACGCCCTGTGGGACAAAGGAGGCGACCATGAAGGTGTCCCCCAAAACCTCACATGCAGTGGGAGTGCAGTTATTGGGTAGCTGGACCAGGCTGTCTACCCTACCACAAGGTCCAAGCTGGGCACAGAGAAGCCCTAAGCAAGAGCCACAGAGGTACCCAGCTGGCCAGGGCTTCTAGGGACTCTAGAAATTGCTAGGGTGTCTGTCACCCAGTGCAGTACCTGCTTGGATTCCCCTGAAATCAGTCCACTAAAACTTCCTGAGCAGATCCATGACGTCTTGCTTGTCTCAAGGTCCCAGTTTAGCAACCAAAAAGGAAGGGAATGTCAGCACACAGTAATCACTATTCCTCTCTCGCCAATCAGTGGGACACATAAGCATTGCTCCTCCTACCAGCAAATCTTGGGTTCCTCTCTCTAGACACTGTCCTTTGAGGATACGACGCTGCTGTAAGGGGTTGGCTGTTTATGTACCCGGGAAGATGCTGGGATGCTGGGACTCGCTGAATTCAGGGACTGCACCGGGTAGCCAGAAAGAGAAAACAAAAGTTATCTCTAAAAACTTGGGGACAGCTCCATATCTTAAACACAGGAAACACCGTCAGCCACTGCTCAGGTCTACTGGATTGCAAACATAAACTCAGCTAGACTCCAGAACTCAGCCAGCCGCAACGAAACACTATGAGAGGTGGCCTCTTTCAGTGTCTAACTATGTAGCCTGAAGTGAGCACCCTAGGCCCTCCCCTCCCCAGAAAGGGAGTAACACATAGTATGCTCTCGGTTGAAATCCACAGAATAAACAGGAAGGGGCAACAAGACTAGAAGAATATATGTTCAAATGATGGACGATTTCTTCTTCTTCTTTTTTTTTTTTTTTTTTATAAAAACCATTATTTTCCATACTGAATAAGAAGCTTCTAAGAAGGAAAACAATGTTATCGATGCATAGTTTAAATGTGAAGCTTCCCAAAGATGAGTTTGTCTTCATGAGAGCAGGAGTGAATGAAATGGGGAGCTGAGAAAAGTCACACAGAGAGGAAAGCTTTGTATACCCTTCCGGGGGTGGGACAAGAAAAACAGGCAGGAAAATAGGCCTGCTGGGAAAATGAAAAGGAAGGAATGAAGTTTGGAAAGGAGAGATCGAGGCCTTGGTTACATTTCTAAGGAAGCCCCTGTTTGAAGATTCCAAACCTCTGATATTATCTTGCAATCTGCCCTGCTTAGAATCCCCTTGGGGACCTGAGAGAGTAGTCCAGAAGTGGGCTGAGATTCTTGAAGGTTATTATGTGATAAATCTTTTTTTTTCTGTCTTTGGAGGTGGGAAAGCTGCGTGTAGGACATTAGACGCCGCCGTCAACATATTTGGGTCAGAAGGTGCCAAGTGCTGGGTGGAAATCAAGGCAGATGGAATGGGGCTGTTCTGGACACATTTTCATTAATCTGGTCCTATTTCATAACTCAGTTTTACTCTCTCTCAGATCGGAGCCTGCAGAGACGTTCCATCAATAATCCCCACTTGGCCATTCTGCCCATCTCTCTGAGGTCCCCTTGGTACACCAGGTCTAATATCAGCCTTAGCTTATTAAAGCACTAGATTTTCAGGTGGTGGATGGCAGGTCTTGTCCCTTACACCTACCGCAGGCTTGTCAAACTGCCCTGGTTCCGTGTTCCCTGACTAGGAACCTAGGACAAAGGCCAGTTCATTGTCCTTCCCCTCCTGGTCCAGCCCCAAGAAGCTTCCCTGGCTCCTCGCACTCCCACCCCAGAGTTGCAGCTTGGAGCGCAAGGAAAACAGCCTAGCTGCTCCAGGCTGGAAATAGAGGGGCCTTTGCTCACGTCATTGCATGAAATCCACCATCTGCCACTTAGCAAGAAAGTCAGGGACGTTTAATGTGAAAACTCTCGCTTGGGCAGTTGGCTGTATTCCAGGATGAGGACACAGCTGGTATGTTAGACCAGGGACCTGGGCTACTGGAATTAGGGATTTGCCTAATACTGGGCTGATGAGTAGCAAAGCCACAGTCATAGATCAGTTCTCTTTACACAGCTACCTCTTTGCACTCACAAACCATAGGCAGCAGGGCTTAGGCTAGGTAGGTGGGTTAGCCATCCTGCTCCCTCCATCCCATGGCCCCTTAGCCTTCTCCCTCTTTCTTTACCTGCCTGCCTTGGAGGTGAAGAGGCAGGCAGATTACAGTTGTGATTATCTAAAACTCCAAACGGTCTATTTTCTTTCCATGGGGAAAATAGAACACATCAGTACTTTCCCTTCTCTGTCTTATAGTGAGCAGTCATGGCTGGGGGGGGGGGGGGGGAGAAAGGGGAGTGGGAGAAAGGAAGGGAAGGGAGGCGGTGTCCTCTTCATGATCCTCTTGAGTGTGGTTTTTGGCAGCTTGGATTTCTTTGCCTGCCTTAAACCTCAAGAGAGTCTGGAAGGAACTGCTGCTCTCTGCTGGGTGAGTTGATTTCCTGAAGTCTCTACAACTTCCCTGGGGGTCTCTGCACATGAGAGGGGGGGCAGGAGGAACAGGATTTTTTTTTTTCTTTTCATCCTCCGAAGCATGTATCTTGTCTGTAGACAACATGGGCATGCTCCTCTACCTGATGTTTCAAGGAAAACGTCCATCAGTGTAATGGTGACTCCTCATCCGTGCCATGCCTGTCTCAGCCCCTCGCTCCTCCCCGGACTTAGGCCACCGCAACTGCATCCTCCCAGTGGCCAGGTGTTCTGGCTGATTCTTCTTTTTCTTGGGGCACGTCTAATCCAGCGGAGGTCTCACTGAACATGAGGGGAATCCAGTAACCATGAGGTTAGTTACTTCTTTCTTCCATCACTTCCTTCGAGCCAGCTTTCGGCATGGGAGCCCGGGGAACTGTGGTCAAAAGCTAAGTGGCATCGCATCACTCCTCAGCTCAAAGCCTCCCCTGTGACTTCCCTGTTCTTCTCCAAGCAAAAGCTACAGATCCGCAAGGACCGGGAGCTTACAGGATCAGCGGGTACCCTCCCACCATGCCATCTACTTCAATCCATAGCAGCCTCCCTGAGGCCGCAAACGCACCAGCCATACCCCTGCTACTATTCCTCTTCCTCTGTCCTTTGGTTTCCTTTGACCTCTTTGCCTACGTTAAACCACTCTTTCTTGATGAAGCCCACCCTGCCGTCATCTTTTGACTGAGAAAGTCTCCTTGGGGGAAGCTCTGAACGGAATCCTGAGTGTTGGTGTGTGCTGTTCGTATGGGCACAGGCATGTTACAGACCCTGTCTAATTGCTGTGAAGGGACACCATGACCAAGGCAACTCTTATAAGGAAGCATTGAACCCAGGGCTTAAGCAAGTTTTACAAGTCCGAGACTACCATGGAGTGAAGCAGACAGGCACGGTTGCTGGAGCAGTAGCCCAGAGCCTTAGATCCTGATGCACAGACAGCAGGTGGGAATGGGGGGCTGGGGTGGGCGTTGGAAACCTCCGAGCCCAACCCCAACACCTCCTCCAGCAAGGCCACACCTCTTAATCCTTTTCTAACAGTTTATCAACTGGGGACTGAGTGTGCAAATATATGAGCCTGTGGGGGCCATTCTCACAAAAACTTTCCCTCGGGGTGAGGCTTAGAGAGATGGTGTATGTGTGTATAGTGGGTGTAGAAAATGTCCAGCACAGCTTTCTCCTGCTGGATAGTTACAACCTGAGGAGTAGTTCCCTGCAGAGACAGCCCCTACCGAGATTAGCCAGACCTGTCTCCTTGCACGTAATAACCCCACCTCCTGGCTCAATGTATTTACTAGCCTCAACTCTCTGTTCGGCTATCTATAGTAAACAGCCTGGGCTTCCCGGGGGGGGGGGGGGCTGTGGCTTCTCCCTGTGAGAGAGTCACTCGGCCCTGGTTTTTCTGTACCCATGTGTTTATCTGTTCGTCCTTGTCCCTGGAGCTCTGCAAGGGCTCAGCAGCCCTGTGTTAGCATCTCTAACGTTCTTGTTCTATTCTGTTAGACTCACATCTTGCTATCACAGAATATACTTACAACTATTTTAAAAGTGTATCTCTTAATAGGTGGTCCCCCTACCAGAAAGCGTGTTTTGCAAACGTAGGGACTTTTACTGTTTTTTTTTTTTTTTTTTCAGGGGTGTCCCCGGCACTTGGTGCCTTGCCTAATGGGTGTGTTTAAGGAGTGCATCAGGAGTGGTATGTAGGGTGTGATGGCCAGCCATGTACTTTCTCCATGAATCCATGCCATGTATAACTGCTCCGGCTTCATTTCATTTCATCCAGCAGGCCTACTGGGCACGACCAGATGGGGTAAAGAGGGAGGAGACGTACTGGAAAAGATGGGGATGATGAAGGATGGTGATACAAACTAGAAAAAGAACGCCAAAATGAACAACGCAAACAGAGAAATGGGCCAGGGATAAAGTATGACTCAGTGATAAAATGTGTACTCAGATGCCTTGGGTTCAAGTTCTAGTGCCAGAAGAAAAGAGAGGCCAAAGCTTGGGTGACAGTGTCACCCAAGAAGAGCGTCACTGACCCCCCCACCCCCAGATTGGCAGTTTTGATTGCTCAAGTTTCAGTTATTCCAAATCAACCACAGTCTACAGATATTGAACAGAAAAAAAAAACAGAAGTAAGCAACTCACAATTTTTAAATTAGATGCCTTTCGGAGTAAGACGAACGAACTCTAACGCCCCTCTATTCCATCCTGCTGGGGTAGGAATCGCTCCTTTGTCCCATGTATGTGCTCTGTGCGGCCTACCTGTCCACTGGTCACTAGGTAGCCAGGGTAAGTTTCAGATCTTCTGCGTTGCTACTACAGTACTTGTGAGAGGGTCACCTTCAGTTTACTTCAGCGCAGTCTCAAAGCGTAAGGATACTAGTGCCAGCAACTCGGGATATGCCAAAGCGAATCCATAAAGTGCCATTTAAGTGACAAGGTGAAAGTTTTTGGCGTCACAAAAGAATAAATAAATAAGTAAGTCATGCACTGAGAGCTAAGATATACAGTAAGAATGAATCTGTCCCTGAGAGTGTGAAGAAGAAAACAAAATTCAGGACAGTTTCAGCGCTGCCCCTCAGGCTGCCGAAGTTATGGTCACAGTGCCTGATAGATGCTTAGTGAAGATGAAGCAGATAGTAAACCGATAGGCTTCAGTACCATCTGTAGTTTCAGGCATCCAGTGGGGGGGGGGGTTGGGAATGTGTTTGCCGTGGAGAAATGGGTATTATTATATTCAGGTACTGAATAAACACATGGAAAGATGTTCAACATCGTGTGTCATCAGAGCATTACAAGCTAAAGCTATTGCACCTATCAGAATGGTCCAGATCCAGAACACTAAAGACACCCAATGCTATCTGTAGCTGGTGGGGATGCAAAAATGGTACCAGCATTTGGGAGACAGTTCGGCAGTCTCTAATGAAAGACAGACAGACAGACACACACACACACACACACACACACACACACACACACTTCTTGCTGTACAGTCAGCAACTATGCCCCTTGATATTTACCAGAGGGAGTTGAAACCTTATGTCCTCCTATATCTATTCAAAATTGCTAAGACTCACAAGCAGCCAAGATGCAGGTGGATGGATAAACATGGCATGGGATGCCCATTCGACAGCATGTTTTCCATCATTTAAAATAAATGATAAGTAGCCGGCACAGTGGTTCACACCTATAATCCCAGCACTCAGGGAGGCAAAGGCAGGCAGATCTTTGTGAGTTTGAGGCCAGCCTGGTCTACAAAGCAAGTCCAGGACAGCCAAGGCTACACAGAGAAGCAGCAGCAGAAGCAGAAGCAGAAGAAAGAGAAGCAGAAGGAGCAGAAGAAGCAGAAGAAGGAGAAGGAGGAGGAGGAGGAGGAGGAGGAGGAGGAGGAGGAAGAGGAGGAGGAGGAGAAGAAGAAAAGAAAGAAAGATAGATGAAGCCACAACTCTGAATGCTCTATTACTATGTGAAACAGCTGCTCACACTGTCTGATTCTAACTCTGTGGCATTCTGGGTAAGATGAAATTATGGAGACCTGAAAAGAGATCAATGGTTGGCCAGGGCAGATGTTTATGACCACTGGAGTTCTTTCTGTGCTGCTGTCGTGATGAATGGATGTAATTGGGCATTAGTCCAAATCCGTAAAGTGTACTTCCAGGACTTAAATGACAGACTTTGGGCAATAGTGACTCTTCCACAGGTTTATTGGATCTAACACTCATGTTCTTGTGGGAGATGTTGAGAGCTGTGTGTGGTGGGGCTGAGAGGGGAGAGGTTGGGGGTCCATTTCTTTTCAGTTGAATTGACCACTGGTCGCTTTTTTTGTTTCGTTTTCTTTTTTCACAGTTTCATACATATATGTGATATGTGTATATTTCTCCCTTATTATTATCCCCTCCCTCTCCTGCCAAGCCCTTCCCCCTTCCCAAGAAGTTTCTTTCCTATTCCAAGTCTCTTTTTCTTTTAATGCCCCACTGTATTTAATTAGGGTTGCTTGTGTGAGCATGGGGGTGGGGAGGTACTTACTCCAGAAAGGCCAGCTTAGCCATTGACCTTAAAGTGTTAAGCTTTGAATAGCTATATCTTTCCCATCAAAAGAAGTCCCTGGGCTGACATCAAGGGTCGGGTTTGTTCTAACACAATCTTCATCTCAAAATCCTCAGGATCCAAGAAGGCTGGGGATGCAGGAGAGGAGGGTCCTCTGCAGGTGCCTCTTCTGTTTGGATGGAGACTTCTCACTGTGGCTCTCAACCCCAGCCCTCATCATGTAAAGCGGGATCCTTGAAGCCACTAAAATATTACCATTGCTCTGGGGCTGGATGGAAGGAAACAGAGAGGCAGGGGGAGCTGTGAAGGCCAGCAAGCAGAACCAGGAGTCTGGCCCCTTTCTCATAGGCAAACTCATGTCAGCCCTTGATTTTTTTTTTCTCTCCCACAGTAATTCTGTCCTGAGGACATTTTATATCATAGTTTGTCACTCCCGTATCTGTCATAGTTCAACCCCGTGAGCAATAAGGATAAGAATGAATGAATGAATGAATGAATGAATGAATGAATGAATGAATATAAAATCACTGTGGCTTTAGAGATTTGGATTGTGCTACAAGAGTTGCACACATGATCTCAGTTAGCCCGTACAGTAGTTTTTAATCACAAAAGTACAGGGTCAGGCTACTTGCTCAAGGGAAGTATTGCTACTGTCACGGTAGGGCATGGATTTGGACCTGAGCCTTTAAAGTCAAAGGTGACCATGTATTGTCCACAGGCTGTCAGGTAAGGGGTAGCTAAAATCCGGTGTCCGGGGGCTGCAGTTAAGAGCACGGGCAGAGGACCCAGGTTCCATTCCCAGCCTCCATGCGGCAGCTCACAACTGCCTGCAATTACAATCCCAGTCACTGATACCTTCTTCTGGCCTCAGAGGACACCACACACACACACGAGGTACAAAGGCATACGTGCAGGCAAAATATCCATACACAAAAAATACATAACTTGAAAACAGTAAGTAATTAAAGAAAAGTCAGTGTCTGGCTACCTTGCCAAGTTGTACGAGGGATGAACTAGGCCAAAAGGCAGTACTCCTGTCCTGATGGGGACATCACTCACTAGACGGACCCTTCCCTAGCATGTATGAGCCCCCAGCCTCCAACATGCCTGCACTCAGGAAGCCTACCTCCAAGAACATACCAATGACACGGATGAGGGCAAGAGAAAGGGAAAACAAACAAGTTTTTTTTTTTTTTTTCAGTGCCTGGAAAATGAGGAAGGAAAAAAAATATTTCCATTGCTACAAGCTGTAGCTCAGCTGCAGTCTGTCCCCTGTGGTCTGTCCCCCAAAGGGCTTGTGTTCTGGAAACTGTGTTCTCAGTGTGGTGATGTGAAAGGTTACAGGGTTTAGTGGGAGGTGAGGAGGTCGTTGGGGACATTGCCCTCAGAAGCGATTAATGCTGGCCTCTGAGTCGCTCCCTTGAGTAAGCTGTTAGGAGGAAGAGGGAGGCCGGCCCTGAGAAGATGGTTCAGTGGGTGAAAATGCTTTCTGTGCAAACCTCATGACCTGAGTTTGGATCTCCAGGGTCCACACACACTCACACACAAAGCTCAGGTAGCTTCAACATCTGTAATTCCCGTGCATCCTGGTAGGAATCACTCATCAGACGCTCAGGTCAGTTAGCCTGGTTGGGCAGTCAGGAGCAGACTCAGTCTCAAACAAACACCTGAAGGTTGTCCTCTGACATCCACATGCCCCCCCATACCAACACACACACACACACACACAACACACACGAGCAAATCTGGCCCTCCCCAGTCTGTGGCCTCTCAGCTTGCCATTGTGAGGCCATCGCCACAATGCCTTCATCAGAACTAAGGAGAAGTTGTCACCATGCCATTGAACCTCCAGAACTGTGAGCTAAGCAAACCTCTTTTCTTTACAAAGTAAACGGCCTTAAGCATTTCGTTTTAGCCACAGGAAACAGACGACTACCTACAAATGAAAGCACCACCTTTGTTGGCAGTTTCCTCTATGCCTTCTTTGATATCCTGCATATGATAGTTTCTAAACCCCAGTCCCCAACTTCCAAGTTTGGTTTTTTGTTGTTGTTGTTGTTGTTGTTGTTGTTTGTTTGTTTCTAGATTAGGAAAAATTATACACAGAAAAGGAAGCATTGCTGTAGGTCAAGTTGAAGAGCAGCTTAAATTGAGCAAGTTCTCCCCCGTATCACTTGTTCCCGGTGAGGGCACACAGAGAAAGAGGCAGGAGTCCCCTAAGCTGGCTGTACTTCTATTGTTCACCTTAAAGCCATCAGTCTTAAGTGACATCTTCTTCTTCTTTCTCTTCACTGTCAGCCATGAAGGAAAGGATGTCTTAGGAGACAACTTTACATTTTTTCAGTTCAAGTTAAGTTCACTAAGACAGCATTTAAAGTCACCCTGCTCTCAGAAGCACAGATTAAATACACTGCTCTTAGCACTGTCATGGCCCACATCTCTTCTGCCTCCATTTTCTATGTGAGGAAAGACTGCAGCTCCTGATGAGGTTCAGGTTCATTCCTGGGGAGTGTCACCTGCAGCCTGGGGAAGGTATGTGTGGAGTGAAAAAGGTCTGTGCTAGGTTTTGACCTTGAGGTGTTCGGCTTGCCTAGTGTATGGCTTCAGGATCTGAGGGCTACCATCACTCAGTGTCTCTCTGTAGCTCGCTCTCTCTCTCTCTCCCCAGGTGTCTGGTCACCACCTCTGTCCACTCAGCTCCAAAGAAATGAAGGTAAAAAACCAAACTCAGCAAAGAACTGCAGGTCCTGCTCCCTCTGTCCCCTTAACCAGCTGTGTGCTTGGAGTCATCCTGCAGCTGTGAACGGGGAGGGAGTACGCAGACATCAGAGGCCCACGGTACAGCCTGGGAGTGGAGAGAATTCCAGCCGTAAAAATAAATCACAAGGTCGGGAGAGTGCAAAGGGAAAGAGGGCAAAAGTCTCTCTTTTAAGTACCTGGGAAATTATTATTTCAATTACTATGAAAATGTATTTTATTAGAAGATGGGAATTTATCATTGACACTCAAAAACCTGAAAAGCAATATCCAGCATAATATGCCAGGTCTCCATGCAGGGAGAATGAGTTATTAAATCACAAGACGAACGCTTGCAGCTCAGATAACGGCGTCTGTTAAAAAAGAAAGCCTTCTAAACTAGCTGTAAATTCCCCTCAGCCTCGAAGGCCTCTTGCCAGCCCCCAAGCCTGCATCCTCAAGGATCGGATCTCACAGCCCTTTCACGTTTTCTACCGTCGCAGGAGAATTCGGGTGTAAGGGGGGGGGGAACCCCAACGAATTAAATGCAAACCAGAGAGGTTCTCTTATTATTATTATTATTATTAAAAAAAAAAAAAAGCAGTTGCATATAGTTCAATTGTTGGGAGTGTGAGGACGTAAATGCGAGGCATTCTTATGTAGAACAGCTTTTCCTTCCGCTCCCATGGCAGCCTCAATAACTCTGTGCTTCTGTTCTGCATGAATAAATATGTATAAAACGTAATGCTGCAGAGAAATAAAATCCGATAACTGAAAGATACCATTTCTTAAATTCCGGGGGTAACAGGAGGCACCCGCTTCCTGATTCTTTAGTATTTATGTGAGGAGCCTTTGAAATGATAATTCGGAATTTATTATTATTATTATTATTTTTTTTGTCAGAGGCGAGTCATTTCCAGCTGAAAACTCAGACAAGAGAGTCTGGTGGCCCACCTACCTTTAGGCTTTATAAAGGTTGGTGGCTGGCTGCCTGCTTCCCCACTTGGGCCTTTTAGCCAGAGCTTCCAGACTCCTTCCACTCACTCACTGCCTTGGGAACCAGCTCCATTAGTGAGAGGATGGATGGTCCCTTGGAGTTAGCCTCAGGCAGCCTTTTCTCCGCTAAGACTTGTGAGATTTCATATGCCAGATGAGAGACACTCTCCCATGAGCAGTCAGTCATGGGACCAAATCCCCACCTGCTCTTCTCTCTGGAGTTGCATGAGGTACTGATCTTCAGTATGACCCAACTTTTTGTTGTTGATTTCTTGTTTATTTGTTTGTTTGTTTGTCTTTTTTTGAGGTGGGGGTCTCAAAGCTGACCTTGAACTTGTGGCAATTCTCTTGTCTCAGCCTCTTGAGTGCTGGGATTACAGACATGTACTGCCACACCCAGCCAGCAGCTCCTTTTTAGGGAGGAGGATATTGTTTACAAACGTTGGCATTTTCTGTGTGCACGTGCTCATGTCATGACACGGGTGTGGAGGTCAGAGGACAGACTCAGGGGTCAGTCCTCACCTTCCGTTTTGTTTGAGGTCAAGCCTCACCCTCACCCTCACTGCAGACAACAGGCCAGCTGGTCCTCAGGCTTCTGGGATTCTCCTGTCTCCGTGTCCACCCTCTGCAGGAATGTCAGGACTACAAGCCGTTCACACAGTGACATCCGGTTTTACATGGATCCTTAAGATGCAAACTTATGACCTCACATTTGTGTAGCAAGCACCTTAGTGAGCCATCTCCCCGCCCCATGCTCTGTCACTTTCTGTCAATAATACTGTGGACCCTGCTCTATCATCTGTGTGGCAGAGAATGGGAATTACAGGGGGCCAGGTCTCTGATTTCATCATCCATGGCTCTTGAAGGTCAACCCAGCCCATCCTTTCTGTCAGTTTTCCTGCGTTCCCATTCACACTATCCTGAAGCCCCGGAGTTTTGGAGCTATGCTTTGGAATCCATCAAACCTCCCTAGATCTTCTTGCCTTTACATTCTCTCTCTCATCCATAGGGCTGCTCCTTCTGACCTTTCTAAATTGGGTCTCCTAGGCCATTGAGGTTCAGCTCGGACGTCAGCTATTCTGTCTCCTTACCAGTTCATCTTTTATTGCACCTACATGCACACCTTTCTGGCCATCTTGGTATGCTTCCTACTGGGCAGAGGATATGTCTTAGGGCTTTCTGCATCATCTGTTCTTGATGTTGTGGTGACATGACCAGCATCCAGTGTCTGCTGGAGTAAGAGGTGAATGAATGGGTACCAATAAGAACCAAGGGTACCCAGCTCACTCCTCCATTTCTCAGGATGGTCCCCACTGCAGGAGGAGGCTGACATGATGAGTGTCTGGGGATACCTGAGAAACCAGAAACGGAAGAAAGGAGTTCCTCCACTATGACAGAGGTGCCACACCCTGTCTATACTCTGGATTACAAATAGGCTTCCTTTTGCACCATGTATGTTCATGGTGCTTGGCTTGTGTAACAAACACTTGAAGCAGGCAATAAGAAGGAAGGAAAGTGATGAAGAATTTCTTTCTTCCTCAGACAAAGCTAATTTCAGATGAATTACTGGGATCCTGGGATGGCCATTCTTTGTTGCCAACTTGACTATACCTGGAGTTAGCTAAAATCCCAAAATGGAGCGGCATACCTGTGAGGGATTTTTGCTCAATTTGAAGGGGGAAAATCCACCTTTAATCTGGGCCATGTTTTCTGCTGGCAGCCTATATAAGGACATGGAAGAAAGAAGTTTTGTTCTTTGCCTGCTTGCTCTTGCTGCCAAGTCCATTCCTTCACTGGCATTAGAGCCTGCTTCTTCAGGATTCTGGCATATACTGAAGACCAGCTGAGACATCAGGCCTTGCAAGCTGAACAACTACTAGATCCTCAAACTTTCTGTTGGTAGACAGCCATTGTTGGATTAGCTAGATGATAGTGTGTGAGTCATTTTAATAAATCCTTTTTAGATAGATAGATAGATAGATAGATAGATAGATAGATAGATAGAGATAGATAGATAGATAGATAGATAGATAGATGATAGGTAGATGGATGGATGGATGGATGGATGGATGGACGGACAGACAGACAGACAGAGGTTCATGATATTCTGTTACCGGAGAGAACCTCAGCTATTAGCTTCTTTGAACAAAACCAAAACTAGGTTTTGTAAGAGAGAAAAAAAGTGAGCAAATTTATCTTCAAGTTAAATAAGGAAAGGAAGACTGGAGTTTGACAGGAACCTTTCCGTTTGACTCTGTGTGACCTTGAGATAGTTCCTTGATATCCCTGGGCCTTAGCTGGTTGTGTTTAAGAAGAGAATAATCACAGCATGTCCTTCCTTAAGTCCAGATGAGGACCTCCACACAAATCGCACAGCCTGATCCCTGGAATAGAGATGCTCACTGTTTGAATGATGGGCTGGACCTTGTGGGTCTATTCTGCCCTTATAAACTCACCAAGGGGACATCATGTCCCCTTCCAAAGCAGCTTTCCTAGTGAGGCAGAAACAGTCCCTAAATGGCTAGGCAGTGAGGAGATTTCCTTATACTCAGCCCTTTGGCCTCAGGCACAAGGTTCTGTGCCCCATTCACCCCAACTGTCTGCCCTTTGGCCACCAGGATAAAGTCAGCTGACTCGGAGGAGGTTACTGGTGCATCACCAAGGTGCTCTTGTCACATCACTGTGAATCAAACTCTGCTTAACTCTGCTTAACTCTCTGCTTAACAAGGAGAGGCTAGTGCTTACTTAGAAGAGCTTTGAGGAGGAGCTGTGCTTGTCCTGTCGCAGAAGACTCTAGGTCACACCTTCACACTTCTTTTTTCTGTCAGGGCCAGGTCCTCTGTACCCTCTAACTGGGTAAATAGGTCCGAGACTTGATTACTTACTGGGTGTCAGCTTAGATGTCCTTACAGTTAGAGAGTGTAGCTAACTACTATGTCACTGTAATTCTTGTACTGCAGACAAGAGCCAGGGAAGCACATAGAGTTCCATAGCCAAAACGTTAGAAAGTACACCGGGAGGGATGGCGAGAGGAGAAGGCGTCCTAGAATCCTGAGATCAGTGGTTGGGTCCTGTGTCTGTGTGTCCGTAGGCAGACACAAGCGCAGCCAGGAGGCTCATGGGTCAGCCCAGTGCAAGCCCACTACACCTGTGGGTGACTCACCTCCCGGCCTGAGAGCCACAAAACTTGCCAGGACAACTGCTGTGGGTAACAAGGGCTTTCCACTTAAGGCATCCGCAGCAGCTCTTCAGAGCTTCTTGATTACATAAACAGTGCCTACAGGAGACCTGCAGTGTTTGAACAATAGAAGTCAGAGTGCCGGGAGGCCAGGGAAAGGCACCTGGAGACCCAGCAAGCAGCGAGAGATCAGCTTTCTGCCCCACCTGAGCGGGAGATGACTTCACACCCGTTCATCACGTCAGTCAGCACACAGGATTGTTATCTTTTCAGCTGGCAGGCAGGGAGGCAGGCAGATCCAGCCATTCCTACGTCCTCCCAACTAACCCGGCTGACACGGGGAAACTTGAGACCCCCCTGCTGAATGTTTGCAGGTAAATGGAAGACAGGTGCAGTAGTTCATGAGAAGGGACGGGACTTGAGGGTAGTGAGTTCCCTGGCGGGGGGGTGGGGGTGTCTACTTAACACGCTGCAGGTCAGCTCAGTGTGGACTCACTGGGAGAGACTAGATGCTCAGGAGAAGGAGCATCTCTAAGGGCACTGTCTGTGATGATGTGGCTGTGGAAGGCTTCCGCATCTCGGTCGCACTTTCACACTTTTTTGCATCAGTTTACCTGACGCGCCAAGTTAGTGAGATTGCTGCTGAGGAGGCTGTGAGTCATCCCATAAGCTCACGTGTCACTGCAAAGTATAGAGAGAGAGTAGAGGGGGTCCCTCTGTTAGGCCTGGGTCCTGGTCTCCACCCATCTCCTCTTCCAAGCTCCTCACGTGGGTTCTTCATTCCTAGCTATCCTGGGGATAGAACCCAGGACCTGCTGATGGGATTGTACGTTCCCTGAACTCCTCTAAGTCTCAAAGGTGAATGTATAGACACGGGTTGGAATGTGTTGGAAGCAGGGCGGGTGGAGAGACAACAGGACAGGCGGGATGACGAGTGATCCCTTGTTTTCAAAGCATCTCTGCTCTTTAACTGCACTTACTACAATGAAGACACCACAGACAGGCAGAGCCCAGAGGCTGGAGGGCAATTGGGGTGATGCCAGCCTGGTTTCTGGCAGAACAATGGAAAGGAGCAAGAGCTGGGAACCTGTCTGGGTACCCCCATCTCTTTTGTGGAGAAAAAAAAAGAAAGGAAGGGAGGGAGGAGGGAGGAGAAGGAAGGAAGGAAGGAAGGAAAGCAGGTTTGGTACACAGACAATACCTGCTTCAATTCAAGCCCTGGCATAGTCTTCCTGTCTCAGAATCTACTCACAGCCAATGGTGCCATAAGACAGGCAGACAGGAAAATTATCTCCAAGTGATGAGTATAAAGCCAGACACACAGATATAAGTAACTGCTCTAAGTCCACAAAATGGAAACACGTATTCTCTGGAAGGATCCTCAACATATTTTTTTTGTGATGCTAACAGAGGGTACTAAGCACAGGACCTAACCAGGTCTGTTTAGACCCTCGCTGCCTCTAGCTTTGCCTTTTGTTTTGTTTTTGTGTCAGGGTCCCATGTTGCCTCCAGCTGGCCTCACTATGTGGCTGAGGATGGCCATGAACTTCCTGCTCCTCCTGTTTCCACCTCCTGAGGGCTCGGATTAGAGGCATGCACCACAATACTCAAGGGGTTTGTTTGTTTGTCCTTTGTTTGTTTGCCTTTATCTGCCTTTCATGGTGCTGTGGGTTGAACCCTGGGCTCCATGCACACTAGGCAATTGACTTCTTTGCTCCTGACTCACTCTGAGGCAGTGATCTCCCTTGGGTCCCAGGAATGACTGGACTGATAGAAAGACAGCTTTATGATAAGGCATCAAATATACTACACCCAAACAACAGCAAGCTTCACAGAACAGGCCTCCCCATGGTGAGAGGCCACCCAAAGGACGGACCCCACACTGTTCCCTAAAGCAGAAAAAAAAAAAAAGCCACCGGGACTCCCCACTTCCTGCAGAGCCGGGGCAGAACCAGAGCTGACTTGCAGTCAGACAGATTCAGCTATGTGCACCCCAGTTGCTCCTTGGCTCCATTTTCCTAGGAAACCCCAAAGTCCTGGAGACCCTTTATCTGTCCTTTTCAATGCAAGCACCTTCATCAAAGCTCCTTTTGCCCACCTGTCATTGCTGCTCATCTCTTTGATAAGTACATTGGGACACGTGGCTAAGCCTAGGCCGCTGGGATGCTCAGAGCCAGGGATTTTGCCCTAGAACCTCAGTCACAGTGTACCTAACCTGGGATGCCTGAGTCACTCGAAGCACCCAGAGGCAGGGACTGCACCTAAGCTACTCTTGTATTTTCAGCCCTACCCCTGGCACAAAAGAGACACGTGATAAGCAGGTTTGTGCCAGTGTGATTCCATGAAGTACCAAAGATAAAATTTATCCTTTCAAGGAGCACCATGGAAGCAGGGAAATGTCTTCTGGGTTGTTCAATATGACCTCCCAGCAGCTATGGTGTCTGCAGTGGGCTCAAAGGAGCCTAGGCCTGTCAATCATGTGTCAGGGAGGTGTTTAACTGGCCCTACCCCTCCAAGCTGAACTACTGGTTACTGATGGATTCTGGGTGGAGGGTAGTCATTGCCATTAGTTCTGTACCCACTAAGGAGACCCCACCTGGCTCCAGCAGATAGTTCCAAACCTGTGATCACACAGATGATCCTGGCTACACTCAACGATCTCAAACAACAAGAGCAACATGAATAATAACCAAGTCATGAGTGTGGGAAGGGGACTTGTAGGAGGGTAATAGAGGTAGGAGGGAAGCTAGAGGGAGGAGTTACAATAATCAGAGTGGACACTGTACATTATAAAATCACCAAAGAGTAAATAATTTAAAAAATAAATAAATAAAGGAAAAGACCGAAACAAACAAACAAACAAAAAAACAGAAATGGAAACAACTGTGAGACAATCAGGTTCCAACTCCTCAGGTTACAGGAGAGAAAATGGTGTGCTAAAGAGGTGAGGCCACCTACAAAACCCACACGTGTCTAATTTAGACAGGGACAGGGCTGCCTCTCAGACATCCTTCACTGCACCATCCCATACTGGAAGGAGAAGACAGAGAGGCACATACACTGGAGAAGCAAGCGGCATGATTCAGCCCACGTCTGTGGCAGCAATGCAATTATCTCTGAGACCAGAGCACTGATGGCTGATGGGAGCCGTAATCATCAAAATCCCTTTACCCTCCCTCCCAGAGAGAAGGAAACAAATGCCTTCCAAGGCGCCTATTTCCTCACAAAATACAATGTGTCAAACGCTACTTCTTGGAGTGGCAACTGTTTTATTTTTTGTTCGTTTTTTGAAACAGTGTCTCACTGGGTAGCCCTCTCTGTCCTAGAACTTACTATGTAGACCAGGCTTGCCTCAAACTCACAGAGTGCGCCTCTGCCTCCTGAGTGCTGAGATTAAAAGTATACATCATCATGCTCCGCTGCAACTGGTTTTTAAAGTAGCTGAAGATGGCGTTTCTTTTGCTCTTTCTGAAAAGCATGTGGCCACACGTGTTGAGTTTGGCTTCCAATCAGAAGAAGTCTACCCAGCCAGGAATGGTGACATGTCTGGAATCCCAACACTTGGAAATAGGGGCAGCTCTTGGGAATAGGAGCCACAGGCCACATAAAGTGTTCAAGGTCAGCCCAGGTGACATGAAACCTTGTCTCAAACAAACCCATCAACAACAATAAAGCAAGAGTCACTCTACCTAAACTTAGACGTGATAGAGAAAAGTGGGCCAGCCAAGAACAGGGCTGCCTCTTTCTGTCCTGCATGGGGCCTGAGCCCAGAATAAAACAGATAACGGGTGACAGTTAACAATGATGGGAGTTGGGGTAATGGGCTTTCAGGAAGGTTCCACTAAGCAGAGAAGCCCTGAGTGGTCTCTGTCTACTAGGGGACCCTGGCGCGGTTTCAGCCACTTTAATTCCTGTGCAGGCATATGACTCTCACATTGTCAAGTCATACACGAAGTCACTCGGAGACTCAGATGGCATTATAAATGAGAGGCGTTGCTGCAACAAATAAAACAGAGATGTGCTGTGATGGCCAGCCCACAACTGTAAATGGTTCCGATCACTCCTGTGGCATCTGTGGTCTGCTTTTCAAGAAGGGAAAGTGACCTTTCAGCCGTGAAAACCAGTAGTTTCCCCTGACCCACCCTGCTGCTCTTGAGGCATTCCTGTAAGAAGGGGACCCTCTGCCCTCATGAAGAGCCACCCTTACCCCTCCTGCCCCGCTGCCCAGTGGAAGGGTATGGTGTCTCACTTGTAGACTGGCATTCCCAAAATCTCCTGTGGCAGCTGGATTTAGTCTAGGCTGTGTCATCCAAAGATGTTGCATAGGAGTCAAAGGGCAGAGGATGGAGGCTGGATGTTTCCCTTGCTCCCTCTTATTCCAGACTATGGTCTTCGCCAGGGATACCTCAGGTCAGGGGATCTAGAACTTCTCCCCACTCAGCCCCTCCAGCCTGAGGACGGTAACTGCTTCCAGTTGCTGCCGATTTGGGATGGCCTCTCATCTTCCCATCATCTCCAGAAGCAATCCCCACAATAACTACCCCAGAACAACTACCCTTTTCACTTTCAGTACTCGGTGTAGATTTGGACTAAGCAGAAGATCCCCAGCTGACCGGGACAGCAAGGGCAAGCTCTGAAGGAGGACTCATGTCTGCTCTGGTGAGGAGGGTGATGGGAGGTGGCCACCTGGTGAGGCCTTGCTACACAGAAGGGCTCACTTAGGGAATTCCCACTCCCTAAGTGTTCTGGTCAATGACTTTGAATCACCTGACAGAGATGGTTAGGCACACTTTTGGGTGTGTCTGGGATGATAGTTCCAGAAAGGGTTAACCAATGTGGAATACCAGCTCTGAATGTGGTTGATGCCATTCCCACAGGCTCCCCAACTCCCGGAGATAAGCATTCTTCTTTGTCAGCTACCTGATCTGTGAAGATACATGTATACCAACTGCCATGAACTCCATCTTGTCTTGGCCACCATGACTGACTGTACCCTTTCAAACTGTGATCCAAAAGAAACCCTCTCTTACGTTGCTTCTACCAGAATGTTCATCAGAACGAAGGGAATAAGTGACTAATTCCCTAAGACATCTGTATTTTTTCATCTATCTTTTTTCTCATCTGTCCCTCTCTCTCTGGACAAGTGCCTCCAGAAAGCAGGGACCTTGTTCTGTTCATTTACCTCCAGAGTCTAAAGCCATGCCAGACACGGAGTGCACACAAAAGATTTGTTGGAAGAAGAGAAAGCCCTTGAGTGTCTGTCTCATCCTGGGCCAAAGTCTCTTCTGTGGAGCTTGGCTCCTTCTCTGGGGTAATCTCTCTGGCTCCCTGAAGCCCAGGCCAATCTTGGAAGATCCTTCCAAGATTGAGAGAGACAATGGGATGCGGCAAATTAGGAATAAGGCTGTGGGGCCAAAACCCCGGGACCAGTTAACTTAAAACTTATGTGATCATAGGGGCAGGGGATACATGGCTTTACATCTCTAAACCTCAGTTTCTCCAGGCATAAAACGGTGCCGACAGTGACTTGTCCATCCTATCGGCATTAAACAAGATAAGCTCTGGCTTACTCTTATGTGGCCTTATTATGACCGATATTGTCCCCTTAGCATCTCAGCTCAACAGGATTGGGAGAGGAGACCTGAGGGGACCCGGTAGCTTTTCCAGCACGACTGTCATCAACTATCTGTGTGGGTTGTCTGCTGTTCCTTCCTTCCCTTTAATGCTTCAGGAAAAAGTTCTCAGAGTTAGGCTCTGTCCTCTCCCCACCCACCCCCAAAAGAAGTTACCTAGAAACTCAAGGCAAGCAACCTGGCCAAGGCCCTACAAATTGTTCAGGGCAGAGGGCAGAAAGTTTCTGTGTCATCCTCAAGACCCCTGTACATTGTTAGTACCAGTGTCGTGGCTGGCACTGTCCACTGGAGGTTGAGTCCAACTGGTGAAGGAATGTGGAGGCCTTGCTTCCTGACCCCTCAAGGCATGGCGATGGGGATGTGTGAGGATGCCCACCAATGCTGGGGAGGTGAGGGGAATGTCCCATGGTTGTGTGTTGAGTGTGTATGTGTTGTATCCATGCCCTCTTTTGATCATGGTTTAAAGCAAAGCATGACTCCAGGCAGAAACTGTAACCACAGGCCTGTCGAGCCAAGCCGTATATTCGTGGCTGCCTTCACTCTGCCTGTTCAGCACTTTGATATCACTGGGCCTCATTGACCCTGGAGAGACTGCCTTGCCCCACCCCCAGGGAAAGCCAATTGTCAGAAAAAATTAATAAAGCCTACTTCATGTGCAGAGGCACCAATCCTTCATCCAGCTCGAAGGCTGCAGGCCTTTTTAGCTGCCTGTCTTGGGCACGCCAGGGCCAGTACCTCTGACAGGGATGCCACTGGCACCTAGAGCCTGCTTGATTATTCACCCCAGCCAGCCCTAAGCCTGCTCACCTTGCCGCACCTGGCCCCTCCCTCTGAAACTGCAATCCAGAGTCCTTTGCCTGCTTTGTCCTCATTTTCTGGCCAGCCCTGGTGCTTCCCTGTGTGGCCCTGGATACCGTGCCATGCTTCCTCTGTCTAGCGCTCTGTGAGAATAAAGTCCTTCCTTCGCATCTGTCATCTCCTCACTGTGTCTAACCATAGCTGATTAAAAGCAATCCCGAGGACACTCAACATGGCAGGGACACCGTTCAAGGCAGGGGTTATATACAATGTTTGCTTTAGAGGTTCAGAAAGCCTGGACCTAGAAGGATTCTTGCCACAATTACCTTCAGTTATCTCCCCGACCAAACCCTTTCTGATAATGTGGAAACAACCTAAGGAGCCGGCACAGGAGTCCAAGTGCTCTTAAATGTTAAGACTAACTGGAACTGGCTCTGGAGAGACTGCTCTACAGTGAAGAACGCTTGTTGCTCTTGCAGAGGACCTGGATTCAAGCCCTATTACCCACATGCTGGCTCACAACTATTTATATGAGCCCAGTTCTAGGAGATCTGACAGGCATTCCTGAGTTCTACATGTAAAAAAAATAATAATAATTCATACACACAAGTAGATAAACTTTAAAACAACAGGACTGACTGAAACGATATTTGACACTCTCACTGGGTATGTTGACATGGGCCCTTAATCCTTGCGCTTGGAGAGGCAGAGGCAGAGCTAGTCTCAGGAAGTCCTAGCCCAGCTTTGGCTACAAAATGAGTTCTAGGCTAGCTAGTGCTATAGCATGAAACTCTCTCTCACAACAAGTGCACAAAACGCCTCTAGTCCCCCTGCTTTTTGCCTCACCTCTTGGCACACCCACACTACCTACCCAGTTCTGGCCACCCAGTCACTGGTCCCCGAGTCCTTGCCATGCATGCCCCAGAGACTGCAATGACCAGATCTTAAAACACCTGTGTTCCTCTCCGGGGGAAGATGGTGTCTGCACACTTAATAAAATAAAATGTAAAAAAAAAAAAAAAAAAAAATACTGAGCCAAATATGGCACAAAATTAGTTCCTTCAACAGACAAATTTGCTCCTGAAACACTCTGCCAACCTGCTAATGAGTCGTCTTGAACCCGGCGCAGTGTTACCTCTAATTTTACAGCCTGCTAGGATTTGAGTTCCGTGGACAGCCTGGAATTTGGTTTGGAATTATAGGCTGAGTTGCTCCTCACTCCTATTATTGTGCTGTCAATCCTACATTAACACATTATAATACGGTACACTGAATGCACCTGTTCCTTGTACCGAGGGGCGCCATTGCCATTTGTTGAATCATTTTGTCTTATATGATGGTTGAGCAATTATTTTATCTTGGGCGGCTGAAACCCTGATGCCTGTGTACTGTTGATGGAGGGCTGCAAGAAGCAGGAGGGGAACCTCTACCGTCAGTCCCCGTGCCCACAAATATTTATGTTGAGCTAAAAAGGTTTCCGGAACCCTGGACACACGTCCTTGGATCACAGAAGGCAGCCAGATGAGAGGATGGGGAGGATATAGCTGGACCCGAGGGCTGAAGGGCCTGCAAGTTTGGAGCCACTTACATGTCACGCTGCTGTGTCATCATCAGTTGGTCCCTGTCGTACGGGGGGGGGGGGGCTCACATGTGGATTGCAAGCACTTGGCCTCTTTAAGCTGGGTGTTAGAGGACCTGGTTCTGGTAGCCAGTTTAGACACAGTTAGGAGAGCTGTGCTGTCCTCTGAGATCTGTCGTCCAAGTCAGCGAGATAGGCTCTCCTAATTAGTGAGACAAGGAAGGCTGGAAAGTTGCTAAAGTTACCTGGCAGGGCTTGCAGCCCGCTGTCACCACCGCAGTGACAGAACTGCCTTCTACACTGAGCCCATTATACTGGCAGGATGTGGGATGGCGGAACGCACTGGCTATCAGGCAGGAGAACGCTCACATCACAAGTACGAATGAAGGAGAATGCTAATCAAAGAGAAGCCTGTGGGAAAGTCCTGTTTGGCTCCTGCTCTGTTTGAACTGGGGTGAGGAGATCCCTGCCAAATGCCAGTGTCCCTCCTCAGCTTGAACTCCCAACACCCAGCGTACTTTCCTTTTTCCCCTAACTGCCTCTGCCACCTGTCTCCAGCCTCCCAAGGACTCAAAATCCCATCCTTTCTCTAGAGTCTCCCAAATGTCCCCTCCTCACTCTTTCTGCTTCTTCCAGTGTGATTTTTTTTTAATGCCTCCACAGTCTTCAGCCTTTCCTGTTCTCTGTGCCCTGCCTGAAACTTCTTTCTCATTTCCCTCTCTTCTCTCAAGGCTCTCACACCTCTCCCAGCTCACCTCTCCCAGGAAGCGCCACCTTCGTATGCACCCTCGTCTCGAGTCACAGCAGCATTTACTGTTTAATAACTGCCCAACTGCTTCAAACACAGAGCTCGCCCCCCTCTTTCCACACACCTGCTGGAAGTAGCACTAGAGTAATGGCTCTTCACGCAGTGATCCACTCAGCTGTGAGTGGAGTCGCCCTCATACTGCAAACAGGTCTCACCTGGCTGGCCCTGGGCTGCGCACAGCACCCTTGTTTGACTGGTTAATAAAGAGAACGTTTACTTGTTGAGTGTGTGTGAGTGCTGAGAACTTTGTTCGAATCGTGCCGCTCAGGCTTTCTAGCAATGCTCTACACTCATCCCTTCTCTGCTGCTTTAACCAGGCTGGGTGATGCCTAAATGCAGAGTGCATAACGTATAAGGGAAAGAGAATTATGCAGCTCCATTTGGAGGCTGAAAGTCCATGCTCAGAGTACCAGGTGTGGTCTCTAGTGAGGGGCCCCTTAGCTGCTTTGCAACATAGTGGTTAGTAAGAGTGGCTGGGACAAGATCACGTGATGAACAAGAACACGAGCAGCTTCAGAGGTCAGCCTTGTTCTTTTTAAAACTACTTGCTGTCATGGGAACAAGAACCGCCTTAATCCTATCTGAGGGCAGCACCTCAAATGACTTGGTGGCTTTTCACTAAACCCTGCCTCTTTAAAGTCTTCTTAGCTCCCAGCATGCCCACACAAGCCATGTTCAAGCCTTGGCAACCTATGAGGCACTGACCCACTCTAGAGGGCCATCAAAACCTCTGTTCCCTTACCCAGCAACAGCAAAGACAATAACACAGATAAAAGACAGTGTGAGACCCTTTAGGTAAGACCCTGGTACCAGATACATTATTCAGAGAGCAAAGACTATTAGGGGCAGAAATAATCCAAGGCTAACTGAGAGCATCAGCCCGTCTTCTGTGTGTGAATCCTGGCAGATAATCTCAAATGGTGTTGCTCAGGTGCCCTCCTCTACTTTTCTTACTAATTCTCTTGTATCTGTTTACATATATTTTAGTGTGTGTCTGAGAGAGACGGGGGTGACAGTGAGGTGTGTATCACGGTGTGCAGGTGATGACCAGATCACAGTTCAGTTTTCTCCTTCTGCTATGTGATTTCCAGGAATCAAACCAAGACCATTAGAAGTGTCAGGAAGTGCTCTACCCACTGAGCAACCTCACCATCTCTTCCTTCCTTCCTTCCTTCCTTCCTTCCTTCCTTCCTTCCTTTTCTATCTTGTTTTCTTCCCTTCTTTTTTTTTTTTTAATATCTGCTCTAGAGCTCAAACTCAGGTCCTCATGCTTACAAGAACTTAATTAATTCAGCTATCTCTCACCACCACCACGCCAAACAAGCAGATTTTGCAGACACAATTCTTCCCAGGGAGGCTCCTCTTCAAACAGCTATGCAGGGCATCACTGTATCATGACCAGAACTTCTCGTAATATATCTGCTTGGCCTCCCCAAGAGGCTCAGTTATGCCCCTTGGCTTGCCCAGCTCATTTGTCAGCCACCTTCCGTGTTCCCCCATGGTGCCGTGCTACCTGCCAGGCACATCGGAAACCCCACACAGACCCTGATTTGATTTGGGCTTCATTTGACCCCCTGGAACCAACATCGACACAGCTATAAAATAAGGATCATGCTCCCCAACACACAGGACCACTGAAATCAGGATTCCAGGGTCATGGTGTCCTTAAGGGGCTAGCTACAGCCACGGGGGTCCCCTCAAAGTCCAGAGCCATAATGGATAAACTGAGGACTGGAAAGCAGGTGGACTCTGGGAGACATGTCTCAGTCTCCATCAAGAAAAGATGTGTCCTGGTTCTCTGTTTTGCTCAAAGGCCTGAGGGAGCTCAGAGTTTAGGGAGACGGTAAGTGGGAGAGAAAATTAAAGGCAAGAAAAATCTAAGGAAGTCGTCAAAGTACAGCCAGATGAACAGAACCCTGGGAAAAAAAAAAAAAGAAGGCAAAAAGTAATGCCGTAAATTATAGCTTAAAAGCCTCGTTCTGGGCAAATTGCTTTTTAACAAGTAGACAAGCTCTATCAATAGCATCTACCGTATGTTTTTATAAAGTGCAGAAATATGTTTTTAAAAGGCCAGTAAATAAAGTTCCTATCGATTTGAACTCAAGTGTAATCTGTTTTTCTGTCTGCCACCAGCACGGGTAATAAAGCAGAATCATGTAATACGGTATTTCAGCTAATGTGACTATACATCACTCAGGGACGCCCTGCGCTGTGGCGATCTATCATTTTCTATTGGTATTGCTTAGCTGCAGAATTTATAAACTTGCTCCAAATTGATGCAATGTTCAATTTTCTTTTCCAATTTATTTTTGGTTGAGCCAAGCAATATTGAAGTCTCTGAGCAAGGCGTTGGGTGCCACCAGATGTTACCTGTAAGACAGCACTCCTTGAGAGAGGGAGTGGGGAAGAGTTCCAACTGGACCTTTACCACTCGCCGCAGGCAGAGAGGGCCAAGGACCTGAAAACAGTTGACTATGGGAAAGACGTAGCTCGAACCCTGGGGACGCTGGGTCTGGAGTCAAAGGTGATTTCCCCAAGGAGATACAAGCAGAGTGAAGCGGTGGCTATCTCCTCCTTCCTGGGCTATACAGCAGTCACATGACAGATGGGGTTTTAGCAACAGCATTCCAGGGCTGTCATCAAGTTCATGGGTATGGGAAGAGAGTATTGGCATGAGAGACATCCCGACTCCATGTTGTCAAGTCTAGTTCCTCACAGCATGGGAGTTGTCTTCGTTGGGGTTTCTATGAAACACCATGACCAAAAACAACAACAACAACAAAAGAGCAAGTTGGGGAGGAAAAGGTTTATTTGGCTTGTACTTTCATATCACTGCTCATCACTGAAGGAAGTCAGGAGAGGAACTCAAACAGGCCAGGGCTCTGTAGGCAGGAAGCTGATGCAGAGGCCATGGAGGGATGCTGCTTACTGGCCTGCTTCTTCATGGCTTGCTCAGCCTGCTTTCTTATAGAACCCAAGACCGCCAGCCCAGGGGTGGCACCACCCACAATGGGCTAGGCTCTCCCCTAGTGATCACTAATTCAGGAAATGCCTTCCGGATTAATCCTTTGGGGGCCTTTTCTCAGCTGAGGTTCCCTCCTTTCAGGTGACTCTACTTTATGTGCCACATTGACGTAAGACGAGCCAGCAGAGGAGTTTAGAGGTTCCTGGATCAGTGGAGCTGGGGCCTCCTGATAGCCAGACTGGAGACTGCAGCTTGGTGAAGTAGACAGTGACCTCTCAGCTCCCTGGATTTCTTACTGCAGCAGAAAGAGCCTAGAAACCTTGGGCAGGCCCATTTGGGTGGCTTTGTTCCTGGTGGAGTTTTCCTGGAGGCCCAAGCTGCTTAGCCCGTCACATGGTGTTAAAGGAAGTTCAGCTTCCTGCAGCAAGTTTGTGCTTAAAACAGCTAGACTGTGGTTTCGGTCTCCTGCAATCGAGTGTCACCGACTAACACAGCATTAGAAACCAGAGAGGGTTCTGGCAATAGGGTTCTCTTTCTATTACAAGGGCGGCACTGCCTATTTGGTTGGGTTTCAGGATCTGCAGGCTCCAGCCATAATGAGTGTCCGAGATAAGACTTACCTTACTCCCTAAGACCACAAAAAACTGGAGTAAAACACTAGACACAGTGTTTTTAAGACTGAGCTTTAAACTATGCCTGAGAATGAACCTTTGGGGAGGATAAACCAAAAAGAGAAATCCCACGGTTAGCCCAGCTTTTTACATGGCTAGCTAACAGGCAGAGAAGGGGACCCAGGGAGACTGACGGTTGCCCTGAGTTGAGGAGGCAGAGCCGGAAGTCCAGAGACATCAAGGTACCCAGTATTCACAGGGAGGAAAGAGAATTCCAGACTTAGCAGAACTTGTTTTGTTATGTTTTGTTTAGGGTGGAGGGGGCAGGGTCTCATTATATAGCTCTGGCTGGCTGGCTGGCCTGCAGCTCACTGTATAGACCAGACTGTGCTTGAGCTCACAGAGATTAATCTGTCTCTGCCCTCTCTATGCTAAGATTCAAGGTGCATATCACCAGCTCTCCTAACTCTTCATCCAATAAAAAGCTCACCAGAACACAGGCTGTATCTGAATCCAGAGAAAGCACACACACACACACACACACACACACACACACACACTCCACCAAACAGAAAGAACAAGTTTAAGGACCAAGACTAGCTGGTATTTATTGTGGTTTGGATGTGAAATGTCCACCATAGGCACCAGTTGGTGCCCAGCTGGTGGTGCTGCTTTGGAAGATTGTAGACTCTTGAGGAGATTGATCCTGACTGGAAGAGGTGAGTTCCTTGGGGTGGAGTTTGATAGCTGCTCCCCACTTTCAGTCCTCTTTACACTTCCAGACTGTTGGCCTGACACAAGGTGAGCAGCCCCTTAGTGCTCTTGTCATCACAAATTCCCCGCCAGGTTGGACTGTGTCTCTTCATAAACTGTGAGCTGAAAATGACCCCTTCCTGCTTTCTGTAGCTTCTTGTTAGGTATTTGGCCTCAGCGTCGGGAAAAGTAGATAACGTAGTGTTCCCACCAAGCTTAGTAAAGAGCCTCCTAATTCATAGGCAGAAGGACAGACAGAGAGAGAGAGAGAGAAAGAGAGAGACACACACAGAGAGAGACAGAGAGAGAGAGAACAGCAGCAGGGCCAAAATAGCTGAGGAAAAAAATGGTTGCTGTGGTCTCACTCCCCAAGATATAAAAATCAAGCCCCAGAAAGAATTATACTGCTCAATGAACCCAGCAAAGTGCTAGAACAAGGCCAAGATTCCAGTCACACTTTACACCCGCCAAAGTAAAGAGTCACAAGGTCTGGCATCTAAATTTTTTTCCTAGGCATCCAAAGATGCAGGGAAGGACAAACCATAACAAAGAAAAAAAAAAAAAAAAAAAAAAAAAAAAAAAAAAAAAAAAAAAAAAACCTCAATCAGTGTGGAAAGATCCAGAAATGGTTCAGATAACCAAGATGGTACCCACCATCACATTGAAAGTTATTATGATCGTATTCCTTATTTCCAAGGAAGTGAAAGAATGTTCAAACATCCCCCAGAGAGATAGAAAGTATCTTCTAAAGACACGCTTATAGGATTTTAAGAGACTTGTTTCAGTGCCTATGGTGAAAAAGTGAAATGTGAGAGAAGGTGAGCTCTACAGAAGAGGCCCAGCAAATGGAAACCACCAGTAAGAGGAAGGACAAGTAGCCAAGTGTACCAGTAACTGAGTCCCTGAAGGAAGAGACAGAGGAAGAGATCTTCAAAGAAACAACAGTGAAGTTTCCGGTTGTGGCAAAAAACTACAAGCTACAGGCTGGGGAGATGGCTCTGCCGGTAAAGTACCTGCTGTGCAAGCCTGGGGACCCAGGTTAGACCTTCAGCACCCACGTGAGAGTGCCAGGTGTGGAGGTAGACACTCCTCAACGCTGGGGAGGTAGAGAGGGGCAAGCCAAGGCTAGTCGGCAAGCTCCAGGCCCCAGCGTGACAAGGTAGGGGACATCTGAGGAATGATACCTGAGACTGTCCTTTGGCCTGTGCACACAGAGATGCACACATGCACAAAACAATAAATTTTTGTATTGGACCTAGTAGACCAATGTAGATTCTACACCCAAAGAATTAGCTGTGGTATGTGGGTGTGATCCTGTACGCTAAGTGGGTTATCTGACAAAGGCTGAGCTACACTACGCAACTACTACGCCTATACTGTGTGAAGCCAAAGTGACAGGAACTCCTTGATGTAATCCGGAAGGAATGGTCTAGATACTTAGAGAGCTACGGGAATGTTGGAGGGGGTTTGGTTTACACACATGGTCGCTTTTCACACCTCTCCAACTCCGTCCTCTGAGGACAGCTATTTCATGGGCACGTGGAGATGCTATGGTGAGGGAAAAAGCTAGCTTTCTTTTTCTCCTTGGTTGCTTCAGAACTCCTCGGTTTTCAGAGGTTTGGTCATGATGTATGAGTGACTAGAAATTTAAAAATCCTGATTCAAGTTCTCTGAGCTTCATGGCTCTGTGGTTTGCTGTCTTATGTCTCTTTGGGGAAACTGTTGGTCATCATCTCTCCCAACACTTCTTCTGGCCCATTGTGTCAGTCAGTGTTCTATTGCTGGGGAGAGACACCATGGCCACGGCAACTCTTACAAAGGAAAGCATTTAACTGGAGCTGGCTTACAGTTTCAGAGGTTTAGTCCATGATTATCATGGTGGGATGCATAGCCTCACACAGGCAGGCATGATGCTGGAGAAGAAGCTGAGTGTTCTACTTCCAGAATGGCAGGCAGCTTGAGTGGCCTGGCTTGAGTTTCTGAAACTTCAAAGTCTGCCCCCAGTGGCATATATCCTCCATCAAGCCACACCTACTCAAACAAGGCAATACCTCCTAATAGTTCTACTCCCCATGAACCTATGAGGTAGTTTTCATTCAAACCACCACACCTATGTTCTTTTTTCCCTTAATGGGGTCTTACTTATATGCATGTTCGTCCATTTCATCAGTAGGAGCACCATGACAGAGGGGAAAGGGACAGCGTAGAAGACAGAATTTCACAACACTGGTTGCCTCAAAATCCCACTTCCAACATGAGGCCAGGGATCTCACGATCAGGGTCTCCTTCCTTTAACTCGAGATTTCCCAACTTACATTGATAAACGATAGCCTCTTTTCTTTCCCAGGTCACGTGTAACATGAAAAGTGTACTACGCAAGGTGTGTCATATATGGTGTATTAGTTACTTCTGTGTTGCGGGGATCAAAACACCCAACAGAAACAGCGTATGAAAGGAAATGTTTGTCTTGACTCACAGTCTCTGGGGTGTCCGCCTGTGGTGGTAGGGAAGGGTGGAGGAAGACCCTGCCAGCAAACACGATTTGCTTCCTGTTTTGCTGTGGTGGGAGCAGCCTCCCGCCACAAGCTCTTGTCACCATGAACCGGGCAGGGAGCTCCTCTATACCTAGCCCAGTGATGCATTTCCACCAGCTAGGTTCCACAGCCTCCCCAAATAGTGCCACCGACTGGAGACCAATGTTCCCAGCAAGCTTACAGGGGACATTTGAGATTCAAACCATAATATGTAATACATTTGAATATATGTATTACATATATTTAGATAATATATACTTCCAAATCAAATAAAGTGGATAATGTTGTTTCTTGCTCTCTAAGGGTGTGTTTTCAGGACTTCTCATGTAGATACCAAAACGTTCACCTCTTCTATAAAATGATGTTCTATATAATGTACTCTTACATAAAAGATGTCTAAAAGCTACACAAAACTTCCCAGATGTTTTAATGTGTGTCTAGAGATAATGCTGGAAAAGTAATCGTTCTATCTCATTGCTGAGGGACTGATGACAAGGAAAAAGTCTGTACATGTTCAGCGCAGAGACAATTATATATTTTTTCAATTAAGAATATTTTTCAGGGGCTGAAGAGATGGCTCAGTGGTTTCAAGAACACTGGCTGCTCTTCCGGAGGACCCAGGTTCAATTCCCATCACACACATGGCAGCTCACAACTGTCTGTAGTTCCAGTCCCAGGGAATTTGATACCTTCTCACAGACACAGATGCAGGCAAAACATCAATGTACATAAAAAATAATTTTTTAAAAAAAAGGTTATTTTTCAGGAGCTGGAGAGATGGCTTGGTGGTTAAGATCACTTGTTCTCACAGAGGACCTGTGTTTGGTTCCCAGCACTTACATGGAAACTCACTATCTGTAACTCCAGTTCCAGGGATCCAATGCCCTCTTTTGGTCTCCTCCAGTACCAAGCATACATGTGGTACACACGTATGCTCATACACATAACATAAAAATTTTTAATTTAAAAATATTTTTCATTTACAACTAGCTGGTGGAGAACGTATAGATGTGAAGGGCAACAGTTTTTGCTTATCATTGCTTTTCTACCTGTGTGTGTGTGTGTGTGTGTGTGTGTGTGTGTGTGTGTACATGTGT
>NW_026591630.1:0-2432 GCF_907164565.1 Psammomys obesus | reverse complement strand
TCAGGAGAACACGAGTGGGTGTTCTCAGGGCTGGAGTTCCAGTAGAGAGGACAGAGCAAGCACAGGATCAAAGTTGAGTGTTTCCTCACAGACTGCCAGGAAAGTGTGAGTTTGTGTATTGAAAAGGGCCAAGTGGCCCAAATGGTTAATGAATGAACACTGAAACTGTGGCAAATCCCCGAAACACCAGAATACAGAGGCCGCTGACTCCGCTTACATCAGCAAAGGCCAATAAAGGAAGGAGGGGACCGGAGGAAAAGAGCTGGGAGAAACTTTTCAGAGAAATATTTAAAAGGATCACAAACTAAAAGGTGTCCCAAAAGCTCAGTGCAATGACTGAGACGGACTCCATTTCCAAGCTGCACCGGACAGCGCAGGAAAGTGGTGAGTAGAATACAGAAGGAAACAACCCCTACTACAGGTGTAGGAACAGTGTATTTTTACTCCAAACAGCTGAAAATACTGGGAACACACACGGGAATGATAATTAAGTCATGGAAACAGATGTTTGTGTGGATTCAAGTTCTGAGTTTTCACAAAATTTAGCTCTCATAGTAACTAGCACGTGTGAGCCTCCGTGGACAACACAGGCTTCCATTCACAGCACCATTAGTCCAGGAAGAGCAGATGCCAACAGGGCGAGCAGTACAGACCGCACACTAGATAGACAAGCTGTGGGAGCCAGTCATGTGGATCCAAAGAAGCGTTTCCAGACTAACCTCTGACGGGCTTTCATTTTTAGAGCTAGGAAAACTTTGATTGTATATATGTTATCTATGTGAGCCGATATACATGTGCAGGCATGCCTGTGGCTGCGTGTGTATGTGCGTGCACGTGTGTTCGGAGGCCAGAGAACAGAAAGAGCGTAGGTGTCACCTAAGGAATCTTTTAGGTCTCTCACCGGGTTGGAGTCTGCCAGGTAGGCCAGGCTGGCTGGCCAGTGAGTCTCAAGGACTCCCATTTCCTTCTCCTGGGACGACCAGTAAGTATCACCATAGTTGGCTTTTGCACTTGAATTCTGGGGACTGAATTTAGGTCCTCTGGTTTGCGAGCCAAGCACTTTACTGAGGAGCCATTTCCCAGCCCAGATATTTTTTATATTTCAAAAAGATGGCTGGGCTGTCTGTCAGTGGTGGATTGTTTTCTGGCATGCACAAGGCTCGTGGTTTCCTTATGACAGTGGTTCTCAAGCTGTGGGTCAAGTCTCCTTTAGGGGTGGAATGACTCTTTCACAGGAGTTGCCGAAGACCACTGGAGAACACAGATCTTTACATCACAGTACATGACAAAAGCAAAATTACAATCATGAGGTAGCAACAAAACTGATTTTACGCTTGGGGTCACAGCATGAGCAACTGTGTTAAAGTGCCGCGGCGTTAAGAAGGCTGAGAACCATTGCCTTATGAGGTCACAAGAACAAACAAACAAACAAACAAGAGCACAGCAGCAAGCTCTGGGCCTACAGTACAGACTCAAAACTTAAACCTGCCTTCTCTGTCTCCCCAAACTGTATTTGAACAACAGTGATGGAATTCCCCATGTCACTACACTGGCAAAAAGAACAAAACTGTGGGCAGACACGAAGTCCTTTTAAATGTGGGGAACAGCAGGCAGGCTGCAGAATGCCAGTGGACAGACAGTGGTGACAGACGGAAGGAAGGAGCCCGGAATTATCTTAAAACTCAAATGAAAGTCATTTTCTAACTGGTGCATGAGAGCACACATGTTAATGGGGTAGCTACCAAGCTCCGAGTCCTCATTCTCTGTAAAGAAACCTGGCAGAGCCCCAGCTCCAGCAGTCATGGTGGCTTGGTCATCTGTGCTCGGGACCCTTTCAGCAATCGTCAGCCTGCATCCACCACTTCACTTTCAGGTTGGCACTGCTCTGGGTCTTGATCGAATGCTCTCACCCCCTGCCACACCCAGCCCACCTGCCTCAGACAGCCAGCCTATATAGTTCCTGTTTTCTCTCCAGAGCTAGCCAAACTCCAGCTCCTTCAGCCCAGGCTCTCCACAGTTGTGGACTGCTCTGCTTCTCTCCCCAGTTACCCACAAGCCCTTGGGGCCCAGGAGCCATCAGTCAGCCACTCTGGCCGTAGACTGTCTGACACCCGCCCAGAACCTGCTTAGCAGTTTCCAGCAGGATGCGTGCTGCAGTTGTTTTATTCTGTGTCTGGGTGTTGTGCATGGACCTTTCTCCTAGACACAGTAAGAGCTAAATTATTTTGTTGATTTTTTTTTTCTCAAGACAGTTTCTCTGTGTAACAAGCTTTGACTGTTCTTAACTCTCTAGGTAGACCAGGCTGGCCTCAAACTCATAGATCCATCCAGCCCCCTGAGTGCTGGATTACAATCATGTACCACCACACCTGGCAAGAGACAAATTTTTTTTTTTTAAATTGCAAAGAAAAAATTTCTTTTTAAAAAGTTCT
>NW_026591629.1:0-9514 GCF_907164565.1 Psammomys obesus | reverse complement strand
ACCACATGGAATCAGCAAGTAGATTGTTCTGAAGACAAATCCCTGCCACAGTATGGCGGGGTGGCTGCGTTTGGGTCCCTGCTTTGAGTGTTGCAGGCAGCTTTGATGACCTAAGAGTCACAGGCAAGACACTATGGCCCACAAATAAAGATCCCTTACAAACTCTCATCTGGGATCTGGGGAGATGGTCAGTGGTCAGCGCCCTTGCTGCTCTTGTAGGGGACCCAGTTCATTTCCAGAACCCACGTGGCGGCTCACAAACACCCTCTTCTGACCTCTGAGGGCATCAGGTAAGCCATGTGGTGTATCTACATGCATGGAAGCAATCCACTCATGCCCTTAAAATAGACCTAAAAACAAAACAAACAAACAAACAAACAAACAAATCCCAAGCGTCAAACCCCTCCTCAGGGAGACCGTAATTTGTGTCCAGTCCATCACATGAATAAACCTTGTCACTGTGCTAAGACTTAAGCTCCATTTTCTGTGAGACTCAAAGTGAGAGGAGCTCAGAATCACTTCTTGAGAATGCGTGTGCAGGCGTTACCATGTGGGCCCTGAGATGCAGTATTCCCAAGGTAAGCTGTTCAGAAGCAAACATGACGAAGAAGAAAGAGTTGTGGAAGTAAGTCTGGGAAACTTTTTGTTTGTTTGTTTTGTTTTTGAGACAGGGTTTCTCTGTGTAGCCTTGGCTGTCCTGGCCTCACTCTGTAGACTAGGCTGGGCTTGAACTCACAGAGATCCACCAACCTCTGTCTCTCAGAGTGCTGGGATTACAGGTGTGCACCACTGAGCCCGGCTAAGTCTGAGAAACTAAGAATTCTTTACCAGGCCTTTAACATGTCTTTGTACCCAGTGTATATGGAACAAGATTCTCAAATTCCTTTGACCACGAATCTCTTCTCTCTCTGTCCCTCCCTCCCTCCCTCCTCCAGAAATGATACTCTTTCAATAAAAAGATTACTGCTTGCCTGGAAGCCAGCACCTTGACAGACTAGAAAGACTGCTATTAGCATATCTCTGTCTTTTCTACAGAATGGGCCTCTGTGCCCACTATCAACTGCACAAAGATTGTTCCCACTCTTCCCGTACCCTGGAAGCTGCCAGGAGTCTTTCTTCTTACTCAAGATATTCACCTCTGGTTTTAAAAATAGCTTGTCCTCTTGGGTAAATGCCAGGTGACGGGTTAATCTTTAACAAGTAGAGTGGCTGGCCCATGGAGTTTGGCCCGGTCAGTGGCGTGGGAGTATAGTCTGTCTGAAACGGCAGGGCTGTGAACACACCCTGTGGGTGCCCATCAGCCATGCCAGTAGTGGAGGGGCAAGAGTGAGGCTGGGTCAGTCTGATGCCCAGCAGAGCTCTAGGGTCACCAGCCTCACAGAGGCTGCCAGGGCAAAGCGCTCTTCATTTGGGGCTTGGTGGGGTAGACTGATAATTGCCCACTATTCTTCCAGAACCCCTTCCCTTTTTTGCCACAGTGGGGCTTGAAACCAGGGTCTTTTTTCACTCGGCACCAAGAAACTGCTGAGGTGTAAGTATGCCCATCAGACTATCCAGAATAAAGACATTATCCCTGACTGTTTTACACCTACCGATGGCTCCGAGACTATTGTGGCCCAAGAAGTTTAAGTGAAAATATAGAGTAACAATTGTGAGAAAACAGGTCTTCTAACATCAGAAGCCATCTTGCTCCCCGCACCTCTTTTCCACAGGCCTCCCTTTCCTGGTCTGTACTAAAGAACACCTTAGACTGACGTGGAAGCCAGCGGCTGAAGATGCCTAGCCAGCGAGTGAAACGGAACAGAGGCCCATCCTCATGTGGATTCCTCTTGTCTGAGAGGGAAACAAGTTTCACTCCTGGCAAAGCACCCATTGGGAAATTTTCAGCCCAACTGCATTGACTCTTGACAAATATAATTGAGAGCATAAATAAATTTAAAATTGGAGCAAAATGACAGCAAAAAACCAGGAACTACTATACTGTCTTTAATCAGGCATAGTAGATTTAACATTCAGTTACCACTGTTTCTCTCTCTCCCCCCTCTCCTCCCTCCCCTCTCCTCTTCATTTACAAGGAACAGCCTATACTAAATCCCTTTAGTGTACATTTCCTAAGACTGAGGACAAGAGTTCCCACACAGTGCTTGCTCAGCCCTGGAATCTTATACACAACCAGTCATCCAATCTACACTTCGGAGTCCAACTGTCCCAATAATGTCTGATTCAGGATCAAATCAGGATCATGCAGGCATTTGTTGTGTCTCAAGTATCATTTTTTTGGGGGAAGGGGCCATGGTTGGTTGGGACCGAGGGCCTCATGCATGCTGGGCAAGTGCTCTGTCACTGAGTTTTACTCTCAACTTCAATGAGGAAGAAAGAAACCAAACCTTGAAGAACATACCTCGTTTGCACATGTTGCCTTTGCCACTCCTAGCTCCACGACTCTTGATTAAAAGGTCTTTTCAGTGACATATATTTCTTTGTAGTTATGAGGTATGGTGTTCTGATTCATGTCTACAGTGGGTGTAATCAACCCGGGCAATTAGCAGGCTTATCACCTGAAGCATTTTTTCTTCATGGTTTGAATGTATCCCTTACTTCTTTTCCAAGCCCATCTTCCTTCTGCTGTCAGGCCTGGCCTCCAACCCTGAGCACTGCAGCTCCCCTGGCTCAGGTCACTCTGTCCACCGTGCAATACCCTTTTCCGTGACTCCCCAAATCTGTTTCCTGGCATCAACCCTGTTCCAGGCACCGGGAAGACCCCTGTCACTGTAGTGTCGGAATTCTCACTCCTGCAGCTGGCATCGCACTTACAATGGATTCCTTAATGTGAGATGGGCGGGAGGATGGTGGCGGGGGGAGGGGAGGAACTGAGAGCTCGGAGCTTGCAGCATGCAAGCTTCTTAAATGCAAATAGCAATTAAACAGCCGACTATGCTTTGTTCTGATACAGTGCTATGCACCTGATAAAGGTGATTTAGGACACAAGATCTGTTTGACCTGGAAAACTCCTCTTATCTGTGGTTATACAGGTGCGGACCTCCTGACCTTGCTGACCTTAATCCTTATTCCTGCACTACAAGACATGAATCTTATAAACTAATGAACTAGGCACAGATGAGTCTGTTGCTAAGATAACTGTCATCTGTTGTCAGGAGCTGGAGGAACCCTGGGGTGGGCAGGCTGCTGATAACGCTATAGCCGAGGCCACCTGCCTGGTCTGCAGCTAAGGATGCCCTGCTCCCCCACACACATGGGGCAGCCCGTGCCTAGCCCCCTCTGACGGGAGGTACCTTTCTCTCTCTGCCTCCCTCAGCTCAAAGACCAACCCCAGGGTATCAATGCCAGCTGGAAAGCACTCAGGAGAGGGTGAGGTCATTTCCCCTAAGTGAAAGGCATCGGCCAGTCCTCCTCCACGTGAAACGGTCCATCGTCACACTGCAGTGCCAGGACCAGTCACTAATAGTGTGAGAGGAAGGAAGGAAACCTCTGGCAGCTGCCAGTTTCCTCTGAGACCTGGAGTCAGAGGGGCTGGGAAGCCACGGTGGGTTCGGTGCAGATGGAGCTGCAGTGGCTTAGGCGCCAGGGACTGCGGGGTCTCTGAGAGTGGGAACCAGCTTTCGTCCTGCTGGAAGCCAGAGACTTTCCCTTGGATTTGAACTGGGAATTAGAAACCTCAGTGCCCCGCTCTTCCCGAGTCCTCATCCTTCCAGCACCTAGCACCTCTATGCCAGCACAGGGCAGGAAGGGAGGTGAGGGCCCTAACTCCTAGGGAGCTTTTACTCACTGGTCCCAACCCGCTCACAGCGGGGCAGGTCTCACTGTGCACTGTGCCCTGGTTAAAATCCACCCTCCTCCCACTCCTGTGTCATGGAATCACACCCACAAGCCCTCTGGCCTCCTCCTGCCCTGGTCAAGTTCGGCCTTCAGCATGGCCGTCTCTGTGCTGTGCCTTGACTGTCCCTCTCCCCGACTCGCTCGTCCCCTGGTCTTTCCCTACACAGACCTGGAGTGTTACCTCCTTACTTTTCTCTCATTGCTCCATCTAAAGATCACTGTGACATCTCGTCTCCCTCATTATCGTAAGGCCCGTCATCACCCCCTTGCACACTGGACCCATTCACTTGTGTCTCCCAGTGCAGGCTGGAATTCCTAATACATCTGTGCCAAGCATGCAGAGAGCTCCATCTTCATGCCCCGGCCCAGCACCCCAAGAAAACTAACCCTGCTGAGAAAGAGCAGGGCATTTCGGCCAGGCATTTCAGGCCGAGGTTACTTAGACCTGAAAGGTTTGGCCTGCGGTCAGGCAGCACCACAGGCAGGCAACCCATGACAGAACAAAGCTCTCCTCATGGGGCCTGGATGTCCCAGCAGGGCCAAGGGCTGCAGACGGAGCATCCACCGTGGCCCTAGAGAGACGCTTATTCAATCCATAGCACTGGTACTCACTTTAAAGGTTAACTGTGAATGGTACGTACAAAAGACAAGACAAAATAGGCCTAGCCTCGTCCTGCCTCGCTGCAGAGAGAGTCAACAGTCATAGCTGACATCAGCACTATTTGGACGGCTCACGGCAGCCCTTTGTGTCACTAGAAAAAGATGTGCCAGACTGGGGCTCCACTCAGTGTTCAGCGTGTGCTCTGCATGTGCCAGGCTGTGTGCTTGATCTCCAGGGCCCCAAAGGAAAGGGCGCTGAGGAGATGACTCAGTTGGTAAATACTTTCCAGGCAAGCATGAGAGCCCGAGGTCAGATGGCCGGCACTTACACGTGGGCACCGGGCAGCTGGAAGGGGGCTGGACGATCTCCGAGGCTTTCCGGCCAGCCAGTCCAGCTGAATCAATGATCACCGGGTTCAGTGAGGGACCTGTCTCAAGGAATAATGTGGAGAGCAACTGAGGAAGATGCCCATGGTTGACGTTCACACACACACACACACACACACACACACACACACACACACACACACGGCTTTCAAAAATCGAAAGAAAAAAATGTCCTGTTTAATTTCTCTGAACATAAACAAGGGGCAGGGACCTGGCTGGTTCTGCTGGGTGGGGCTGTTCTATGCAGCTGTGGTGAATCCTAACCCACGGTCTTATGCCCTTCTCCATCCCTGCTAAACTTCCTAGGAGGAATAACACCTCCACAACTTGCTGACCGGTTACCCCGTAGGTGCTGAACCAGTCGTCAAAAGGCAGCCTCTTGGTGCCCGCTAGCCTGTGTTGGGGTAGCTGAGTCAGGACTGTGGGATGAAAACACCAGCACTGATCGTCACAGATGCTTGGATGTGGCCCCCTGCCACACACAGTGTGGCAGCCATGCAACCCCTCCCTCAGCCTGCGGCTCGCCAGGAGGGGCCTGTTTATTTGTCTCATTTAGTGTTTGTCTTACAGTTTCCATTGCTGTGATGAAACACCATGACTAAAGCAAGTTGGGGAGAAAAACTTTATTTGGCTTCCGTATCACTGTTCACTAACAAAGGAAGTCAGGGCAGGAACTCAGGCAGGGCAGAAACCTGGAGGCAGGAGCTGATGCAGAGGCCATGGAGGGGGCTGCTGACTGGCTTGCTACCCGGGGCTTGTTCAGCCTGCTTCCTTACAGAACCCAGGACCACTGGCCTAGGGACAGCCCTGAGCCCCCCCCCATCAATCATTAATTAAGAAAATGCCCTATATGCTTCCCTGCAGTCTGTTTGTGTGTGTGTGTGTTGTTTTGTTTTTGGTTTGGGGTATTTATATTTATTTATGATTTTTCAAGACAAGTTTTCTCTGTGTAGCTCTGGCTGTCCTGGAACTCGCTTTGTAGACCAAAGATGCACCTGCCTCCGCCTCCTGAGTCGCTGGGACTAAAGGCATGAGCCACTACAACTAGCTCCAGGAGGCATTTTCTTAATTGAGGTTCCTTCTTCTCAGATGACTTTAGTTTGTCTCAGGCTGACATAAAGCTAACTAGTCCAGTGCTCAAAGAATGCCATACAATCCTACTGATCTTTCTAAATATATTTTTCCTTCCCCATAAAAGTGGGAAGGGGCATGGTGACTAATATTGGGATATTTTCAATTTTTTATTCCACTAGGAACGAACTACTGTCTCACTGGGTTAAGCCTGGTCCTATTTTGTCTTCCCTCCCCTTCCCCTCTTTTTCCTCCTCTTCTTCAATCTGTTTCCTCCCCCTCCTCTGTCTCCTCTCCCATCTCCTCCTTCCCTTTCTCATTTTTGCTTCTTCCATTAAAAACCTAATATTGTTGTCTCCAACAATCAAGCCATTCACTGTGGTACTCAGAGGCTGGAAATGTGCCATCACTCGCCAGCTGCCGTCACTCTTGGTCCCTCCGTGGACAGCCCCCAGCACACTTGTGACCTGCAGATGTGGATGAAATCAGGGTGCCTGGACTGTGGGGTGGCCATCCTGGAGGGACTCGTTGTTGCACACAGCGTGTACCGTGCAACAGCGGGAAATGTGCGTAGGCCACATGCACTGAACCCAGGTGTGGAGGGATGTCATATGTAGACATGCAAGCATCACTGAAAATGCAAGCGAGCGGCACTTGGAGGCTGCCCAGAAGCCGGAGAATACGGCACAAAGTTGGCCTTCTGGACAGAGTGACATCAGAGGATCAAAGGGGTTTCCTGAGCATTAAAATCTTCACAGGCAGGGGCTGCAATGATGGCTCAGTGGTTAAGTGTGTCTGCCGTTCTTCCAGAGGGCCTGAGTTCGGTTCCCAGCCCCGCATCGGGTGGCTCACAGCTCCTGTAACTTTAGCTCCAGGGATGTGATGCCCTCTCTGACTTCCGGGGCACCTGTGCTCAGGTGTGCATACTTACCTGTGTGCGTGCGTGCAAGTGCACCAATTTCCAAAATCTTCGCTAGTGCTATGGGCTAGGGAACACCACACAAATTCGTCTGTATTCACATACACATCACGCACAGAGTGCAGCCATGTGCTTTATAAAACCTACATCACACAAGGAGCGTCACAGGTTGAAAACTTGCTGCCACTGGGAAGTGGAGGCAGAAGAGCAGCAGCCCACCCACCCACAAAGCCCTGCCCCACCTAAACAAGTGGGATGAAATCAAAATTCACTTGCCGGGTCAGTCTTGGTGAGCAGAGCCTAACACACAGTTTCTGCTGGAGGACCTGAGAATCCATCCTGTGGTTTTCTGGGGCTCATTGCATACGTGAACAGGACATCTGTTGGGGTGCATTAAAGTGTGGTGTGTAAGAAGCAGGTGGGTCACCGGGATAGCTTTCCTGAAAGAAGCCCACGCATGGTCCCTACACACCCACACTGTTCTCCATTTTCAGATGTGTGCTTATACACAGCTAACCATATTCTTTATTCCAAAAATCACCATAGATAAGCCAAGGAATAACTAAAAGGAAGACAAATGGCAAGTAAGGCTCTTCTAGCATCAGCACCTTCTGTCATAGTCTGTGCTCCTGAGCTAGAGTATGCAGAAGAGCAACTCCAGAGAGAAGGATTTGTCCTGTGATAGAAGCTCACATCTGCAAACCCTGCGTCCTGGGCTTGGAGGCAGCAGGACCTATGTAAGTTCAAGACCAATCAGGGTGAGAGGCTGAGGCCCTGTCTCAAGAAACCAACACAAAGACAGTAAAGTACCTGTTTCAGCAGCCTCTGCGAGACTGGCCCCTTTGAGGGGGGAGCCACAAATGGCCCTTTCTTACTGGCCGAAGCATTGTTGGTGTAGATTTGGCCCAAGCCTGTCCTCTCTCCCCTGCATTTCCTCACTGTCTCCGCAGAGCTCCCTCCTCGTTTCTCCCCTGCTTTCCATGGATGCAGTCTAGCCCCCCCCCAGGTTCTCTACTCCCCCAGAGGCAAGAAGTGCTGAGAGGGACCCAGCTCACTCTAAGTATTGAAGCTGAACTGAAAGCACATCCCTTGGGAAAGACCCCACTGCAAAGTCAGCCATGGAAGCAAGACTTTGAACACCCATTGTTTCTTTGCTTTTGATCTTCTGTGACAGAAAACCTTGATCCAGAATGTTTTTCCATGTCGAAGTTTGTCATTGCATGGTGCTAACATCCCGGCATATCCCTCAATGAGCTATTTGTTGAGAGCCCTTTCTTTCTGATTGCCGAGTCTGGAAACAGTGGGTTTCTTCAGCAGGGCACATTTGTGTGTGGGGAGCCCTTTGTGCCTTCATTGGCCTGGTTGTATGTGGAAAAAAAAAAAAAAAAGACCATATTCTTAAAATACAGAACTGACTGCGAGGAATAAAAAGCGAGAGAATCCAGTTATGCCCTTCATCTTCCTAGACACTGTGCAACTTTGAGTCACCAACACAGGGCTTTAGAGGGAACTGACCGAGATCTACTGCTAGTAAAGAATAGACCCAAGAGCTGAGCCGCCCGGCTGCTGCAGTGTCTATATGCCTGACGTTGTTACACCTCTACACCACTGCATTCATCAGGCCCTAGAGTAGAGTTGGGTGTGTGCCTGTGTGTGCGTGCCTGTGTGTATAATGAAAAGTGAGGCTAGAGAGATTGCTCGGTGGTTAAATTGCTTGCCATGGAGTATCAAGACTGGACTTCAGATCCTCAGAACACGTGGAGGCTGCTGGGCCTCGTGGCCATCAGTAACTCCACCTCAGAAAGTGGAGACAAGGGCTCTCCAGAGCAAGCCAGAGAGACCACACCGGCGAGCTCTGCAGTTCACTGAGACACCCTGACTCGGTGAATAAGGTGGAATGGAAGAGCTGTCAAGGATGGTTCCTGAAACCAACTTCAGGCTTCATGTGTGTTCACCTGCACCCACATTCACACATGCGTGTGCCTACCTAAGTGCAGCCATGCACATACAAACAAACAAACACACGTGTGTGCCTACACAAATACAGACATGCACAGACACATGAGCTCAAACAGAAAAAGACAACATTGAAAATGGAACAGTTTTCACTTTAGAGGAGACATTTACTCTGTAGACGCTCGCCGGAGTTTGGGTCTGGAAGCCTGAGGTTAGAGTTAAGGTCACACTAAGTATGTGCCTGCATAGGTCTCCTTGCACGATCTGAAAAGGACAGAAATCAAGCCAGGCATGGTGGCGCACGCCTGTGATCCTAGCACTGGGGAGGCAGAGGCAGGCAGAGCACCAAGTTCCAGGCCAGCCTGGCTACAGAGTGAGTTCCAGAGCAGCCTGCTCTACAGCATGAGCTTCAGGACAGCCAGGGCTACACAGAGAATCCCTGTCTCAGAAAACAAACAAACACAGGCAGAAACCAGTTTTTTCTGCCCACATTAGAAGCGCCTCCGGAGCACCCCTCCCCGGCCCTGAAGAGATGTGGAGGAGAGAACCAGGGCCTCCAGCTTGCTGGCCAAGCCTCCACCCTGAATCACCCCAGCACCAGGGAGCTTCTTAGCTGAGAAGAAACCAAACGGTCCCATTAAAGGAAAACCCTTCCCACACGCCTTCTGGGGCTCATTCAAAGAAAACCTGGCTGACTGCCAGGTCATGGGACAGAGTCTGCCCATGTAGATCCCCAGGCTTCCC
>NW_026591628.1:0-1691 GCF_907164565.1 Psammomys obesus | reverse complement strand
AGTTAATGAGGCGACACGTATGTGTTTCAGTTTACAACACTGTGCATCGCGGTTCTTTTCTATCGCAGGAAATGGGTTTCTGTGTTCTACACCATTAGATATTAGTTTTCTGTTGTCCTTTCAACGTAGTTAATCAGGCGACAGGTGTGTGTTTTAGTTTACAACGCTATGCTTTGTTTTCTGTTCTTTCGTTATTTACAGAGTTCTGTGCTGTAAAGTCTGAGGTATCACTTTTCTGTTTTCTTCTAAACCAAGCTAATTAGGTGACACACGTGTTTCAGTTAATAACGCTGTGCATTTCTTTTCGGTTCTTTCGCTGGAAACAGGTTTCTGTGTTCTACATCATTTGATATTAGTTTAATGTTTTCCCCTCAACATACTTAATCAAGCTACACATATGTGTTTTAGTTTACAACTCAATGAATTGTTTTCTGTTCTTTCGTTATTTACAGATTTCCGTGCTGTAAAGTCTGAGATATCACTTTTCTGTTTACTCTAAACCTAGTTAATTAGGCCACACACAAGTGTTTCAGTTAATAACGCTGTGCAATTCTTCTCGGTTCTTTGGTGGAAGCGGGTTTCTGTTTTCTACACTATCACAGATTCGTTTTCTGTTTTCCTCTCAACCTAATTAATATAGCGACACATATGCCTTATAGTTTACAATGCTTTGCTTTGCTTTTCTCTTCTTTCGTTGAAGAGATATTACTGTGCACTAGAATGTGAGATACCACTTTTCAGTTTTCTTCTAAACCTAGTTAATTAGGCGACACGCATGTGTTTCAGTTTACAACATTTTGTATTGCGTTTTTCTGTTCTATCGCTGGAAACAGGTTTCTGTGTTATACGCCATTAGATAATAGTTTTCTGTTGTCCTCTCAACGTAGTTAATCAGGCCACACGTATGTGTTTTAGTTTTCAACGGTGTGCTTTGCTTTTCTCCTCTTTCATTGAATACAAGTTTCTGTGCTATACAGTATAAGATATCACTTTTCTGTTTTCTTCTAAACCTAGTTAATTAGGCCACACACATGTGTTTCAGTTAATAACACTGTGCAATTTTCTCGGTTCTTTCTTGAAAGCGGGTTTTTCTGTTCTACGCCATCAGATATTAGTTTTCTGTTTTCCTTCTAATGTAGTTAATCAGGCGACACGTATTTGTTTCAGTTTACAATGCTGTACATTGCATTTCTGTTCTTTCCCTGGAAACTGGTTTCCGTATTGTACACCATTAGATATTAGTTTTCTGTTTTCCTCTCAACGTAGATAAGCAGGGGAAACGTATGTGTTTTACTTTACAACGGTGTGCTTTGCTTTTCTCTTCTTTCGTTGAATACAAGTTTCTCTGCTGTACAGTTTAAGATAGCACTTTTCTGTTTTCTTCTAAACCTAGTTTATTAGGCGACACACGTGTGTTTCAGTTTACAATGCTGTGCATTTCTTTTCGGTTCTTTCGCTGGAAACGGGTTTCTGTGTCCTACACCATCTGATATTAGTTTTCTGTTTTCCTTTCAACGTAGTTAAACAGGCGACACGTATGTGTTTTAGTTTAAAACGCTATGCTCTGTTTTCTGTTCTTTCGTTATTTACAGATTTCTGTGCTGTAATGTCTGAGATGTCACTTTTCTGTTTTCCTCTCAACGTAGTTAATGAGGCGACACGTATGTGTTTCAGTTTACAACACTGTGCAT
>NW_026591627.1:0-1815 GCF_907164565.1 Psammomys obesus | reverse complement strand
AAAAAAAAAAAGTACATAATAAAATTGAGCTGAGGCTAAAGACTCTTGGGTTGAACTTTCCCTAAATACTGTACTGCTGCTGGCCTGGATAAGTATCTTGGACAGGACTCAAGTAACAATTCTATAACCTTCTGTGCCAGCTGCCCTGACTGCCAGTCCCTCTTATGACTGACTTATGTGGGTGAGGCACAGGTTTGGGCTTTTTCTTGTTTAACTAAGCGTGCAAGCAGGGAGAGTCTATGGCTAAAGTACAGCCTCCAGGGAGTCTCTGTCTCCTGAGGGGCAAGATTATTATTACCTGTCAGCAATGAGGACTGGATGCTGGAGCAAAACCCAACTTTGATATTGGGCAATAAAGCTAATGGACAGGGGTAAGTATGTGCAGAAAGTAGTGAGGGTACACCAGTCAGAAGACTCCTGGGATGTGTCACATCCCCAAAGCAGGTGGGGCATCTGCTCAATTAGGAAGCCTAGACAGGCAGCTACAGAACCCAGCTCTTTGTAAAGTGGTTTCAGGTTCAGGGACTTCATCCAAAGCAGGTCCCTTCTTAGAGAAATCCCAGCCTCCCCAAAGCAAGTGTCTTTCTGATGCTAAGAAGTCAGCCTTACACATTTCAAAAGCATTCTTATTTTCTCTGCAGATTACTCAATTTTCTACTTCCTCCTGCTTTCCATTTATATTGTCCCAACTTTCAGGAGGATAATATTTTGACACATTAGCAAACAATTAAAATGCTACAAGCAGTCATGACAAATTATGGGTGAAACTGGGCCTCTTCCTGCTGGTCTAGGTGCAAGGACACCTCATTAATCTGGATTCCACTGAGGCAGTAGAAAAATTGGGAATTGGGATGCTGGGGGTTACACCTGGCTACCAGGAGCCATGTAGGTTGACAACTCTCCTGCCAGGGCTCAGGGTTCCCAGTTACATGAGAACACACTGGAAGGGCCTGAAGCCAAAAGCTGAGAAGGGCAGAGGCCATACCCATGAAGACCTGGGTGGGGCTTGGGATTAGGAAGTTGCAAATTTTAAACACAAGCTAGAAGGAACAAGTCAATTTTTTTTTCTTTTAAAATTCTGTAACATTGTGATAATACCTTTTAATTTTAGAAAGTAATGTGAGTATAGGGAAACAGTCTTTGTCAGCTACTTTTCCACCCAAGAATAATTAATACATCAATGCCACCTAGAAGCCATTTACTGTACACACTCAGAGTGTTTTAGAAAAATATTCATCATCTCATTTAACATTTACAATAATCTCTATTGTGTGTGTGAAGGCGCCAGGGACTAGAGCTGTACAGTGAGGCTGAAGAAGACTGAAAATGCAGATTCACAGAGAGTGATGAGAGCTCACTTATGGAGGCTGACTTTGCTCTTGGAATGCCTTTAAGGCAAAGGAAGGGGTCTGGGTCACCCCGGTACCGGGAACTTCCTTCTCAAGATGGCAGCAGGCCCTCACCCGTGAAAGCCCTGTCTGTGTCCAGAGGCCTCAAGCAGGCCCTGTTACACATCAACTGGATATTATTGCTCTAAAAGTAAGATATACATTACAGAATTTACCATTTTAACCATCTTTTAAAAATGCTTTAGAACACCCACATGGAACCATTACCACTTTTTAAAATATCCGGTTCCATGGCACTAAGTCCACTCACATCTTTGTGAGACTCACTATGTTTTCTGCTCTCTGCTATGGAAATGCCCAAACATTCCCACAAGGAAGAACAAGTCAGAATAGCCTCCTGCCAGGCAGCTTTAGCAACTACACACACACACACACACACACACACACACACACACACACACACACA
>NW_026591626.1:0-2795 GCF_907164565.1 Psammomys obesus | reverse complement strand
GCCATGGGTCAAAGTACATGGATTGTTTTGTTGGTGGTGGTTTTTTTTATGGTTTTTTTTTTTCCTTTGCCCATTTATAGATGGTTTGGTAGACATTGAGAATAAAGTCAGGCAAGCAGTCACCACAATTACAGAGGTGTACCTATGGAGTACAGGAGAAAGAAATGGTTGGGACACTAGTTTAACCATAGGGTATGAGAAATTGATACAACTTGTCACTGTGTCTAGATTTAGCAAAAAAAAAAAGAGTGTTTTAGTGTGCTTTCTATGATAAACACCACGACCAAAAGCAAATTAGGAAGGAAAGGGTTTATTTCAGCTCACCATTCGTAGTCCATCATGGAGGAAAACCAGGGCTAGAATTCAAGGCAGGAACGTTGAGGCAGGAACAAAAGCAGAGACCGTGGAGGAACACTGCTTACTGGCTTGTTCCACACCGCTGGCCCTTCTAGCTTTCTTATACAACCCAAGCCCACCTGCCCACGGTAGACGAGGCCTTCCTACATCCATCAGCAATGAATCAGCACCAGGCCATTCTGATAAAGGCAATCTCTCAATTGAGATGCGCTCGCCCAGGTTTGTCTCAGGTCGCCAAACATTAACCAGCACAGCCAAGGGCTTATGAATACGTTTTCAGCGTTCACTCCCAACTAGGGAGTTCACAGCACTTACTGCCAAATACTGGACACCATACTCACAGGAACAAAAGTTCACATGGAGCATTCACAGTTGCACGTGCTCATGCTTAATGGTCTCCAGTAGCTTGCAGGCTATCTTGATGCCTACAGTGAGCCAACTGTAGAGCAAACATCTGTTTCCATCTTTTGACTGGTTGAGATGACAGAATCACTCCACAGAAAGGCAGCTGATAAATGGATGAGGAAGAAGCTCCGTAAACAAAATGTTTGCCTCACAAGCACGAGGAACTGAGTTCAATACCCAAATCCCACGTAAGAAGATGGGTGTGCCGATACAAGCTTGTAATCCCAGAGTTTGTGAAGTGGAGACAGGTGGAACTCTGGGGCTTGCTGACTAACCAGGATGACTGAGATTGACTTCTGGACTCCACACTCATGTGCACATGTATGCAGCAGACACACACAGAGACAGAAAGACAGACACTGAGAGACAGAGACAGAGACAAAGAGATATACAAAAGTACAGAGACAGACAGAAAAAAAAGAGATAGAGAACTACTTTAGGTAAGGCATTTATAACTGGGTGTGACTAGAATTATGATATTTATCCCTTGCACATGAATAAGAATGATTATGAAAATGTAACCAAATGAATGCAAGGTCTTCAAGTCTGTATATGACTCCTGTCTCTCAAAAGGATGAAGTTGCAAATAGATGAGCAAATGTTCAAGAGAATTAGTGTAAAGGAAGAAGAAGAAATTGCCAAGCCACCTCCTCTGGCTCTTTAAGTGCTGCAACAGCTCCTCCCTACCGTGCTGTGCTGTCATCTAGGCTGAAGGTCATTGTGTTCACACTGTGTCACAGAATCAGGTTTGTGTATGTGTGTAGCAAATGTGTGCCCCATGCAAAAGGCTGATATTTAACCACGTATCCAAGATCAGTCACATGGGAGTCCTCACTTTCCACTGAAGCCCTAATGAGGAAGGGCCAAACAACAGGGCCAAGCCTGCCACAAGTCAGCAGGGACACCTTCTTGCAAAGCTAGTGTCGAAAGCGGCAGATTGTGTCTTCACTACGAGAGTCTGAATAGATTCGCCTCAGTATTAAAGCTTTGTCTTTCTCCTTTAACAGCCATTCATTTGGTCACTTGTGGCCAGTGGATGAAGAAACAGAGAGCAGTTAGCATCTGTCTCCCAGCTGCCCAATGGAGATATTTTCTCCAGATTTCTAGGTGAGTTTCTCAGCCAGCACCCTTGCAAGGGAAGCAGGTCCTTCACGCCTCAGGCATCAGGGATACAAGGCCTCCATAGTATTTTTGAAAAGGCAGTATCGCCCACTGACGATAAAGGGGCATTCACAGTGGGCAAAGACATTCCACGGAAAGGGGTGGGGCTGGGCTACCATGGCAGGCTGAGCACCGACTTTGCAGATGGATTGCTTTTTTCCATGTCTCTGGACTTGAGCAGGTGCCAACGTAGCTACTGCCTTTAGGAGACACCCATAGGCCAAGATAGCAAGCCCCCAGCTTTTCCATGGAATTTAGCAGCAGCTACCAGGGGCGTCATCACAGAGCATTCATTTTTTCCCTCGCCTGGTTTCCCACATTCTGTGACCACCTCGGTTTGTGCCAGGGAAAATAGCGAAAGCCTAGGTAAACGAAGGGAACCCAGTATTCACCAGTCTGGCCTTAAAATAGCTGATGGACCGCCCCCAGCCCAGAGAGTACAAAAGCTCTGACTGTAGCTAGTATGTTCAGGGAACCACCCAGCATACCCCAAGGGCTCACCCCATCCCCTGAAAGCCTGAGAGTGGACAGCAAGGGAGCCAGGCTTTCTGCTGCCTCATTCCAGGGGGGCCCCTGGGACTTAGGTGAATATTAATGAACATTAAGTAGCCAGATACAAACCATTCTGAGCCAGTGGGCAGGGTGGGGACATTGGCAAAGAGTATGTCTGGGGTGGGGTAAAGCATTGGGCACAGCAAATGTGGAGAGCTGGGAGGAAGGTGTTCTTGGAGGAGAGAGAAAGCCTGAAAGTCACAGAGTGTGTCCCAGAACAGAGAAGGGAAGCATCTCCTTCCCCACTCCTGGGCAGCCTGGGCAGATCTAGAAGCTGCTGCTGCTGCTGCTGCTGCTGCTGCTGCTGCTGCTGCTGCTGC
>NW_026591625.1:0-8071 GCF_907164565.1 Psammomys obesus | reverse complement strand
AAAGAAAGAAAGAAAGAAAGAAAGAAAGAAAGAAAGAAAGAAAGAAATGTTTATTTAAATAAATGTTTATTTATTTCAACTCTGAAAACAATACAACTTGCTAACATTTTTTTATTGCTCTTCAGAGTATTTGGGGACTATTTTGAAAATGATATAAATCATACTTGTGTTATTCCTATATATATTTTAAAATATATATTAACTGCAGCATATCTTATTAACCACTGGCATAATCCTAACATAATAATCCCAAGATAAAGAGTGTCATAAATGGTTTAATAAGAACATATGGTGGGGGAAATTGGTAGAATCAAGCCTTTGAAGCATGGTTTTATTTCTCAAAAACAGAGCCATAAAAGGCAGTAGAATATGAAGACAGATTGGGCAAAGCAATGCCTCCTCACTATTGAGAGGCCAGGCCCTTCTTTAGTCATAGGGAAATGAGACTTCTTTCTCTCAAATAACCTATGCACCAGCAAAGAGGCCAACCAGGCCTGGGACTCTAAGTCAGAGAGAGTGGACAAGTGCTAAGGGGCGGTCACAGGAGCAATAGTGTACCCTGCCAGGAGAGTTCACTTGGCTTGACAATGGTGAGTGACAGGTATTTTGAGATAGCCCACAGCAGACATTTTCAATTAGCTCCATGAGCTTAGCATTAGGCAAGAGAACTGTGTTATGCCCTGTTACATATCCAGATGTGTTCCTATGAAGATTGTAGAATGTCTTCCTTAGAATATCATCATAAATAAGAAGGATATTAAGGGTCTGTGACTATTTTCCACATGCATGGAAGCCACATTTGTGAACACCAAGCATAGATACTGTGTTGAGTCCTGTCACCTAGCAGCAGGAAAGGCTGGTCTCATACCACTGTGGGGCCTATAGACACTATGTGCCCTAACTTGTGGCACCTGTGGCACTGAGAATCAGGTCACTCTGCTGCCTGGCGGGGGTGGGAAGTTCATTGTGCATAACTTGTTTCAGTAGTAGTACAGCTGGCCTCTACTCTCCAAGCCACCCCAGATAAGGACTGCAGTGCTAGGTAGACAGAAATCTCTGGTCTTCACTCCCACTTCCATTTAATGGTCTGTGCCAAAGTCCCTCATCAGAAATCCAGCATGATTATAAATCCAGAGCTAATAGGGGTGATGGCCCTTCCCTCAGGACCCTGCAGTTTACAGAGAAGCTTACACAAGAGGAAGATGGTCTCCCTGCTGGGAGAGGCCTCCCAATGGGTACAAGAACCACTGAGTTTGTCGAACTTCTGATTTATCAATGACACACCTATACATTTGTTTACCTGCCAGAAAGCAAAGGCAGTTAACTTCTTCACAGGGTCACCAAAAACATTTCTATGATCTCCCATGATGCATTGCCACTCTGACTAGTGGCTGGGTTTGAGATGGTGTCAAGGGCAATTAGTCCTCTATCTCATTCTGGTGCCACTTGGAAAGAGCTCATCTATAGGAAGAATCAGCTGGGCCTAATCTGCAGACTCAAGGAGGAACCACTGATTTAGAAATCATAAAGGACAAAGCTACGATAAAGGAACATGAGTGTCCACTCGCCGTGCCCTCCTTTACATCAAATTAGGTAGGGCTTTAATGGCAGACCCCAGTCAGATCAGAATGGATTTCCTCTATGGAGAGTGGACAGATCAGTTCATAGTTGAAAGAGGGATGTGTCAAATAAAACAGAAGTCTCAGTCTAATGACAGTGACCTTTGCTTCAACTCTCTGAGGAAAAGAATAACAGTCTCTGAAAGAATGTGATTAGATATCATTAACTTGAAAAAATAAATTACATAGGTCATTTTTTTTTTCTTTTGAAATGAACATTTGAAGTGGAAAGCTAGTCTACTGTGAAATCACCAGGTAGACTAGTGGAGCAAAGGAAGGCAAAAGTGAGTTATCTTTTTTTTCTTTCTTTCTTTCTTTCTTTCTTTCTTTCTTTCTTTCTTTCTTTCTTTCTTTCCTTCTTCTTCTTCTTCTTCTTCTTCTTCTTCTTCTTCTTCTTCTTCTTTTTGTGTGTGAATATACAAAATAGTGGGTTTCATTATAACATTTACTTTACTGGCTCTTTTATAGCCCAGCTGACCTCAAACTTACTCTATAGTCAATCGTGAGCTTGGACTCCTAATCCTCCTGCCTCTTAGAGCTGAGATTATAGGCATGCAACCACCATGCTTAGCTTCTGTGAGAACTCAACCAGGGCTTCCTGTAACTGGGAAAACAGTCCACCAACTGAGCCGCAACCCCAGCCATTAAAATATTTTGATAAATATGTATCATTATAGCTTTCTTATATTCTATCCCCACTTCCCTCTCCCCTCTCCTTTTAATGATCCTAGCCCAGTCACCAAATAGTCTCCCTTCTGCCTTCAAGTCACACACACACACACACACACACACACACACACACACACACACACTTGCAAGTTGAACATATATTTAAATCCAGATAAAGGTGGATTATCGTTAAACCACCTGATTGTCCTCATTTCCCCTGATCCCTCCTCCCTCCCAAACCATCCCCTGCTGTCATTTATCAAGACTGGCCTGATCCTGTGGAATTCCTCTCATTTTTCATGAGGGCTTTGACCTCCAGCAACCTCACGAGCAAGGCCCAACCTGGGAGAGCACTCTCGCCAGGCTAGGGGCGGGGGAGGAAGCAATCGATGTGCTAGGATTTTCCCACACTTAAGAGATCAATTTTATCAGTATTTGGACATTGGGTGTCAAGGCTGGTCAGATGGAAGCCAAAGGCTGAAGATGGAACTGGGGGGGAGGGGAGAGGAATGATTCCAACAGTCTGCTGCAAAGCTTCAATCACAGTATCTTCCTGGATGGTGCTCTAAGGGACGCTTCATTCAGAGGTAACTTCGGCCCCCACTCAGATTTGAAAAAGACTCCAGTAAAGTCTCCAGTACGCTCTCTTTATGTCCTGGGGAACACACAGAAAGAGGAATTGCTTCTAGACAACAGCAGGTACCAATAGCCTTGAGCTCGGCCTTGGTGATTATCCTGAGATTGTTCAGGCAGGTGCCCTGTCTCCCAATTAGCATGTTTCTTTATCCCAGTAATGCCTTGCTGTTCCCTTGGCTGTTCTCAGGACAGTGACGAGAACTGCTTTCATCAGAGGTGAACGGAAGGTGAAACCCAAACCAGTCCGGCTGCTGGCTGGGAGCATGTCTGAGCAAGGAGGCCGCCGTGGTGAAGACCCCAGCTCCTTCATTCTTCCCTCCTACTGTGCCATTGTCAACTGCTACTCCTCTACATCTCAGGGCCTCAATTATAGCGATTGACTTTTCCAAGGTTTCCCTCTGGGGAGAAGGGCTAAGCAACTTTATAAAGCTGCCCCTGGTGGCCCCTCAACTCTGATCCCAGTGTTGGGAGCAGAGTGAGTTGTGAGACACATTTCTGACAACTGAGCTCCCCTGAGGCTGAGGTATCTCCACCTCACTTGTCTTTACAGCTCTAAGTGCCAGGAGGCACCGTAGATTGCACATACTAGACACACCATAATCGTCGCTAAGTGTGCGGAGCTGTAGATTTCTTATTATCAAAGTGCTTGCCTTGCGAGGATAAGGACTTGAGTTCACTCCCTAAGAACCCATCTTAATAAAAAAATAAATAATTTTTAAAAAGCATGAGGGCATGTGAGCAGTCAGTGCTGGCAAGGCAGAGAGACAGGTAGAGCGTGGGCTCACAGAACAGCCAGGTTAGCTAAATTTCGTGTTACAAGTCCATGAGAGACCCTGGCTCAAATCACCGGTAGACAGCACCTGAAGAAGACCAGCCAAGGTTCTCTCTCTCTCTCTCTCTCTCTCTCTCTCTCTCTCTCTCATACACACACACACAACATACCCCCCAAATACAGTTGTTGGTTTTCTTTTCCACCTGACCGCTGCCTGCAGTCTCACCCAGCCACTCTGCAGTGTCTAGTAACTACACAGCTGGATGAGGGGCCCAGCCATCACCACCCACAGCTCTGCATTCTGCAATCGCTCCCTTCCCACACCAACCTACTCTGTCTGCCCCAAGCAAGAAAGCTAAGCAAACGAAAGAGGGCCTAGGGAACTCCAGTCCCAGTGACTCAGATGCCAGCTCACTCACGGCCATAAATCTATGACCTATGGACTTCACATTAATTCAGCCTCTTCCTGATAGCAGGTGTCAGCAAGAATGGCCCATTCTCTGGTGACCACAAGTGTCCTGCATATCTGTCTTAGGTAGTAAGCAATTGTTTCCCAGCCCTGAAACTTCCCAGACTCTCCTTTGGGGTGCTAAGAGGAATTCAGAGAATTGTTTTGTTTTTTGTTTTTTTCTTCCTTGCTGGCTGCTTTCTGACTGATTCTGACAGCAAGGGCTGGGGGCTGGATGGACTGAAATTGGAAGGGAAAGCCCAGGCTTTAACCAGCCTCTGTGGTTAAAGCTCTTGCTGTGCAAATGTAGCCTCGAGTTTGGATCCCCGGAACCACTGACTGGCTCAGGGGTGTGGTGGCCCACCTGTAGTTCCATCCTCATGAGAGGGCAGGGGATCCTCAGAGGAAACTGGCAAAGATCAAACATATCAGCAAGCTCTGGGCTTTCCTGGAGGACTCTGCCTCGATGAATAAGGTAGACAAGTGGCAGAGGATGATTCCCAACATTAGCCTCAGGCCTCTACATGTGCATGTGCTCACACATCCACATACATGCAAAGCAATGTATGCACAAGCACAGCACACACATGAGAAAGGAAAGAAAAGTAGACAGCAGAAGGGAGAGTGTATTCGTGTCTTGAGTTTTCCTCAGCATTCCCATCCGCAACCCCAACTCCCATCAACGTTACCCCACAGCAGTAGGCAGATGAAGCCTCCATCTCCCTGTGCCATCCTCACAGTGATTTCTCCAAGATATAAGCTCCAGAAAGCAACATGGCTTCCTCAGAAGCTCCTGAGAACTGCAACTCTGAGCCTCTCTCTGAGACCCTGAGATGGTATCAGATAAATTTCTCAACCCCCTTGGAAGTTTCTACCCCAGGGACTTAGCACCTTTCCAGTGATTACTGTGTAGATCCCAAGGGCCCCAGTGGCTCTTCTGGCTCCTTGGTTCTACTGTGAGTTCTCCCTGCAACAACTCATTGTTACCATTTCAGTTTCTCAGCCAGCCAGCACTTCTCTGAGCAGTTCCCTCTGCCAATCTCCCTCTGTTGAAATGACTGGAGTGGTTTTGGTTTTCCTGCCTGAACCCCTCTGCCTATTTCTCTGTTCAAAACAATCACTTCCGCCTGTCACCTAGTGGAGAAGCCTGAGGATGGACTCAATATCAAGCTGGGTTGAATCTCCACGGGCCCGGCCTTCACCGATTACACCAGAAATAGTTGATATTTGTGAAAGTGTCACACCTTGACAGGAAGAGGTTGGAATCCACCACTTCCTGTATTGATAAGAGGACCATCGCCTCTTGCGTAGGGTCCATTTCTGATGTTGCAATGGCAGTGTGTGTTGCACACGAGAGAAGTGTGTGTTGGGAGGTTGCAGATGCTGAAGAAAGGGAAGGAAGTAGGGTGAGGGGTGTAAGTGGGGCAAGGAGAAGAATATCTTTTTTTTTTTAACATTTGGAGTCATGCCACAGTGTTATATTCCTGTGAAGAGTGGCTAGATCAGGAAGAAGCTTGATGGATTAGCGGAAAGTGGGGGTGGAGAAAGAGGCGGCACCATCATTGGCTAAAATTGGCCCCAAACAGATTTCCTGATTGTTCTGCCAATTGGTTTTGCAATAAATTGGAGGCAATCTGGCAAAACATTCAAGCAGGGCATGGAGAGAGTGCTGGGACCAAAATAAGCAACTGTGAAGAACTTGGCAGCTTCTCATTGGCTGCTTCAAAAGTGAGTAATGAGACACCGAGTTGAGAGTTACTTCTCTTATACGTTGATATAATGAAAATTATGAAGTGACAAGTTTTGCCCCTAAAACCTGAGAGGCAGGTATCAAAAAGCTTTGTAGAGAACTGTCATCTACGACACACGCACTTTCGGTTTTGAGGGAGTGAGTTTATGAAGTATACGTCAAGCAGAAGTAAAAGAGTAAATAACAACGAGCAGATAGAGAGAAGCCACGTCAGGTACCCTCGACACCCAGCGTGTAGCAGAGAAGACTGGAGAATAGCCCTGACGAAGTGAGCAGAAAGAAACATGGGCAGATCAGAAAATTAGAAACGGTCAGCAGATACTGTCAGGGAAAAACCCTGTTGAAGCAGCAAGCTGAAGTTTTCCATCAAAAGAATCCTGGATGGAGAGCAATATCCCGTTGGTTGTGTCCAAGGGGGAAAAAATAGTAATAAATGACATTATCAAATTGAGCCCTCAACAATCACGCAGCAGAAGTGGGGGCTGGGGAGGCTAAGGCCATCAGCTGGAGCCCCATTTAAGAGAGTCCCAAGCAGAGAGTCCACTCCACTTCATCCTATCTTTGGCTGAGCTTCTGGCACCTCAGTCCCTTGGCAGCCATTTTGATAACATGGAGTAACAGTAGTAACTGGCTTTGGGAATGTTCTACCTTCTAGCAGCTCTCAAAGGAACCATGTTTTAATTTCCACTACTTGGTATTTTTTTTTTCTCCTCCTGATTACATAGCCAGAGAGTTGGCCTGACTCAGGACAAGGAGTTTTGAAGAGTACTTGATATAAGCATGGTTGGGTCTGAAATGAGGGGGTAAGGAAGGAGAGTCCCACTTCCAGAGGCATCTTCTCCATTGGCTCAAACAGCTTGTGACACTTTACCAATGTAACATACATTACAAATAGAGGGTCCACTTATGAAGCAAGATGCAGAATAAAGTCAAATGTTTAAGATGACATAGCATAAAATCAGTGTATTGAGGTGACTGGATTTAGCCCACAAAATTCTACAAGAAACTTTGAAATCCTGGCAGAAGCTAGGAAGATTTTCTGGATTTGATTTTTTTTCTTTGTTTGTTTTAGTTATGTTTTGTGTTTTGTTTTAAGAAAGAACTACCCCTGATGCTAGTTTTCTTGGATTATTATCTGTGAACACATAGAGATTCTGAACAGCTTGTGTGCCATGAACCCTTTTGATAATTTGATGATTCCAATGTGTAAGCTCAAATGTATAGGATTATGATGATGGAGTATAATGAAATTCAATTGCACAAACACTTAGAAAATAAGACTGTAGCACTTAGCGTTGCCTTGTCATTAATATTAATCCAGAGACCAAGGTTCTTCCTTGAATCAGGCACACTTGACACTTTCCAAATGCAGCACCATGCTGTTACCTACAAGGTTCACACTCGCAAATTACAAAGTCGAGGTTCACATACACACACACATAATGTTCTAAGAACACCTACAGAATGTGCTGGCCACACTCAGGGCTCTCCTTGGCTGTCTGCAGCTCATCGGCTGTGAAGCACAAGACCATGTGAGTACATTTACTTAGACAGGACTGTGCCAGCCATGCGTAACTTCACTGAGAGCAGACAGTGTGACCTGACCAGTGTCTAAGGAGGAAAACACTTAAAAGGCTGGAACACAAAAGCATGAAGTCAGAGTAATGAGGAAAAAAGCTGGTAACTCACCAGTTAACCACTGGCCATGTTTTAGTAACCTAAGAATATTTTTTGTCGAATTAATGATTTCATGTTCTTTATGATTAAAATACCTATTTATGAGGCAGTCTTTTGGAAAGCACTAGGTTATGTCAATCTAAAGAGAAAAAAAAGTCTAAAAATGTCTGCAGCTAACAAGATTGTGCAACAGAAAAATAGGTTTGCTACCAAGACAAGCTAGTGGATCCCAGGACCCACATGGAAGGACAAAAGTGACGTCTGCACTCTATCTGCTGATTTTCACACATCTGACAGAGAATGTACATAAGCTTGTGCTCTCATACACAGAGATAGATAATAATAATGATGATAGATAATGATAATGAAGATAGATCATAAATAAATGATGATGAAGAAGATTGATGATGATGATAGATGATAGATGATGATGATGATGATGATGATGAAGATAGATAGATAGATAGATAGATAGATAGATAGATAGATAGATAGATGTG
>NW_026591624.1:0-26306 GCF_907164565.1 Psammomys obesus | reverse complement strand
GCTGCTGCTGCTGCTGCTGCTGCTGCTGCTGCTGCTGCTGCTGCTGCTGCTGTCACAGGCTATGTCTTCTAGATAGAGTGAACATAGCAAAGACAAAGAGGCTAGGAGTTGGTGATAATTACTTTTAATTGTCAGCCAACTTGTCATAGCCTATAATCACCCAGACAGTGAGTACCAAATTAAGGAATTACCTAGATCAGGTCGGCCTACTGGCGTGTCAGTGAGGGATGGGTCAGGGGTTGTCTTTATTGTTAAATTACCCAACCCACTATGGGCAGCACCACACCCTAGGCTTGTCCCTGAGATGTCTAAGAGCAAAGACATCTGGGAAGCAAGCAAGGACCCATGTGTTTATTCTTTTCGGCTCCTGACTGGGGGGTGTACATGAGTGGCTGCTTAAGTTCCTGACTTAACTTCTCCCAAAATAATGGACAGTAACTTGGTGTTGTAAGTTAAAATAAACCCTTTCCTTCCTCCATGTTTCTTTTGGTCAAGGGTTTTTGTTTTTTGGTTTGTTTTGTTTGATTTTTTTTTTCCTGTCAGCAGTAGAAATGTAGGTCAGACAGGGAAAGACAAGGGGAGAAAACACTGTGACTGAGAAAAGGGAAGAGTATACCATACACAAGCTTTTAATGTCTTCTAAAAGAGCTGTTCTAGGGAAGTTGCCTGCTTTGGAAAACAAATATTCCAAGCCCCCAGTGAAATCTGAATTTCAGATCAACACGGAAATATTCTTTTCAAAATAAAGACGGCCTGCGAAGCATTTACTACAGGTGGCATAAGGGTAAGTACATCCCATGCAACATTTAGAAATACTAAAATAAATAACAACAGCATCACATAACGTTAGCTGAAATCTAACATTCTTATTTTGAATTTTCAGATATAAAAATGTCTGGGTATAAATATATCCCATGCATTATTTCCTTAGGATAAGAATGTAACATGCACTCTTTGGACATACCTATAGTATCTGAAATAAAATTTGATAATGTTAACTGGGATGTAACATTTGGTCAAACTTGAATTCAATCAAAATAAGTTTTGGTCTAAGTAAGTCACAGGCAATGCAATATCTGATGTAGCACAGCCGGTGTTTACCTTTAACTTGAGTGTGAGTAGCTTTGCGATGCTTTTCTGAACTTCCCTCTCTCCCACAACTTTTCCTCCTCACTATGCGTGACATTGCTCTGTAACATTCACCGAAAGACCTGATAGCCAGGACATGTGTGTGTTCTCTGTAATCAAACCATGCTGGCTTCACCTACTATTAGTTGTGTGCTCTTAGGCAAGTAATTTGACCACACATCCCTAAACATTCTCATCTGTTTGGTAAGTGAAATGATAATTTCTTAAATTGGACGTGATAAGGAAACAATATAAGTAAATAATTTTTAGGTGCATGGCAAGTACTCGGTCAATAAGCGCTGTCCTTATTTATTAGTGTTGCCACTAGTGTTAGATGCTTGGGGAGTAAGGAAGAGTGGCAGAAACAAGTGGGCCCGTGGGTGCTGAGGCAGGCTGAGCCAACACAAGGCTTCTTCTGCCAACTGTCTGACCTTTCTGTTGGGTTACAATATTCCTTCCAATTCCAAAATCCCATATTCTAAAACGATGAAATGGATGAGAACCCAATGGGATAAAACCATGCTTACAGACCGACCAAAATTGACTAACGGGATTAGAAAGTGAAAGTGTCCACTGCACTCTTGAACTCACACTCACAGCAGTGTGCTTACACACACAGAGGGCATTTTGGCCCACCATATCCACTTCTGGAGGCGGGAGGAACTCATGAGGCCTGACGCCTCCCGAAGGATTTACCCACAGGTGATTGATGGGAGAGAGACGTTTTCTTCAATTGTATAGCTACTAGTAAAGTTGCACATATTCTTGTAAATAACCCTAATGAAACTCACTGGAGCATACAGAGAGAGAGAAAGGGGAGAAAGAGACACAAGCAGACTGAGATGAAAGTACAAAAGGGACGAATTGAGATGAGAAAAGGGTCACAAGAAATGAGAGAATGCAAGAGAGGAAAATGGGATGAATGTGATCAAAATACATATAGATGCATATAAGGAAAATCGCTATATAAATCAATATCTACTGGTTTTTAAAAGAAAAAAATTAGTAAATGTGGAAAGAAGGTCGTTGACTAGATTTTTTTTTTAAAGCTTATCTCCACATGAGATGTAACTGGTCTCAGTTTCTTGTGGTCATGGTCTGAGAAAGTCCACATTTGCAGAGACTAAAGGAAAGACCATGACATTGGACTAGAGGAACCTGGTGCCCCTCCCCAAATTCATAGGTTGTATTCCTAACCTTCGAGGTGATGCTGTCAGGAGGTGGGGCTCTTGAGAGACGAGTCTCAGCACCTCAGATGAGGATTTGCACTCTCATTGCAAAGGTTCTCAAATGACCTCCTCACCCCTCCTGCGACATGAGGATACAGAGAGAAGGTGTTATTCATGAACTTCAAGTTTTCAGCAGAAATTGAACCTACCCATGTCTTAATCTGGCACTTTCTACCTCCACGACTCTGAAAATCAATGCATATTGCTTATGAGCTACCCAGACTATGGGATTTTTGTCAAAACATCACAAAGAAACTAAAAATGCCCAGTGTAATTCCAGGATGGCCAAGCAGCAAGGTCTTCCCTGCTTCAGGCAAGTCTGATGGGGTAGAAGATGCTGTAGATGGGAATCCATGTTGACGGAGGAAATAGATTACAACTGGTGGATCATGAGACACTTCTCCAAGCATCCTCAAGTCACAACACAACAGACTTCGATAGAAAGCTTGAGAGGCCATCTTACTACTGGACACTTCACCTGTGCCTCGCCTAGATCTGTCGAAATTCAAGGGAGCGCCAGCCAGCACCTCAGGGTAGTCACATTCCCAACAGCCACCACTCCTTCTGTGACCCAGAGCCACTCAGATGGGCTTTTCAATGATGTTGGATAGTTTCATGTCTTGATAGCTATTTCTCACTAGCTCTGAGAAATCCTCCCTTAGTCCCCAAAATAATATCTGTGGATATGCTTTTACTCTGAGGAAAGGATATAAGTACCAATTAGTCAGAGTAAGCAGATTGCTCTATGTTTTATAGCAACTTCCTTCTACAGGAAGAGATGGGGAAGAGGCTGTGAGATTCAGAAACTAACTAAACCTCACAAGTTCCAGAAAGCCAAAACTTACAAGATCCTGGAGGTCCTTTCCCAAGGAGATGGAAGCAGAAATGACTGCTCCGGAGAGGATGCTCTGATTAGCCCAAGTGCCTGGAGGAAACTCTCCACCCTCTCCAGATGCAGACAAGCCATGCATAGTTCCAGGGATGCAGCTTTTGCCACTCATTGCCCACTCTGAAGTTGGCTTTTCAGTGATGCAGCCGCTTCTACATCATCCATAAGTAACCTCCCACCTACCCCCCTGTAACTAACCCCAATATGCTCCTTGGTTCTCTGAGCTGGATGTTAGTCATTAGTGCCCTCTCTGGAGTGGACAGACATTTGTTCCCATATCCCCATAAAAAAAATCTCACACAACCTCCCACATCACACAACATCATCATGGGCTATGCTTTCCCATAGCATGGGCTGGGAGGCAGCTGAGGAGGAAGAGGGCGGTCAGGAATTCAAACTACACATAGGGAATCAGGAACCTTTGGGAGAATTATGTAATAAACAGAAAATACAATCTTTTAGCCTGGCACATTCATAAAAACACACTGAAACCAAATTCATCCTTTAATGACTCAAGAGGCTAAACACAGCCACACCCAGTTACAAGATAGAGGGAGTATACTTAGGCTGAAGTGGTGATAAAAAAAAGTCACACAGACCCGGGTATAGAGAGTTCAAGATCAAAGCAGTTTCTACTGAAGACTTGCTTTCTGCTTCATGGATGGCACCTTCTCTCTGTCCCCTCATGTGGTGGGAGAGGTGAGGGAGGGGGCTCTCTAGAGCCTTTGTTGTAAGAAGGCAAGTCTTGCTCATGAGGGTGATAGATAGCCCCTCTCAGAAGTCCTGTCTCCTTCCAACATTGCCATACAGCCAGAAAGTCAACACAAAGACCGTTGTTTGAAAAAGAGTAACTTAAAGGTGGAAAGCCAGACAAGGTGTGAGTTTATGGTAACTGTGTGACGTATGTCCTAGAAGAGTGAAGAATGTTTCGTGCAAAGATGTGAAGATTTTAAAGGTGTGTGGCGGAACTGGCTCGTGGGAGAGATTAGTTAAGGAGATAGATAGGGCACAGATTCAGGTATTTGGCCATAAGCCGGACTCTAGATTTCATTTCAGGTGCTCAGAGACCAAGCTGCTCAACAGTGTGCTCTCTATAGTCATCGGCTTGGGAACTGTAGCTTAAGGAGATTTACAAAAGCATTGGATGATTTACCAACTTGAAAGCATTTCTTTCACCAAACTGAAATTCTGCCTACAGCATTGTTTTCGTGGTTTACCTCTATGAACCTAAGATAGTTCACTATGCAAGAAAGGCAATATCCAACTTCATGAAATTACAATTATCTCTGCATAACCGTTCAATTTTCAGGAACTCATCTTACAGATATTCTTGAAAGTGCCCCAAGTTGTTCATATCAGTATCGTATATAAGAGCAAACTGTGGTGGTGACCTAGGTGCCTATTACAAAGGGGCTGGTTAATTCACTCATGGTAGCAACACATCCCTAAAATAAATGCAAGTTAACAAAGAAGACAAAAGTTCTTGACATTAGAACAATCCCTAAACATAAACTATGAAGATAGCATCATTTACAGCAGCCATGAAAAAAAAAAATCTATAAAATATGTCGTCAGAAAAAGAAGAAAAGACAAAATTGTTACAAATTAAAGAGGCCTTGAGGAGGCAGAAAGCAGCCTTATCAATTAAGTGTGGGTTTCCTTTAGTGACTTCTCCCAGAGACTATGGTATGAAAGGGTGAAGTAACTTGACAGTAAGTGAGCTGGCAAACTACGACCAGGTGACACAAGCGATCAATGTTATGAGAGGCAAAAGAAGTCAAACTAAAGTCTACCACTTTGATGCCTCTGAGGTCATCCTCTCAAAACTCCACGGCCCCCGCTTAACCGGAGGAAAACATCTGCCAACACAGACTGGGGAGTCTCCCACCAAACCATTGACCAGCTCTGTCAAAGTCATAAAAGGCAAGGGCTGAACAACTACAGCAGAGGAGGCTAAACCAAGGACACAGAGCAGCTAACCTAAAATATCATCCGGGATGGCATCCTTGGAGTGAGAAGGGACAATGGGGTGAAACTAACAAAATCTGATAAGCTGTGAAACTCAGTGATCTTCTCTATGCCAAAACCCAAATTAATTGCAATTGTTACTGTGGCTGTGCAAAATGTGGCATAAAAATATAAGATGCCAGCAAGGGGGTGAGGTTTATCTTGGCAATTTTTCTGTAGACAGTTTCTAAAACAAAACATCTATTAAAACTTAAAACAAAGTAGATATTATCTAAGCATTTACATATAAATAAAATCTCTTTGGAAAAAAACATAAGAAATAGACTGGTCACCTCTGTTTCCTGCAGGGAATGACCTAAGAAGGTTTCACAGTAACCAGTTTTATATTTTGAACTGTCAGTCAGGTCATTATGCAGCCTCTTTAGACAAAAGACAGTCTTCATAGTACAGAATTAAAACTAATTCATCTAAGCGACTTCTTTCTAAAAGAAGCTTTTGTTACGAAGCACCCTCTTTTAGTAAGACAGTGAACCAGCCCTCTTGAGAGAATTCATTAAACTGTGCTCACTCGGATCCGTAATCCACATGGTTTAAAACTGCAAGGATCCAAGGCAAATGGTACCAGGACCACATACATTTTGAGAGCAAAGAGGGGGCTTTAGTAGAACACTGGATATGAGGAATGATGAAGAAGAGTCTATCTAATTATCCAGGAGAAAAAAAATTCCAGGCTCACAGTTCTGGAAATGATGGGAGAATGAAGGATAAAGTGTCCAAAGCGGGAAGCTGCATGCACGGAGATGAAAGTTACTGACAAGTATCCAACAAGGGCTGAGGAGATGCCTCGGTGCTTGCCGAGGGCTTGCTGTGCAGCCTGGGTTGAAACTCCCAGCACCTCTGTGTAAAGCTCAAGTGACCACACGCCTGCTTGTAACTCAGGCAGGGCTGTCCGGGCAGGGCCAGGAGGAGTAGCTCAGTGAGAGATCCTGTCTCAAGGGAATGTTGTGAAGAGTGACAGAGAAGGACACTTGATGTCATCTTCTGGCCTCTGCATGAGCATGCATGGGCAAAAGCACACTACCATACACACATCCACACAAACACACACACACCCTCTCACTCACACACACAGTCACCACACACACAGTCACACACATTACACACATACTCACACATGCACTAATGCATGCATACACACACAGGCTCTACACCCACATACACAAACACACACACACACACACACACACACACACACACACACACACAGTTTTTAACTAAAAACATGAATGAAACACACAGCAGGGTTGCTTTCCCTCTGGCTCCCTGTAGACAGTTCTCGGTACCATCCCATTCTAGAATGAACCTCTCCCTGCCTTTGGCCCTCAACCAAGAGCAACAGACCAGACCACAGCCCCAACGGTCTAAAGGGCACCCCGCGCCTGTGAAAGCTGGTGCTAGAGCCCTTTCCCGCCCTTCCCCAGCACCCTCGGGTTTCAGCCACTCCTCGGCAATAACCACTTGGGAGGTGACAGGGCGGTGAATTCCGATGTGTCTCCATGAGGGAAGCCCAGCTCCTTGGCAGACAGAGCCCTAAGCCCAAGAGAGAGGACACAGGATTAACAGCTCCACCAAGCCAGCCAAGGGCCAGGAGCCAGAAGGACACCCACCGAGAGAGGCAGGGAAACGGTTAATAACTCAAGGTGACACATTAAGCCAGCTACTCGGGGGCTCCAGTTTGGCTGATGGCGAAGTCAAAACAGAACCATTGGAAACTGGGGAGGCGCTCTCAGAAATATACAGAAAAATACTGTATTTTTCCACACGTATTTTTATTTTATTTTTGTAATTTGGAAATGTTCAACGGGGAGCTGGAAAATGCAGGCTGGAGAACCCCCAGGGTCTGAGGAGGAGGGACTGTAAGTTTGCTAACATGTCAATCAAATTCAGGTCAGCAGTCCCCACCTTGGACATTAGCTATCCTTGAGCTTGACTTCCTCCCTGCCTGGCCTCACCCGCCATGCGGCGGAGACACCCTCACTCCCTCTCACTTCCTTGGCCATGTGTACCAGTGCCGCAGCTTCAAGCCAAGCCCTATTAACAGTGGGCTCTGTCCACCGCGGCACGCCAGCCTCCTCCCTGCCGAGGCCAGCAGCTCTAGAGAAAGTGAAGAGAGACACAGACGTCTGTGGCCTTTGGGGGAGACTGGACCAAAAGGTGCAGTAACCGGAGTGTCCCGTGTCAGCCGCAGCGGTGCGCGGCCATTCTGTCCTGACAGCTGAACAACCCTGTGGAACTCGCGGAAAGGAGTTGGTCTTGGTCAGTTAGATGATTCTGCGCGCTGGGAGACTGTGTAGTCAGTAAAGAGCTCGCTCTGCGAACATGGGGGTCAGAATTTAGACCTCAAAGCTAAGTACATGGCGGGAGGGGGTGGCATGGGGAGCATGCTTGTACTCACAGCGCTAAGGGAGGCAGAGATAGAAGGATCCCTGGGGCTCACGGGGCGACAGGCTAGACTATCAGCACATCTCTGTCTCAAAAAAAAAAAAAAAAAAAAAAAAAGAGGAGAACAGCTCCTAAAGAAAAACAGCAAGGTTGTCCTCTGGCCTCCACGTGAATGAATGTGCAAACACAAACACACACACACCTGCATACACAAAAAGAAACTTAAATAAAATGGTTATGTGCCTCACTTCCTGGAGAGTACAGGGAATTAGCATAAATTGTGACATAATATAATATACTCAGCAGCTCTTGGGATCTTGGTGTGACCAGGGCATCTTCCAAATAAGGTGCACCCTTGTCCCACTTTAATACTCAAACAGCACTTTGCACAGCAGAAGGTAAAGGGGTCCCTCAGTAACCCCGGGATGCCAGCTCCAAGACGCAGCTGGGTACTGAAACCTGAAGAGACACAATTCTCTCTCTTATATAAAATGACATACTGTTTGCATACAGCTTATCCTTCTCCACGCCCACTGCTTTAAATTAGTCACGTCCAAATTTTGACATTTCAATTTGACATTGTCCTTTACAAAGTTCATTCTAGAGAAGCTCACATTTGAGTCACACACTAATAATAATAAAATAATAATAATAATTGCAAGACCAAAAGAAAATCTCATGATGTTTTAAGTAAGTTTATGCTACGGTGGTGAGCTGTTATAGCTTTCTTCAGCCACATACAAGAACATCTAAATCACCTTAGTGTACCCTTGCAGACTGTTTTAACACCTCAAGAAAAGGCTGACAATTCAAATTCTTATATCAAAGGTAAATAAGTTTCCCACATAAGCTCACGGCTGGCTCATTTCTGCAGAGGCATCTCCACTTGACGTCTCTATGCCCGGTTTTGGTTTCTCTTTTTAGAGGGCAGAACGGTCTTAGCAGGTGTGTAGCCTCCCATTGTCCTCCGGTAAGCACTGCACCTGCTGCTGAACGCCCCCCGCCCCCAAGGGTCTCTGGATCTGATAACCCCAACTCCCCTGCTGTTGAGATGCCTCATCGGATAAAACATTTTCCTCTCATCCGGCTGAGGCTGTAATACTGAGCTCTCCGGTTCCTTAATGATGGCTGGGAGTTAATGCCTAGCGGGTCATCCACCCAAGACCTTATCCACCCAGTAGCAGCCCCTGGCCCATCTTATGGAACGGTGCAGAAATACAATGTCCCTATTGTTCCCTAACTGGAGGACTGAGGGATGATGGGGGGGGGGAATGCCCACACAAGCCCCCCCCCCAAGAAAAGATTAGTGCAATTACTAGCCAACATTAATGGCTATAAGCCAAACTACTCTCAAATCCTCCTGAGCACCAAGTCGCCTCGGAGTCTCTTAAAAATCCCAAACACAAGACTATGTGTTCTTCTAAATTTTGCAGTGTTGTTTCCAAAGGCTTCTGGGCCAGCGGGTAAGGCCGCCCTGACCCGCAAGGCTAATAAGCACAGAAAGAAACAGTGAACAATGCGTGTGTCTAAGCTGCGGGTCCCTATGCCCCCACAAGCCTGTAAGGGGCAACTGCCCAGGGCTGGACATCCCCGGCAATCTCTTCACCCCGCATCAAATAGGAAAACTACTTTTTATAACGTAGCCATAGATTGTAATTTGCATTAGTGTTGATTGTATTTTCTCTCCTTTTAACCTCAAAGGAGTAATAGTCCCTTAGTCCCATGGGCTACCAATAGCTCCCCTGGCCATTCTAAGCTTCTCGTCAGGAGTTAAAGAAAAATAAATTCTATTCTAAGACTTGACATTCACATGTTGACATGCCTGTGTGTGTGTGTGTCAAGATACACCCTGAGAGAAAACATTGATAGCAGGCTACCTACCTAGGTAAACAGACTAACTGTGGGTATCACTAGAAGACTAAAAATTTAAAATGCAAAGGTATTTGACTAATGCTAAAGCAGTCAATTGATTCACCAAATACTGACCACTGATAAATTCAATGAAACATTAAGAAAAACATTTGTTAACTGGAAGAAAATCTTAAATTTGCACTCAAGAAATCAGGTACGTGTGCAAACAAACATAGAAGTACATGCTTCATAAATCAGTAACAATGGTTCTGGGAGCTATTCAGGTTTCCCTTGGATATTAAAAGGGTGGCTAGATCTCTACAATGTTCCAGATACAACTCAGTGTCAGAGGTTTGAGTCGTCTCTCTGACTATCCTATGAGAAGCTTTTTAGTTCCAGAGAAATCCACGCAACTTAGAAAACACAAGGCAGAGAAAAAGAAAATATGCTCAAAGCTGAGCAAATAAAAAGATGATTCTCTGTGCTATAGAAAGTGAGGGAAATGTCTGAGCCTGTGTGGTTCGTGACCGAGAAGACCTCGAGGCGGTATGAACTGTAACGTCTATGGAGCTGTGAACACAGCCCCCGTTTCTGCAAATTAGTGCCATGCCTTTGCAGCGTCTGGCCTCATTTCTCAGGCAATGGGCTCTCAGAGCTGGCTCTGGAAGGAGCCAGAGCCTGACTTTAAGTCACTAAATCATAGTTTAGTGATTTGATAGAGTGACTGTTTTGTTCATGCACTCATATGAACAAACAGTAAATCATTTATATATAACATTCATAGTTTATATTCTTAGGGATGTGCTACAAAACACACACACACTGGAGTGGGGGGGGCTGTTTCTCACCTGGGAAGTGCAAAGTTTTACATAAATGGAAAGATAAAACCACAAATGACTTCTATACTTAAACTATATTCACAACATTCTGCACTCAACAATTTCACAAGTTAATAAACAGATCATTCAGAAAAGACAAAAAAAAAATCCCAAAAACAAAATATGTTTAAAGGTAAGAAAATGTCTCCTAGACGATGTATTGAACAACTTTTTTCTGTCACACACTGGTGAAAAGATGGATTGCTGCTAGGACAGTTTTCTCCTGGATATCTAGAGCTAAGCGCCCATGTAATTACAGGGTCTACAAGCAATCCAGGCAATTCGAGGCTTTGTCGAGTTAATCTTTTAAGCATGTGTGTGACATTCAACCAGGTACCCCCACCCAAACACAGCACAGGGACAGGTCCAGTATTTCTCTCTGCAAAACTGGGGTGACTTCAATCATGTCTATTACAAGGCACAAATCCAGGGATGTTTATTATAATCCAGAAAAAAAAAAAAGGAGCAGAACAAAGAACAGCAAAAGGCTTTTACAAAGAGTCCCCCCCAAACTCCAGGATTCCCCTTTTCCTCGCTATAGGCCAGGCCTATAGGGAGCCTAGCTCGTCAGCAACTGTACGTGGATGAAGTTTCCAGATAAGGACCCTGCCTTAGCCACACGCTGTAGGAAACCAAATCCACTAGCTGTGCCCACCACTATGCGCTTAGCTCCTGCTTTTTTTTTTTTTTTCTTTTTTCAAATACTGTTACACCTTCTTCCCACAGTGCCTTTCATTGAATCATACAGACCGAAGGCAGAGGAAAATCGCAGAGGAGGTAAAGAGAGAAGGCAGGGGTCAGGCTAGAAAGGACAGTGGCAAGAAGCTTGCCCCTGGGCAGAACTCTCCATTGCAGAGCACCCCTCAAGAGCAAACGCTCCCACCCAGTTTCCTGTGTCCGGCCATTCCTACCCGTATGTGCAACCCCTTTGCAACATCAGCAGTAGGTAGGTGCTTCAGGTCCGTGTCTGACCCAGAGCAAAAAGAGTGGAAAAGAGGACCACAGACAGGACCCTCTGTCAAAGCTGAGGGGAAGTCAGACCCAGCAGTCAGACTATCTCTGAACCTCGGCTCCTACTCACCTGGATCAGGCCCAAGGCTTGACAAAGAAATCAGGTAAATGTCCAAATTCCACGTGGGCAAATCCAAGGGGGTCTGCCCTGCCACTGTTTTCTCTGTCCCTTGGCCATCTGGTATGGTGTAGCTCATCAAGGGTGTGATCCTTTTTAAGTTCGCCAAGGTTGCAGACATGGAGGGGGTCTAGGGCCATCCCACCACCATCCCCCAGTCTCCATGCGGCTTCGGAGTACCCGAGGTGGAGCGGCCAACCCGTGCTCCAGACATTGAATGAGCCTACAGAATACCTCAATCTGATCTTTTATAGTGCTTTGTTTATTACCTGCGTGCCCTTATTTCATAAGGGAGCTGAGAAAGAGAGAGAGAGTGAGCAGGAATGATGAAGATGGCTGTTAGGAGCAGCCCAAAGACACCTTTTCTTAAGCTTCATTCATAGCAGCAAATGAGGCTAAACAACCTCACAATTGTTCTCTCAAATGTCACCTTTCTGTGTACGCCACTGTGCCGATAAAACTCGGCTCTCTCATTTTTGCTCCCCCCTCCTAAAAATTACTGTGTTATCCTCCAAATATCTCCAGAGAAATTGACCCGACAAGGGAATCTTTTCTTCTTCTCCCTCCCCACCCCTCTCCCATTTTTTTTTTCTTTCTTCTTCACGCAGCTTGAACAATTTGGCTCTGTTCTGTGTGCATTCCTGTGGCCCATTCTTCCTCGGTCCCCTGTGCAGGATGGTAGGTCAGGAGAACACAGGCTCACATTCAGGGCCAAGATGGTGCTTACGGGGTGGGGGTGGAGTGGAGAAAAGTGAACCGAAGGTACCTGGGATTGTTGCACTACCAACCTAATACCTGAGCAGAGAGACAAAGGCTCTTTAGAAAAAGTCCAAGCTTGGGGCGGCCCCTCCCCCAGCTCTCCGAGAGTTCAAAAGCTATCGAGAGCCGAAAATAAGACTCTGGCGTAATTAAAGTTTTCCAAGTCATTCTAGGAGATATTAGGCATGATGACAGAGTCCCCTGCTAAGCCTTTGCATTGAACAATCTCGGCTAAGGCGTGAAGGCGTGCTTTTTTGTGCATGGGTCCCCGCGTACGCGGCCCACACACACCATGGTCGTTCACTTCTGGACAAAATGATCCAGAAATGATCCAAAATCGTCTCTCATTCCTACATCTTCTCATACGCCTAGGGGTTTCACCATGGCTCAGCAATCCCTGATCTGCGCGGGGTGGGGGGGACCAAGAATCGAGGAAGGTGTCTCCAAATGATGCCCAATCTGCTCGTAACAAGAATTTCAAGGTTTTTTTTTTTATTCGTGTGCTCATTTCGTTTGGGATCTCACATGAGTACCCGCCCATGAAAGAGGAGAAAGACATCAAGAATAAGTTCTGACACTGAAAAAGAGAGTGTGTGGAGCGTCTGCGCACGCAGGAAGGCGTTTACATCGACTGACTCTCTTTTACATGAGGAAAGGCTGGCCTAGGACAGTGCATCTGCAATAAGGTAGGGAGGGATTGGAGACAGGACGATTGAAAAGGTTATCAACAAACGCCTGATTCAGTGAGAGACCCTGTCTCAAAAAAACAGAAAAAAAAATAAAAAAAGGAAGACACCTAAGGTTGACCTCTGGCCTCCACACACACATGAATACACAAACACGGAAAGAGTGTTTAGATGGAAAACTGGAAGTGAAGGCCAGGCTGAGAGGGCAACGCGGAAGCCGAAGCCAGGCCTGCATGCGTGTCTCATAAAAAGAAAGCGAAGACGCATTCTGGAAACTGCTCTGAGTCACCGCTTATTTATTTGTTTTTCAAGAAGGTGGTAAGCTCCATGAGACAGGAACCATGTCACCGAGTCCTTGGTGTGTAACACAGAGACACGTTCACCCCCACGGCTCTTTGAACACTGAAAAGTCCCAGATCTGGAGAAAGAGAAAAACAACCACAAAGATGAGCTGGGCAGAGCTCCGCCCACTCCCTGGAGCAGATGGAAACATTTGGAGGAGCCTCTGGAGCAGATTATTAAGCACAGCACTGTTCAAAATGAAATTCTATCAACTTACAACTAGATAAATGGTGAGTTCATCTCCCCCTGTTCTTTCACAAGGTCATGCTATTATCTTATTCTGCTTCTGTCCTGACAGTATTTATTTTCTCTGTTTCCCATTCTGACAGTCAACACGGTTGCACATTCACCTTAAAGGGGCCAGCGTGGGGCTGGAGAGGAGCTCCGGAGATGAGGCGCTGCTGTTAAAGCATGAGGCCCTGACTTTGGTCCCTCACCCCCACATTTAAAAAGCCAGGCATGGTGGCATACACTTGTAGTACCAACTGGGGATCTGGGAGCAGGTGGATCCCTGGAGCTCCGGAGCCCGCCAGCCTTGTCTTTTGTGATAGGCACTGTCCCCCAAAATAAGGTGGGTGAGGTTTGAAGAATAACACCTGATTGTTGAGCTCTGGCCTCTACATACGCACGCACACTTGTGCACATGTATACCAGGGCACACACACACCCATACATAAACACATATCCACAAGCTCACGTGTGTACGCTCATATACATATATGTAGACACATACATGCATCCACAAATTTTCCAAATGGGCAATGATGTGAAATGCCAGGAGAAGCTGAAAATGCTTTCATTTGTGGCTTTGAAATCATCCAGACATAAGACAGCAGTGCAGAAAGCAACAATTCTGATTTACAAAACAAAAAAAAAAAAAACACTGTATTTGTATGTGTGTAGGGGGTGTTGCTGATATCACAAGCTGCACAATAAAAATTTTTTAAAAATGTTTGTCTAGGACTCAAAGCCTGTCCCAGACTGGGAGAACAACTGTCCCACACCACTGAGTAAAGAACGAAACTCCGATGGCTATCGTCATTCTCTCCTCTTGTTCCTCAGTGAAAATAAAAATGGCAACCAACACTGGCGTTGTCACTAGACCGTTTCCTCTGCTGTCCAAGAAAAATACCAACAAAGAGTTCTTGTGAGAATCAACCAACCAAGCGGGATTTGCAATAAAGGATCCTGCACAGTTGGTAGTTATTGGCAGCTTGTGGTACATCCTTTAGATCCGTCTAACTTGTAATGAACCTATGTCTTTTAAGGGAACTAGGTGCCAATCCTTTGCCAACAACCACTGACCAGTAACATAATGACACACGAAGAAAGGAAGTCGTTCCAATGATGGAGAATGTGTTCAGGCAGGCACGTGGAGGCATTGTTAAGTACATCCTTTAGTGTTTCCCCAATAGAGGCATGACACAGAACACTGAGGGAGGGCAACGGGGATCAGAAGGGTGCAGCTTGATTTTTTCTGCCCACCGTGCTATTGTGTGGAGATGGCCATAAGGAAGGAAAACAAAAAAACAAAAAACCTCAACCTTCTGTCTGTCACATGTCTGCACAGGTTCATGGTTTCCAAAGAAAATGTGCAAGTGTTGGCAGATCAGCCTTGTTGAGACCTGATAGGCAACACAAGCTCGAGAGGGTTCCCATTTCATGGACGAGAAAATAAAGTTTGCCCAGACTCGCATGGTAGAGGATGGCTAAGGTTCTTGGCCTCCTGCCATCCCAGATGGGCAGATTCCTGAGGGTCCCCTGCCAGCCTCTGTAGCCAGCAAGTTCCTGGTGAAAATACTCCCTTAGTGTAGTCCCAGCACTGGGGAGGAACAGGTGGGCTGGTGCCCCCCCTAGCCTACTTGTGGTTTTACATTTCAAGAAAAGAAGGAGCGAAAGAGATGGGGTAGGGGACATCAAGGCTTTCCTCAAATCTGCACACGCACACAAGCATCTGTACACATATGACATGCACATACAGGAACACACATACAAAGCACGCAAAAGCCATCTATTCTTAAATGAGTCTCCTTTGGAAGCAGAGCCTCCAGAAAGTTCCATCTTTCTTAGGCCCGAATTTGGACAAACAGGCACTTTATAGAGCAAAGACTCAAAAGCCATGTTATTCTTTTTGTTTTGCTTTGTTTCGTTGCAAGACAGGGTTTCTCTGTGCAGCCTTGACTGTCCTGGATTCACGTTGTAAAGAGGCTGGCCAGGATCTCACAGAGATCCGCCTGCCTCTGCCTCCTGGAGTACAGGGATTACAGGCGTGTGCCACCTCATCTGGAAGAAAGCCATGTTATTAAGCAGACCACACAGGTCCTCTGCTCTTGACTGCAGTCTGGGCTCTGGTCCTTCTTACATTGTATTGCTTTTATTTACAACACCAGAACTTTGGTTTTTCAATCAAAAGCTTGTATGTAACAGCAGAATACAGCTCTCAGAGCAGGGGGCTATTTTCTGTGATTGGATGGTGTTACTGAGAAGAGAATGGCTAGATACCACTGTTGACTGCTCACAGGGGCTTTCAAAGAATCACCAAAGCACAAGAGCACATTTGTTTGCATATGAGCGTGAGTGTGCTCCTGACACCTGGAGCACTCTTAGCATCTCCTGCAACTGGTCCCAAACTAACAAAAGGGAAGCACAGAGGGATCTGCACAGTGGTACCTGTGGAAAAAGAGATAAGGTGGCAACCATTTCTTCTACAAAGAAAAGCAAACAGGTAGATGTGAGGTCATGGTCGTATGAATGGTGCTTATAAGGGCAAACGGAGCTCTGTGCCCTTCAGCGGTGTGTGCCTTCCTGTCAACTGTGTCACCATATTCTTTTGGCATAAGTGCTCTCATAATTATAACCTTCTGGACACAGAGGTTTGAAGTCAGTTGAGTCTCTCAAGCTTTGCCTGTTTCCAACAGGAAACTGAGGTCTAAGCCAGTTCTTTAGCATACAGTCATCACCTAGTGGGGCTCCGAGGGCTGATAGTTGGGACGTCATTTTTAGAGGGCACACTGTCTGTCTTAAAATTCTTCATTAAAGTGCTATTGTTGGATTTATGACTTGTGAAAAAAAACAAAACAAACAAACAGAGAGAGGGTGCAGGACTGAGGCCTCTGACTCCCATGGTCACCTTCCCAAAGCAGGTTCTCAACCACTTGGCCCCTTAGTCCCAGCACACAGGCCTGGGGCTCCCTTTCCACCCTTCCCTCTGACTGCTGCCCTCCACATGGGACAATCCCCAGGTCCTAACAAAGAAAGTCTGCTGTTCTATCAGGCCCTCCAAGGCCGCCGGGGACCCAAATAGGTGCCCAGAGAACCAAGGCAGGATGCCACCTGTAGATTCCTAGATGGGGAAGACAGAAGCCATTTCTGAGCTTTTTCAAGAAGGGAGATGGCAATCCCTCAGCTACTACTAGTTCCCTGTAAGGTTCTGAGTTCGTAACGTGCTAGCTCCCTACTGGGTCTTCACATTTTTGGTTTGTTATGGGACCCTGCCTGTATGCAGATTAACTTGGCCCTGACTCAGAGACAAACCCTAACACCAGGCTTATCTGTCAGGGGCCATGCAATTGAAGAAAGAGTGTATGTGAAGGACTGCCAAGGCCCTGCATTTGTCTTTCCATTCTGCCCAAGGTGGATGGGATACACTTTGTTTTCCATTCAGGCTCTACTGGCCATTATTTTAGCAGCAATGTTGAGGGTAAACTGTCCCCGAATGATAAAAGGCCGCATTCTTTCAACTTATACAATAACCTCTATGGTGTTGTAATTCACACCAGTGGAGTACAAAGAGCAAGGCCAGGAGCCAGGGGGAACCCCTTTTCCTCAAAGTCCCTGCTTCCTAGAACTATGAAAAACGCTCCAATATTTTCCTGGGATGGACTAACGTATAAACTCCTAAAGTGGGGACAAGAGAGATGGCTCAGTGGTTAAAAGCACATACTGCATTTGCAGAAAACTCCAGTTTGGCTCATAGAACTCATATCGGGTGACTCACAACTACCCTTAACTTCAGTTCCAGAGCTATCCTGAGGCCTCTGGCTTCCTTTGATGCCCTCACTCACATGTACACACACACACACACACACACACACAACATAAAAATTTTTTTTTTTCAAAAGTTAGCTCCCAAAGTATAAGAGCCCTGCTTGGCTCTCTTATAAGCACTGGACAGTATTATGATAGTTACTGACTGAATGTTTAGAACCCTAGTCCTTTTGTAGATCTGAACTGTAGGCAGATGTCATACTCATTTATATTTGTATCACCTTAACCACTTGAGTTTCAGAGTTAGGAACGAGGAGAGAAATGACAATGTTTCTTTGGTTGCTTGCCTTCCTTCTCCTTGTACCCGTCTCTGTAATAACCAATAGCAAATAGGCCCGGAGGCCCCCTGGCTCCTTAACAACGCCAAACAGGTGTGAGAGATTAGCTCCCTGGACGGAGCCAGTGTCCAACAAAACAATGTCAAATTCACCCTAATAAAGTCCAGGGCTGTAAGCAATTCTCCCCTATTATTAGGCAGGGAAGAAAACATAGCCTGCTCCTTCCCAATTAGCTTGGAAGACCCTCTGATGAGTCGAATTTAAACCAGAGACCTGCCATGTTCTGGCTTCCACTACAGACAGGCCCTGCCTCCTCCTCAGAATGGAAAGTCACTGGCCCAAGTTCCCAGCCATCTTGGCATGATGGTGCAGACAGCCCCCAAGACCCCCACCCCAAAATCCATGAGCTGTCTCTGCCTCTGATTCAAACCATCTTTTCAACTCGCTGCCAGGTCCTGACTTTGATTTTCCATGTGGAGGCTTGGTCTCATTTGCCAGGTCAGTGTTTATAGGGATGGGCTTTTTGACAGTTGTACTATCGATGAAATGGGGGATGAGGTCCCTCCCCTTGAACATGAATCACTTTCTTGTCATCCAAATAAGGGGGAAAAGACCAACATCATGAAATAATAACTACGAAGAAGTAGAAACCACAAAGGTATCTAAGTGGGTTATCTCATTTTCCTTTCTTTTCCCTCCCTCCACTCCCCAGCTCAAACCATGGAGTGGAAATAGGAAGACCTCAAGATGCTACGAAAGGATGGCCCAGAGCTCTGTTTCTTCGTGTCTACACATGGGTTCTATTATGGTTTCAGAGTGAAACATCAGCCCCCGCAGATCATGTCCTGATCATTGGGTCCCAGGCTAGAAGTGCTGCTTAGGAGGTGGAGCCTGGCTGGCAGAAGTGAGAAAACAAAGAAAGCCCTTTGAAGGTTTTAGCCAGGCCTCTACTTCCTTTTACCTTCTGCCCCTTTTACTTCCGGGTCCACCTAGCCTGAACAGCTCCACCACCATGAATGAGGCAGTGTGCACACCTGCTTTGTCTTCCCTGCTATGATGGACTGCAATCCCTCCGGAATGGTGAGCCAAAACCAGTCGTTCCTGCCTTAACTTCTTTCCGTCAGATAGTCTAGGACACAGCAATGCAAAAGTAGCTAATATTTGGTCAGACCACCTAAGCCACCCCTATTCTCTGTCCCATCTTAGATGGTGATTGGAGGAAATCTCTGTCTCTCTTGACTATCTTACCTAAAGAGAAAATGTTTAAACAGTTTTCATAATTAGAAGCTCTCAGTGAATAGTAAGATATCTCCAGGCACTCCCTTAAAACTTTAAATTAAATATTAGTTCGGTTCATTCTCCCAAGAACATTGATTCTTGGTACCTCCTCAACTTCCCCTTCTGGACATATTGTAGAATTACACATTTGGGCTCTGGAATCTCTTGTGGCCATTTGACCAACAAAGTATAAACAAAAGTATGTGTATCGCTGTTGTGAATGTAAACATGTTTATGTTTTAATCCCAAGTGTAGGATATGGGACTTATTCAGTGTCTGTAGCAGTAAAATATTTCCCTGGTGCAGGGCTCTGAGAGGGGCCCTTTGCCAGCTACAGATAGTTTAAATCTGAGGACTCAGGAAAGAAAATAAATGCCAGGGCCCAGAGAGAGAAGGAGGGCTCCAAGAAAAAAGAAGGCTGCGGATGTTCCCCCCGCCCAACTCGGCTGCTCCTTGTTGCTGTTAATGCAGAGTGAGAAGAAATCAGAGATATCCTGAAAAGAAGATTGGACTTCCTCCACGGAACCTGACGGCCCTAACCTGCAGAAGTAGCGAAGAGAACTGTACCTCATCTCCCTTCTACCTGCTGTTGGGGTGTTGAAAGGGATTGGGGTGGAATAGGGAGGAAGAGGCATAAGAAACCAAAATAAAATAGAATTTTAAAGTAACAGCATCCTATCACTCCCAAGGAATTCGAATGTGTTTACCCAGAACATTCCCTGTGCAATGTTCCCAGGAAGTTCTGACAGTGTCTGGCCTAGAATAAAGATAATAATGACAAATGAATAAAATTCAGCTTCTGGCGATAAAGTCATACTGATTTTTTAATGTGCTTCTTTAATGGCCTTAAACCATTTGGATTTGAGGGGTGAGACTACAAAAGTGAGAAAAGTAAATAGTTTTGAAGGAAGAGAAGAGACAGAATATGTTTTAATTACTTTGCTGACATTATGACCTAATAGAAACAACATAAAGGAGGTTGTTTTAGTAACAGACTAAAGGGATGCAGTCCACCATGGTGGGGCAACATGGTGGTGGGAGTGTCTTGTGGTTGTGGCAACAGCAGCTTGAGGTGACTGATTACATCACCGCGGCGATCAGGAAGCAAAGAGCTTCGTTCAGATCCACCCTGTGTTATAACCCATAAGGCCCACCCCGTTGAGCAAACTACTTCCTCTAACTAGGCTCCGCCTGCTAAACATTCCAAAACAGCGCCACCAGCTGGATATCGAGTGTGCAAAACACATGAGCCTTGGAGGGGATGGTTCAGCGCAAAGCACAGCAGAGTGTCTAACAGGGCTTCTAGGGTGCCTGCCTGAGCTGTGTTCAGATTGAGAGCTGGTTAGGAGACTGCTCCATCTCTGTTAAGCCAGGTGGCTGCTGCTGAGTTTGTATAGCTCTCCTTGTGTTTACACTAAAAGGTTAGAACTTACTGGGGGGTTGTTGGTTCCCACACCACAACCCAGCCAGACCTGACTGATGCAATTACCACAACTCCTGTTAGGAAACACTCTCTTAAGTCTCTTCTGTCACCTTCTGCTCAATTACGAACACATGCATTTGTTTGTTATTGTTGTTGTTATTGTCTTGAGACAGGATTTCTCTGTGTAGCCTTGGCTGTCCTAGACTCTCTTAGTAGACCAGGCTGGCCTCAAACTCACAGAGATCTGCCTGCCTCTGCCTCCCTGGGTGCTGGGATTTCAGGCGTGTGCCCCTGCGCCAGGCTACTAACACATTTTATAGCCTTTGCTATATATGACAGTCTAAGTCTCCGCATAGAAAGGACAGTGTCTAGCATGAAATGAAACACATACACAGCCTTGAGCTGGAGAAAACTCTTCTCAGGCTTAATTTGAATGTCCTTAGTGATCATGGCTGCATCTACAAAGGCAAGACAGAGCTGACACAGAAAAAGTAAACTTAAATACTGGGCCATCCTAAACTTCTCTGACTCTGCTTTCTCTTACAGCCCTCCCAACACAATCCATGTGGTCACTTGAATCATTGGTGTGTGGTGTCCTCGTGGATAGTTCGCACGGAGAAAGGGAGATAGAATAGCTCCATGGGACATTTGTTTGTGAGTGTGTTCTCTGGTGAGAAGTTCCTGATACCTTTTCTTTTCTCACTGGCAAATGTCTGAGGGAGATCAGAGGAGGTTCCTAACTCATCTAGAGAAAGGGCAAGAAAAACGGCAATGTCTTCCCTCGCCAACAATGCACCAAGCAACAACGGAAGGTAGAGAAAGAGGGAGTCACTCAAGAGCATGCTGAAGCAACTACCTGTGCCCACAGAATGTTCCAAACACTGCTCTGGAGGTCATCTGCCACTGTGACATTCTGTAATCTATTTCTCTTCCGTGAACCAGCTCTCCCAAACACAACCACGATTGCTCAGGGGAATGGCAAGACTTGTCAGCTTAAAAGCAGGTTGTTTTTCATTTGGTTCTTATTGATTTTATTGATTTAACTCCTCACCTATTAACTTCCAAAGACTCTCTGCAACTCCAATTTTACGATAGAACTCTTAACTTCTTGAGAGAGAATTCCTGAAGCGAAGCCTCCACCTTTACCACCCACCTGCAGGCAAAGAGCTGAGGACTCAGTCCAAGCTCAGCCCCACAAGGGTCCCATGTTAGCACTTGTAGGCTGTTGACCAACAACATTTTCCCAAGCTCCGAGCTTGCTGACCTAACCTCATTAAGGCAACACAAGACGTCTGTGTGATTGATTTATCCTGCATCATAAAACCAGGCTATTACTCATGGGGCAATCTGACACATTATCTGCGCCTTCTGTAAGAGGTAACAAACCAGCAACACCATAAACCACCCTGCCATTTGGCGAGAGATAAATTACTAATCTGTGGTTGTCATAACATAAGTGGATTCTCATTATTGTCTGGTACAACATTAAATCTCAAGGTCCTGTAATTATAACCCATTGATTTTTTTTATTGTCACCTGCTAAAAGCAAAAGCATAGGACCTTATCATTCTAACAGCAAGGACCAGTTGACTGTGAACACTCATACAGTAAGCTGCAGGTGCAGCCAATATGTTCAGCTGCTTCTTCTTCCCTCCCTCACATACTTGAGGAAAGCCTGCACTGAAAATGAGTCACTTACAAGGGAGTCCGGACTTTCTCATGCGTCATTTCTCTCTAACTTACATCTGGTCCTAGCCAAAAAAAAAAAAAAAATCACAAAACTTGACTGAAGAAGCTGCAGACTTAAAGGATAAAGCATGTATGTATCTTGGTTCTCCTTCTGAGCTGTGTGATCCTGAGCAATGTGTCTCTGTGTCTCTGGGACTCGCTGGCTAAGAGCATATAGTGTTCTTGCAGAGGACCTGAGTTTGGATCCCAGAACCCGTGTCGGGGGGCTCACAAGGACCTGCAATCCCAGCTCCGGAGGAATCTGATGACTCTGGCCTCCCTGGACACTTGCACTCATGTCCACATGCCTAGACAGAGGCACAAACACATACTCATAATTAAAAATTAAAAAAAAAAACAGAAAAGTATTAGAAGGAGGATGGTACCTTAGAGTATCCACCAACTTTAAAGTGCCTGGGAGGATAAATGAGCTAGCTCATGTCAATCACTCCAAGAATGCATTCAAGGCACATAAGGTATTTCTATCATCGTCATTATTATTATTGTAATCAATAACGGCTCCTCACCTACCAGGCTACAATTCATTGTTAGTAGGAGACCTGCTTTGAGTATCCTTTTATACACTTAGATATTGTGACTGCATTTCTGAAGGCAAATGCTGGGCTTTATCGAACCTTCTACACCACAGTCTAGCCACATCCCAGGTGGGCAAATCACTCACATAAACCTTAGTGTGAAAAGTAGATGGCATTTTCTACTTTTACTTTCAGTGGTCTATAATTGGACAGTGTGGAAGGACTTAGGGAAAAGATGTTAACTTTGAAGACTAAGCCCAAAGTGGATTATCCTGGCCATGTACACAGACCAATGATTGCTGTTGCAGGAGGCTATAAACTAAATTTCCAGGCCAAAGGATGGCTCGGTTGGTAAGCTGATTGCTGTGCAAACATAGGTCTCTGAGTTCAATCCCTAGAACACACCTGGACAAATAAAATAGCCATGGTAGCTCATGCTTGTAATTCCAAAGCAGGGGAGGCAGGGATAAGAGGATGACTATCCTTTGCAACAACTTCCAGGTCAGTGAGAGATCCTCTCTCAAAATAGCAAGGTGGGTGGCATCCTGAGGCATGGCACCCAGGTTTCCCTCTGTCTTGCACAGGCATGTGCGCGTGCACACACAGAGGGGAGGAGGGAGAGAGAATGTGTGCCCTGTGTAGGAAGCTGAACCTTTAAGGAGCTCTAATCCAGAGACCAGACAGCCCTATAGCACTTGAACATTCCTCTTCAAGTCTGAACCACCTCAGGAAGATACAGACTCCTGTTCTAGGGCTTAAAACACCTTGCTGTCATCTCCTGGAGGAATATATACCGTAGAGGAAGTAAAATAACTGAAGATGGGGAGAAAAGTAAGGATCATTTTCATAGTGGTTATAACTCAAAACAACCCAGACTCGTCACCAGAAAGCTTCTAGCCATCAGCCTGCTTCTCATCCACAAAACGCCGATGCCTTTATCCCTTTTCTTTTTTTCTCATAAAGGAAAGCAGTAGGACGCAGGAGGGGCCAATGTGGCCTTTCTGATGTGTCAGAGTTGTGATAAGCCATGTTTAAAGTTTACCCAAAGTGAAAGAAAGTGTCAACAGAAACTCCTGCCCAAACCCTCTGATCAGGTCAGGCAAACACATCATCAAAAAAACTCAGTCAGGTTCACATGTGAAAGGGTGGCCGTGGAGGGTGGGAATACTTTAGCTCTGTGATTCCCATAGGAGCCAGGTGTAATTAACATACATCTTTCCAGCTGCTTCTCTTCATGACCATGCCATAGCCAGAGCACAGCAGAGGTGTTGTTTCATTAGCAGGCAGAGAACTGGGCAGTGCTAACCAAGGCCAGGAAGAGCAACGGATCCAAGGAAGGATGGGCTGGACTCTGACAGTGGACTTAGCCCCAGGGTCCATGCTGTAAGAAGAGACATAGCTAAAACATCAAAAAGAAATGGAAAATACACCTGTAGTGTGAAATAGTGTATACCCTCGGGGGGGGGGGTTAGCTCGTGTGAGTGGGAGAGCAAGCAAAAGCCTCAGTGGCAAGACAGACCAACAATAGTGTGCCTCCACATGGGACAAAAGGCTAGACGCAGACTGTATTTCCCCCAGGGTTAAGGAGCAAGATGGGTTAGGCTGGGTGACCAGAAAGAAGCCAGCAGGGACTTACTGTGGCAACCTGTTCCCTCTCCGCCGTCTTACCCGCAGATAACTGTCTGCCGTGTACCCTCCTTCTCACCATCTCATACTTGAACCTGAGCAAAGATCAAGGCAGAGGCTGGTGGAGCCTCACCACCCAGTCAGCAAGCAGGATCACATCATAGCGCCTAACATGGAGTAAAAACTGCTTCAAATTCTGAAGAAATAAAAACAAAAACAAACAGACGACAATATAACTATGTCTAGCCAGTAGGGAAATCGGTATGGAAGCACCTCAGAAAAATTACAAATATATCTACCATCAGCTACATCACTCCGAAGTACTTAACGTCTCAAAGTCAAGACAACACAGAGACACTTGCACATCCAAAGAGAATGATGCACCGTTCACAACAGCTCAGTTATGGAAACAACCTAGGTTTCCAACAAGAGAGAAATGGGTCAGGAAACCATGGTATATACACCACGGATTTTTTTTTTTTCATTAAAAAAAAAGAAAGAAATGAAGTGTCTTTCGCAGGAAAACGGCTGTAACTGGAGATAGTCATAAAGTGAATTGAGCCATTCCCTAGATTTTGTGTAGATTCCTATTATGCATGCGAACATGACGTGAAAGCAGCGCAAGCTGCAGAGTGACAAAGGCAACTGGAGACTGCAGAGTGGAGGGAGCAAGGGGATGGCAGAGGGCATGAGGGCAGGATATGCTCTGCATGCATTAAACACCTGCACGAATGTGTCCTTAGGTAGCGGAGCCCCATCTGCAATGACAATGAAGTTTCAATGAAGTAAAATAAGAGTTAGAAAGTCAGCTGGTGGCCCTATAGCAGACTCTCAGAATTTGTGGATGTAAGTAGTCACGATACTAGTGCTTTATTGTTAAAGTGCAAAAAATAAAATAAAATAAAATAAAATAAAATAAAATAAAATAAAATAAAATAGACTGGCAAGATGGCTCAGTGGGTAGAAATAATTGCCATATAAACCTGTTAACCAGTGTTCAATAGCTGGATTCCATGGTGAGAGGAAAGAACTGTTTTCTGAAAATTGTCCTTCAAATTCACACGCATGCCGTGGTGCAAATACCCACACTAACACAACCACACGCACACACACATATTAATACTAATAAATGATTTTTTGTGTTTTTTTTTTTTTGAGACAGGGTTTCTCTGTGTAGCCTTGATTGTCCTGGACTCACTTCATAGACCAGGCTGGCCTCGAATTCACAGTGTTCCACCTGCCTCTACCTCCCGGAGTCCTGGGATTACAGGCTTGTGCCACTGTGCCCAGTGAAAACTTTTAAATTTTAAAAGTGAATAAAAATATGTTAAAGATATGGAAAAGAAGGTGGAGGGAAAGAAAGTGTTGAAAAAGGAGACATCTTGAACATCTATGAGTATTCAGTAAAGAGCCTCATATGGGCCACTCATTTTATTCTTGCAAAATCCACAAGGTCTGGACAACAATGCTCATTACAGCATTGTTTATAATAGCAAAAAAAAATTGAAAACAGCTGGGAGTAGCTAAGCCATCTACTATGCCCATATAAAGCTCTACAGCAGCCCCTCAAAGTCATGCATAAAAAAGTTTTAGACTGAAATGAGGCAATGTTCAAAGTCTGACCTTAACAGAAGTGTACAAACGTGTAAGCATAATGGAGTTACCCAATATGTATACCTTTGACTCACCTGTGTGTGTGGTGCAGCTATTAATGTACCCCATTAGAATGTTACAGATGGGTGAAAAGAGCTATGGGTATTTTCCTTTCCTGTTTTTTTTTTTTTCAATTTTCCTACAGTGAGCATCATTTTTATAATCAGATGACACAATAAATTAATAGAAATAGCTTTTATTTATCATTCAATTTTGACTCTAATATCATAGCACACTTCCATTAAAACAGCATCATAGAAGGAATCACTGAGGCCAGAGGTCATATGTATTAGACAAGGAAGTTACAGACAATTACAGAACATCTAGACCTTGTCAATAAGTGGTTTCTTTTGCTATTAATAGTGAAATATAGTTTAGACATTCATAACAAGAAAGAAAGAAAGAAAGAAAGAAAGAAAGAAAGAAAGAAAGAAAG